>NC_137018.1:17411645-17526623 GCF_032717465.1 Coenobita brevimanus | reverse complement strand
CTTCACAGCCTGCTTTCAAGGTCCAGTAGTCCTCCTTTATACCGTACACCTCTACATGTCACTTTGCACTTCGATGCTGCTAACACCCCACCGTCCATTCATTAGAATACATGCTAGGGCCGTCTCCACACAGGACTGGTGTATTGATATTAGCGGGGTGTCCCCTATTCTCTGTTTCCTTCTCTTCTTTTATTGCTTCATTCTCACTTACATTGTATTTTATTCTCTTCCTCTGTCATTCTGGTCCTTGTCAGCCTCCTTTTCTCTTCCGTACATCTCCACAATATTACACATAATTCTGTCTAGCAAGAGAGGTAGGAGGAGACATTAAAAGGTGGAGCGGCCTGGGACTCTACTACAAGTGTACCGAGTTCTAAACCTTCACCCTCTCCCTCGAGGCTTCTTCTTTTCTATTCTTTTTCTTCACCCTCTGTCTCTTTCTTTTGATGGTTTCTTTAGCTTTCTTTTTCATTACCTTTCATTCTCTTTTTCTCTATTTTTCTAGTCTTCCTCTTCTTCTCTTCTCTTTCTTTTTCCTTTATTGCAACATTTTCAGAAGTTACAAGAGGTAGGCAATAGATATGAAGAAAGATTGTCATCATCACTGTTGTTCTACATCCTTTTCATCATCATCATCATCATCATCATTGCCTCAGTAGTCACCGTCATGTCATTGTTCATATTAATTTTCTTTACAATTAAAATAATGTAAACTCACCATTACCACAACCCATCATTATCTCCACCACCTCCAACACCCATCATCATCATCATCATCATCATCCAAAGGTTTAAGATTCTTTATTATGAACGCTAACATAGCTACATTTCACTGTCATCACCATTACTTAACACCATTATCGTTATCACTCTTACCAGCAGCACCTAATAGCAACATAAGACCAAATCCATATCTATATTACAGCATCACAAGCTATTAAGAGAGGTAGGACGCGGATGGTGAAGTAAGGTGAAGCGGCCTGGGACTCAGCGACAGGTGTACAATGTTAACACTCACCCATACTTCGTCGAGAGTTTCGTTTTTTCTAGTCTACTCTTTTAAATATTACTTCTTTCATGTGCTGTCTTTTCTAACTGTCTATCAAATTTCTTCTTTTTCCTTTCGTCTTCTTTCTTTTCTTTTTCCTTTCCTTTCTGCTCTCCTTTTCTTCACGATATTACAGCAATAAATCAACGATAAAGTATGGAGCTAAGGTGAAGTAGGGGTGGAGCAGACGGAGATAGTCCAACTTGCTTTTTATTTTTTTAACATTTCCTTTTTTCCCTTCATCCTTTTTATTTTCCGTTTCTTTCTGCTTTCGCCTCCGTCGTCTTTTCTTTCTTCTTTTTCTCCTTTTTCTGTCCGTTTGTTTGGTTTCTGTTTTTTTATTGTGTTCCTTTCTATGTTTTCTCATTATTTCTGTCATTACCTTCTGTTTAACTTTAAAATTTTGGTCCAGTTCATTTTTTCATTTTCATCTAATTTTCTCATTTCTTTCTTCCTTCCCTTTTTTTTTTTTTACTTTTTTTACCTGCCTTCCCACTCTCTTATTTACCCTTTTTTTTTCCTCTTTGTTTCTTCATTCAGTGACACTATCACAAGCTGCAAGATAAGCAGGAGATGAAGTCAGGTTATCCTCTTTACTTAACCCACGAAGTCAGGTTATCCTCCTTTCTAACCTGACTGTAAAGAGCCAATTATTTCATGGTTGATTTATTTACCGTATTACATTGTCATATTATAATTCGTGTGTAATCAAATAAAAGCAGTCTGTATAATATGGCTCTATTGTTTCAGGTAAGGAGTTGTGCAGTACCTGTCTGGTCTACCTGTGTAGAGTACCTAACTTTATCCAGTCTGTTGTTTATTGTCTCATTAAAAAGGTTGGTTGGTCGGTTCACTTAATTTTTTCTTCATGCTATCACCGTAACTATTATCACTATCATCATCATCATGATCATTATCATCACAATCACCAATAGTTACATTAGATAAAAAGCTGCAATTATAAGCCATAAAAAAGATAGGAGCCATAATTATTAACAATAGTAACTTTCATAACCCTCATCATCATCATCTTCATCATCAACACCCCCACTTAGTTAATATAATACAACATCAAAGGCTACAAGAGAGGCAGGAGGGAACATTAAAATTGGTAGATGGCCTCTAACTATAATTTTATTCTACCGAAATTCCTTTATTAAAACATACTGTAAGTTTCCATTATTTCCCTACCTCTTTTTCGTTCTCCTTTATCTCTTGTTTTCTTTTCATTCCCTGTCCTCCTTTTCAACCCGACTTCTTAATTTCCTTTCCCTCTCCCTGTCTTTATTTCTTTTTTTTTTTTTTTTTTTTTGAGTAAGAGAACAGAGGAAGGAAAAACAAATGAATTAAAAATAATCCATACTCCAGATTACTGGGCGTCCTCCATTCATAAAAAAATCTTTTTTCCTTTCCCACTTTTTCTTTATATTTCCTATTCATTCTGCCTTATCTTTCATATCTTCTTTTCTCTTTTTGACCAATTTCATTTGTCCTTCTTTCTTTCTCTTTCTCTGTCTCCTTTTCTTCTTCTTCACTATATTACAGCAGTAAAACCAACAAGAATAGTAGGAACCAAGGTAGAGCAAGGTGGAGCGGCCAGAGATTCTAAGAAAGTGGTCTGATGCTCAATCCAACGTCAGGGCTCCCTTTTTTATTTTTTTGTTTTTAACTTTTTCTCCCTTTATTTCCCGTTTTATCTCCTTTCAGTTTGTTATTATAAGTTTTTTGTCCCTCGTTCCTATTTCTTCTTTCCCTCTTTGTTCTTTTCTTTCATGTTTTTAGTTTTTTCTTCTCTGTATCATTTTTATCAACTATTTTTTTTATCCTCTCTTTTCTGTCCCCAATTCGTTACTTTTTGTTTTTTTTGTTCTCTTGTTTTTTTCTCGTGTTTTTTCTCTTTTCTATATCTCTACTCTCTCGTAATTTCCTCCTTTTGTCCTATTTTTCCTCTGTTCCTTTTTTTTTTTTTTTTCTACATTATATTAAAGCTATGACATACTATGTGAAGTAAGATTAACATTTTCGTACTAGTAATCGGCATCATCATTACCATCATTACACCACCTTCACCACTTCGCTTCACCATCATTACCACCCTCACCACCATCATCGTCATTACTTCACCTATCGCCACCATCGTTACCACCATCATCATCCTTACCACCTTCTTCACCACCATAACCATCATGACCACCTTCTACAACCTACCATCATCATTACCACCATCACTACCATCACCATCTTTTACCACCGTTCACCCACCATCACCAACTCATTACGACCTTCAACACCACCTTCATCATCATTAATACCTTCACCACCATCACCATCATTACCCCCTTCCACCACTTTCAGCAATCTTCATTACCACCTTCACCACCATCACCATCATTACCACCTTTACCACTAGCATCACCTTCATTACCACCTTTACCATCATTACCATCATTACCACCTTCTACCATCATTACCACCTCTTCACCATCATCATCATCATTACCACCTTCACCATCGTCACCATCATTACCACCACCATTGCACCACATATCTACCACCATCACCATCATTACCACTTTCACTACCTTCACCATCATTACCACCTTCTCACCACAATCACCATCATTACCACCTTCACAACTATCACCATCATTACCACCTTCGCCACCATCATCATCATTACCAACGTCGTCACTGCATCATCGCCCATCATTACCGCCTTGACCACCATCACCGTTATGTTTACCAGTTTCACCACCATCACCATCAATACCACCTTCACCACCATCACCATCATTATCACCTTTAGCACCATCATCATCATTTCCATCTTCACTTCACTATCACCATCATTACCTCCCTTCACCATCTTCACCATCATTACCACAGCTTCCACCATCTTCACCATCATTACCACCTTCACCATCTTCACCATCATTACCACCTTCACCACCATCACCATCATTACCACCTTCACCACCATCACCATCATTACCACGCTTCACCACCATCACCATCATTATTACCACCTTCACTCACCATTATCACCATCATTACCACTTTCCACCACCAGCACTGTCATTACCACCTTCACCACCCCTCACCATCAATACCACCTTCCCCATCTTCATAATCATCATTATCAACAACACCAACATTTTTCTAAACATTACCCTTTTAAACAAGTTACAAACTTAAATCACGCCATCACCGTCATCACCACCACCATCATCACCATCATCTCCATCATCACCATCACCATCATCACCGCAACATTCACTGTCACCATCACTGCCACAACCATTTGCTACATCAGTTCAAATCCACAAGTACATTTCCCAGCATCACACAGCGTACAATAGAGGTAGGAGGGTGCAGGATGAAGTAAACGTAGAGTGGCCTGGGACTCGACAACCTGGTGTACGAAGAGTTAACACCTTTACCATTTGCAACTTATTTACCTTTCTTCCTTCCTCCCTTTCCGTCCTCTTTCTTTACTCTCTTTTTTTCACTCTTACTTCATCCTTTTCTCGTTTCCCACCATTTTGTCAATTGTCTTTTTGCCTACACTTCCTACGATTCTTCTTCGTACTTTCTCCATTTTCCCTCTTTTTTTTCAGTTTTTTTTTTTTTTAACTACTATACAGCAATGAAAGAACAAGGGAAGTAGGAGCCAAGGTGAAGTAAGGTGGAGCGGCCTGAGATGCTAACAAAGGTGTATGGAGATCCACCCTGGCATCTCACCCGCTCATTTTTATATTTCTTTCTCATTTTCATTTTACTCCCTTATTCTTATATTTTTCTTATTCCTCTTTTGTCCTTTCTTTTACTGATCTGCCATTCTGTCCCTGTCTACTCCTCTTACACTTTTTCTTCTTTCTCTTTTCCTTTTACCTTTTTTCTCCAATTCTTCTTCCATATATACTTTTTCTTTTCCACTGCCATTTCTCCTTGCTACTTCTTCGAGCTATGATTGGTTTGTAGAGTTCCATCAGTCTCTCTCTCTCTCTCTCTCTCTCTCTCTCTCTCTCTCTCTCCTCTGCTGTATTTCTTGTTTTTCTTTTACTTTATTATTGAAATATGATTATCTTGTTCCGCCTTTTCCTTACTTCTTTTCTTGACTTTATTTCTTTGTCTTTTTTCTTATTTTTTTTCGTTCTCATCATATACTTGTATCTTTCTCTTGTTCACTCATGCTCCATTTTTCACCCCCCCCCTGATGTCATGCATTTTCCTCATGT
The DNA here is from genome assembly GCF_032717465.1 of Coenobita brevimanus. Taxonomy (NCBI): domain Eukaryota; kingdom Metazoa; phylum Arthropoda; class Malacostraca; order Decapoda; family Coenobitidae; genus Coenobita; species Coenobita brevimanus. The sequence goes on along the minus strand of NC_137018.1, from coordinate 17,521,337 downwards.
TTCTTTCAGTAATTACAGCATCACAACCTACAGTGAGGTAGGAGACAAGATGAAGTAAGGTGGAGAGGCCTGGGACTCTACTACACGTGTACAGAGTTCAATCCTTCGCTCTGAGATTCTGCTCCGTCTCCTTTTCTTAATATCTCTCTCATTGTCTGTTTTCTTTTTCACATTTTCTTTGTTTTCGCCATTACATTTTTTTTTCTTAATTTTCTACCATTTTCATTCCACATAATATATATTTATTTTCACTCATTTATATGTGTATTTTTCCTGTTTTTTTTTCATTTGCTATTTTTTCCTTAACTTTCCTTTCTCCTTTATTGTCTCTTACTTTCTCTTTTTTCATTCTCGTTTTTCTTCTCTTCTGTTTACTTCTTCCATCAAATCACGGCATCACAAGCTACAAGGCAGGTAGGAGTCGAGATGAAGTAAAGTGGAGCAACCTGGGACTCTGACAGGTGTATCGAGTTAACACCTTTACTATTTATATTTCATTTACTTCTTTCTTCCCTCTTTAGTTTCTTTCTCCCTTTCCCATTATTTCATGTTTTGCTTCACTCCCAGTCCTTTTTTCCTCTTTTTCATTCTCAATTTCCTTTATGGTTTCCTCTTTCCTCATTTCTCTTATGATTACTTCTAATGTTGTCCCTTATTTTTACCTTTCTTTTTCATGATTCTCCTTTTTTTTTATTTCTGTTTGTGTATCATTCTTCCTTTATTCGTTTTTTTATCTTATCTCGTTTTGTTTGGTCTTTCGTCTCTAATTTTTCTTCTTTCTTCATTATATTACAGCAATAAACTATAAGAGAAGTAGGAGCCAAGGTGGAGTAAGGTGGTGCGGCCTGAGATTCTAACAAAGCTATCTCGAGTTCCACCGCGGCCTTCTCTAAGTCCGCTCCTCTTTTATGTTTATTTTTCCTTTCCTTTCCTTCTCTCTCTCTCTCTCTCTCTCTCTCTCTCTCTCTCTGTCTCTCTCTCTCTCTCTCTCTTTCTAATAAATTTTCTTTTTTTTTATTTTTTGTTTCTTACTCTTCCCACGTCCTGTTGCACTGTCTTCCAGTCCTTCTTTCTCCATGCTTAATATTACTTCTTTCTCATTTCTATCTTTTTTCATCTTGTTTCTTATTCATTTTCTCCTTTCTCAAACATTTTCTTTCTTTCTTTTCCGCCCACTTCCTTTGCATCTCCTTAATTTTCTCCATGTGATATTACTCCATTACAATCATTATAGAGTTAGGATGCGATTTGAATTGTTATTATTACCATCATTATCATCATCATCGACATCAACATCATCATCATCACCATCATTGTCATCATTATCACATTCATCATCGTCTTCATCATCACCCAGAAACTTCTCATGATTATAAGAATTAATCCAAATCACCAATATCGCTATCACCACCATCACCACGTTAAGCCACTACAGATAAAAGCCACATCTATATTACAGCAACACAAGCTAAAAGAGAGGCAGGAGGCCAGATGAAGTAAGGTGGAGCGGCCTGGGTCTCTACTACAGGTGTACCAAGTTCTTCCTGTACTAAGCTACTGTCTCCTTTTCTGTCCTTCCTGTTACGTCTCTTTCTACTCCGTTTTGCTGTGTTCCTTTCTATTCCATTCAGTTCTTCTTATTTCCTTCCGTCCGTCTCTCACATTATAATTCTTGCTCTCCTTATCATTCCATCGTTCGTTCTCCACAACATTACATCGTCACAAGCTTCAGGAGAGGTCGAGAAAAAGATAAAGTAAGATGGAGCGGTCTGAGTCTCTACTACAGGAGTACCAAGTTATCACCGTTGCAATCGATACCTCATTAGCTTATTTAGCTATCATCACAAAAGCTCTCCTAAATCACCATCAGCATCATCACCACCATTATCATTAGCAGTGTTACATCAAATCCATCACTATATAGTATTACAGCATCACAGTCTCCAAGACAAGTAGAAGACAAGATGAAGTAAGGTGGAGCGACCTGGGACCTTATTACAGGTGTACCGAGTTTTGCCCATATCCGTTTTGTTTCTTTTTCTTTCTTTTTCCTTCTGCTTAGTGTCATAATTATTTTTCCATGTTTCTAAGTTTATTTCTGTCTTTATCTCTTTCCATCCTTTTTCGTTTTTCTTCTCCAGGTTCTTCTATCATAAGATACTTTGCGGTAGGAGGCGAGATGGGTAGATCATGCAAAATGGAGCGGCCTGTGACTCTACCAGAGGTGTACCGAGTTAACACGTTCACTATTTATTTCTAATTTTCCTTGTTTCTCCTTTTCCTTCTTGTCTTCTCTGCATCACACTATGAATCATCCTTGTCCTCCCTCCCTACTTCATTCTTTATCAAAAATTTCTTCCGTTAAATTGTTTTCTTCCTCGTCATTATCTTTATTACCATTTTGTCTTCTCCACTTACGTTTGTTCTGTCTCCCCCCTTCATTTCTTTGTCTTTTCCTTTCTTCTTTATTTTCTTCCTCCCTTCTTCCGTCACTAGAGTAGATCAGCGTAACAAAAAGGGCAATAGGAGTCTATTTGAAGTAAGATGAAGCGACCTGAGATGCTAACAGTGGTGTCTCTGGGAGCTCAGCAATTTCTTGGACAATGTGAATCGTCTCTCTCTCTCTCTCTCTCTCTCTCTCTCTCTCTCTCTCTCTTTTAGCATCACCTACATAGACAGTTGTGTATGCATTTATATAGCATTACAGCTATAAAAGAGGTAGGAGACAAGATGGAGTAACGTGGAGCGGCCTGGGACTGCTGTGTGTGTAATGAGTTCTATCCTCAATCTGCTTCCTGACCCCTTTTCTTCATTTCCTTCTCCTGTTTATACTTCTTTCTCTCTTTCTTTATTTTCTTCCTGCATTTCTCATTCTTCTTTGCCTTTTTCCTTTTTTCTCTGTTCTCCTAAACAATATTTCTATATCACTGTCTTCTGTCTACAAGAGAAGTAGGAGGAGACATGATGTAAGGTGGAGCGGCCTGGGACTCTACTACAGGTGTACCCAGTTCAAACTTTCACCCGCCCGATAATACTCCTCCTTTTCATCTTTTTCTCTTCACCTTCTGCATTTTTTGAGGATTCTTTTGCGTTCTTTTCTTTACATTTTCCTTTCTTTTTTCTAGACTGTCTCTCTCTTTCCTTCTTTCTCCTTTCTTTTCTGCAACGTTGGAAGTTACAAGAGATAGGAACAGAGATGATGTAAGATTGTCATCATCGCTATTGTTCTACATCATTTTAATTATCATCATCATCATCGTCATCATCATCATCGTCATCATCATCATCATTACCTCAGTAGTCACCATCATCATTATCCATATAATTTTCATTACAATTAAAAAAAACGTAAATCACCATTACCAGCACCATCATTATCACCATCACCTCCACCATTATCATCATCATCATCATCCATAGGTTTAACATCATTATTACGAACACTAACATAGCTACATCACTGTCATCACCATTACCAACATCATTATCGTCATCACTATCAGCAGAAGCACCATTAGCGACATAAGATCAATCCACATCTGTAATACAACATAGGAAGCTACAAGAGAGGTAGGAGGCGAGGTGAAGTAAGGTGGACCGGCCTGGGACTTTACAACAGGTGTACCGAGGTAACACCTTCACCGATATTTCATTGAGCATCGTTTTCTCTATTACACTCATTTTAGTCTTGTTTCTTTCTTGTACTCTCTTTGTAATTATTTTTCTAATTTGTTTCTCTATATTCCTTTCGCTCTCCAGTTTTTCTTTCTTTCTTTCTCATTTCTTACTTCACAATAGTACAGCAATAAAGCAACGATAAAATAAGGAGCCATGGTAAAGTAAGGTGGAGCAGACTGAGATTCTAAGAAAAGTGTCTCCTGTTCGACCTGAAAATCAAAAGTCGCTTCTTATTTTAATGTTTTTTATTTCTGTTTTTTTTCCCTCAAATTCTATTTCTTTCTTCCTCCTCCTTTCATTTTCCGTTTCTTCTGCTTCTGTATCTTGTTCTTTCTCCATTCTTCGTTTTCTTCCTTATGTTTGGTTTCGTTATCAATTGTGTGTTCGTTTTTACTTTTCTCTTTATCTCTCCCATTTGTTTTTCATATTTTTTCGAAATTCCCTTTCAGCTCTTCTAATACTCTCAATGTTTTTTTTTTCTTCCTTCCCACTCCTATATTTTTCCCCTTCTTTCTTCCTTTTCTTCTTTCTTCACTTAATTACAGGATCACAAGCTATAAGAAGGATAGGGAGATGAAGTGAGGTTATTCTCTATAATAACCTACTTTAATAGCCAGTTATTTTTATAGTTTATTCATTTATTACAGTGTCATATACTTCTTCTAAAATAAAAAAATGCAGTCTGTATAGTATGGTCTATTGTTTCAGGTAAGGAGTTGTGCAGTACCTGTCTGGTCTACCTGTGTGAGTACCAACTTTATCCAGTCTATTGTTTATTGTCTCATTAAAAAGTTGGTTGGTCGGTTCACTTAATTTTCTTGATACTGTCACCGTTCATCAACACTCATCATCATCATCAATATATCACCAATAGCTACGTTAGATAAAAGGTACCACTAACAGCATCACAAGCTCTAGCTTGTGATGCTGTTAGTGGTACCTTTTATCTAACGTAGCTATTGGTTAGAGAAGAGGTAGGAGTCGAGCTAAAATATAATAATCATCATCATCATCATCATCACCATCACTGCCAGCACCATAATCAGCCGCACAGACTTAGGTACTATAATACATCACAAGCTACAAGAGAGGTAGGAGACAAGATGAAGGAAGGTGGAGCGGCCTGGGCCACTACTACAGGTGTGCTGAGTTAACACCTTTATTATTTACAACTTATTTTCCTTCTTTATCCCTTTTTTCCCTCCTTCACCTTTATATCAATTTTTTTACATTCTTCTCTTCCTTTTCCTCTTGTTTTTCTTATTTTCTCCTTCTCTCCTTTCTTGCATTCTTAGTACTTTCTTGTTCAACTCTCTCTCTCTCTCTCTCTCTCTCTCTCTCTCTCTCTCTCTCTCTCTCTCTCTCTTTCTTTGTCTTCGTCCTTACTTTTCAATTTCTTTGTCTCACTTCTTTCTTCACTAAATTATAGCAATATTGCAGTAAATAAGGAGAAGTAGGAGTCAAGGTGAAGTAAGGTGGAGCGGCCTGAGATTCTAACAAAGGTGTCTCGAGTTCCACCCTGCGACCACTTCTCCTCCATCTTACATTTCCTTCTCATTTCCTTCATTTTCTTCATTACTCTTATTTTGTTTTTTATTTCCCCATTGTCTTTCTTCTTCCGATCTACGTTTCTGTCCCGATCTAATACTCTCACTTCTTGTGTTCTTTCTTTCTAAATTCATTTTTCCAGTTTGTCATTCATCTTTTCAGTTTATTCTTTTTCTTTCTTTTACCACCATAATTTCCCTTTTCTACCCATTTGCACTATGATTGTTTTTTAGTGTTCCACTAAGTTTCCCTCCTTCCCCCCCCCCCTCTCTCTCTCTCTCTCTCTCTCTCTCTCTCTCATCTGCAGTATTTTTTATTGTTCTTCCTCCTCTTCTTTCCTTTTTTTCCCATTTGTGATTATTCTAATTTCCTTTTCGGATCTGGTGTTTCTTTGTCACTTTTTTTCATCCTACAGTATATCTGTATCACTTTCCTGTTCGCTCTTGCGCTCCTGCTCTCTTCTGCTCCATATATTTTTTTTTACTTTTCCCCTCTCTCTTAACTCTCTCACTTTATTCTTAATATTCTTTTAGTAATTACATCATCATAAACTACAATGGGGTAGAAGACATGATAAGGTACGGTGGAGCGGCCTGGAACTCCACTACACTTGTATACAGTAGAGTTCAGTTCTTCACTAGAAGTGCGATGGTCTCCGTTTTTTCATTTCTCGCATAATTTTCTGAATCCGCTTTCATTTTGTCTCTGGCTCTCCTTTTCTTTCCTTTACTTACTACTTTATTTACTTTTTGTCCTTTCTCACCTTTGATTTTTTTCCCTGTTTTTATTTCATATATTTCCTTCCTTGTTTTTCTGTATTACTTTTTCCTTATTTTTATTATCCTATGTTTAGATATGAATTTAGTTTTTCCCCCAATGTGTTGTTTATTTCCAGTATTTTGATCTTGGTTTCACTCCGTTCCATTTAATCCCTTACCTTTTCGTTTCAGTGCCTACCCTTTTCTCTTGCACATTCTTTCTCCTGTACATAACATCAGCATAAGCAACAAGAGAAGGAGGAGGCGAGATGAAGTAAGGTGCAGCTGCCTGGATATCTACTACGCAAGAACACAACTAACTCATTTACGATTTGTTTCATTTTTCTTCTTTCTTCCGTTACTTTCTTTCCATCCTTTTACTTAATTCTTTGTTTTCTTTCATTAATTCTTTTCCTCGTTTTCTTCTCATACTTCTATCTTTCTCCTTTCCTCCTTTCTTTTTGTCATCTTTCCTCTCATATTGAATCCTTTCGAGTCTTTTCTTTCTTTCTCCATTTTGATTTTCTTCTTTCCTTTCAGCTTTTCTTTCCTTCAATTTGTCTGTTTCCTTTTATCGTTTTCCTTTAAGTTTTCCTTTTCTTATTAGTTTTTTTTTTTTAATATATATTTCCTCAGTTTTCTTTTCCCTCAGTTTTCCTTTTTTCTTCCTTTCTTCATGCCTCTTTTCCTAACTATATTACTGCAATAAAACTATTAGAGGAGGAGGAGCCAAGGTGAAGTAAGGTGGAGCGGCCTCAGATTCTAACAAAGGTGTCTTGAGTTCAACGCAAAACTCTGTGCTCTTTCTTCTTTCCCACATTCTTTTCTATTTTTTTCTTTTCCGTTTATTGTCTTTTTATTTCTCGTTCTCCTCTCGTTCTATTTACATATCCTCTTTCTTTGTCCTTTTATTTATACTTTAAAATCTGTTCTTCCTTCGGTCATTGCCAGTTTTTTCTCTTTCAGTTTCTCTTTTTTCTCTCCCATTTTGTAATTCTGTTTATATTCTCTCATTATATTAGCCCTTATGTTTGTTTTTTTTCATTTATTTTTTCCTCTTCATATTTTCCATCTCCAATTCTTGATTTCTCCTTCTTCCTCCCTTCTTCCGCTGTATTACGACACTCCAAGTTACAGGACAAAGAGGAGACCAGATTAAATAAGGTTATTGTAATCGGTAGTAACTTACATCACCAGATCCATCGTAATCATCATCAAGTATACAATGTTCATTATTCTCCTCAGCTTTCAGCTACCGGTACATCACCATCGCCATCACTCTAGTGACCATCATTCTGGACCATATTGTTATTCTTCTCAAAACTCACCACCATCATCATCATCACTGTTAACTATATTACACTGTAGGTCAAAGCCACAACTACATTACAGCATCACAAATTACAATGTGGTAGGAGACAAGATGAATTAAGGTGGAGCGGTCTGTAACTCTACCACGCGTGAATAGAGTTCAATCCGTCACCTCCACCTTTGCGACCATCTTTTATTTCTTTCTCATTTTCTGTATTCTCTTTCACCTTTTCTTAGTTTCCATCTATACCTTTCGGTCCATCATTTTCTTCCTTTTTAATTTTAAACATTTTTTTCTTTTTCTTTATCATTTTTGTATGTGTATTTAACGTTTTTTTCATTTTCTATATTTTCTTTAACGTTCCTTTCTCGTCTCTTATCGCTTACTTTCACCTGTTCCTTCTCACTCCTCTTGTCTTCTGTTAGCTTCCTTCATCAGATCACGGTATCACAAGCTACAAGGCAGGTAGGAGTCGAGATGAAGTAAAGTGGAGCGACCTGGGAATCTTACTACAGGTGTACCGAGTTGACATCTTTACTATTTATGCTTTATTTACCTTCTTTCTTTCATTCCTGTCTCTCATTATCCCTTATTTCATATTTTGTTTTATTCCAGTCCTTTCGTTCTTTGTCAGTTTCCTTACTGCTTTCCTCTTTCCTCATTTTTTTCTTCTAAGTTTAATTAGTTTCACCTTTGTTTTTCATGATTCTCCTTTTTTTATTTCTTTTTGTTTCCAATTCTTCTTTATCTCCTTTTCTTTCTCCTTACTTTTGTTCTCTCTTTCCTTTCTTTCCGCACTTTATTATAGCAACAAACTACAAGAGAAGTAGGAGCCAAGGTGATGTAAGGTGGAGCGACCTGAGATTCTAACAAAGGTGTCTTGAGTTCCAACCACAAGGTATCTGCCTCCGCTCCTTTTTATCTCTCTCTCTCTCTCTCTCTCTCTCTCTCTCTCCATATATTTTCTTTTTGTTTGATATTCGTCTTTCGTCCTGTTGCTGTGTCTTTCCTTCCTTCATTATCGTTATTTACTATTGCTTTCTCCTTTCTATCCTTTTACCTTCTTTCTCTGTCATTATCTTCTTTTTCCCACTTTATCTTTTTCTTTTCCGCCCACTTTCTCTCTCCTCTTTAATTTTTTGTATATGCCATTACACCATTACAATCTATAAGGAGTTACAGTACGAGATGAATTGCTGTTATTACCGTCATTAGCATCATTATCATCGTCATCGTCATCATCATAAGCATCTTCTTCGTGTCCCAGAAAATTCTTAATAAGAACTAATCCTATCACCATCATCACTATCACCACCATCACCACGTTTAGCTACTACAGATAAAAGCCACATCTATAATACAACATCACAAGCTAGAAGTGAGGCAGGAGGCGAGATGAAGTAAGGTGGAGCGGTCTTGGTCTCTACTACAGGTGTACCAAGTTATAACCAATTTCATCACTGTCTCCTTTTCTTCTCCTTCTCTTTCTACTCTGTCTTGCTTTGTTCCTCCTTTTTTTCTCTCTCTCCATTCAGTACTTCTTATTTTCCTTCAGTCCGTCTCCCACCTTATATTTCTTCTCGTCTCATCTTTCCATCGTTCTTTCCCCACAACATTACATCGTTGCAAGCTACAGGAAAGGTCGACGAAAAAGATGAAGTAAGGTGGAGTGGTCTGTGACTCTACCACAGGTGTACCGAGTTAACACGTTTGCCATTAATACTTCATTAGCTTCATTAGTTAACAGCCTCAAAGCTCTCCTAAGTCACCGTCAGCATCAACACCACCATCACCATTGGTAACTTAAGATCAAGTCCGTCAATATATTATAGCATCACATCTCCAAGACAAGTAGGAGACATTTTGAAGCAAGGTGGAGCGACCAGGAACTAAATTACTGGTGTACCGAGGTCTGCCCTTATCCGTTGTGTCTCCTTTTCTTTCTGTCTCCTTCTGCTTTGTGTCATATTTTTATGTTTCTCAGTTTCTTTCTTTCTCTATTTATCTCTTTCTGCCTTTCCTCGTTCTCTCTTTCTCCAGCTGCTTCCATCATAAGATACTTTGCGGTAGGAGGCGAGATGGGTAGATTATACAAGATGAAGCGGCCTGTGACTTTACTACACGTGTACCGAATTAACACCTTTACTGTTTATTCCAAATTCTTCCTTGTTTCTCCTTTTCCTTCTTGTCTTCTTTGCTTCACGATATGGGTCATTCTCGTCCTCCTTCCCTACTTCTTTCTTGATCAGAAATTTCTTCCCCTAAATTCCGTTCTTCCTCGTTCTTATTAATTTTTTGTCTTCTCCACATCCGTTTGTTCTGTCTTCCTCCTTCATTTCATTGTCTTTTCCTTTCTTCTTTATTTTCTTCCTCCCTTCTTCCGTCACTAGAGTAGATCAGCGTAACAAGAAGAGAAATAGGAGTCCAGGTGAAGTAAGATGGAACGACCAACAAAGGTGTCTCAGGGACCTCAACAACTTCTTCCACACCGTGGATCCTGTGTGTGTGTGTGTGTGTGTGTGTGTGTGTGTGTGTCCATTAGCATCACCCACGTCGACAATTGTGTATACTTTTATATATCATCACAATTATAACAGAGATAGGAGACAGGATGGAGTAATATGGATCGGCCTGGGACTGCTGTGTGCCTAATGAATTATATCCTCAGTCTGCTTCCTGTCCCCACTTCTCTGTTTCCTTCTGCTCTTTATACTTCTTTTTCGCTTTCTGTATTTTCTTCCTTCCTCACTCATTCTTCCTTGTCTTATTCCTATTCTCTCTGTCTTTCTCTACAATATTACGTTATTACCGTCTACAAGAGAGGTAGGAGGAGACATGATGTAAGGTGGAGCCGCCTGGGACTCTACTATAGATGTACCGAGTTCAAACCTTCACCCTCTCTGTACAGCTTCTCCTTTTCTTCCTTTTTTTTCTCCTTCTGCCTTCTTTTGAGGATTTTTTTTTTTTTGCTTTCCTTTCTTTATTTCTGAATTAACTTCCTTTTTTCTAGTCTCTGTCACTATTTTCTTCTTTTTCCTTTCTTTCCTGCAGCGTACGAGTAGTAAGTTACTAATGACTGAAATAGAGATGAAGTAAGATTTTTATCATCGCTATTGTTCTACATCTTTGGGGGAGGCGGTGGCAGAATCGGTAGAGAGGCGGCCTGCAGTTCTAATGGACCCAGGTTCGATTAAGGATTTGAATGTCTTAAAAAGCAGACTATTCTGAACTACAAGATGACCCGCCGACATGTCATAAAAGTACCCCCGCTAATACCAGTACACCAGTCCTGTATGAGACAGCCCTAGCATGTATTCAGTATGGATGGTGGGTGTTGGCGCCGAAGTAGTGACATGTGGCGATGCAGGAGGACGATTGGGCCCCAAGGATGACTACTAGGACTTGGGAGTAGGCCCTGAAGCCTTTGCCCAGAGTTGGACACATTAAAAAAAAATCATCATCATCATCATCATTACTTCAGTAGTCACCATCATTACTCATATTATATTTGAGAATGAAAGACTGACGAAGAGGGTGTATGTAGGTGAGGTGGAGGGAGGGAGAGGGAGGGGTAGACCGAGGATGAGGTGGAGGGATGGAGTTGAGAGGTATATGAGGGAGGGGGGGGTGAGTTGGGGGGAGGGGAGTCAAATGGTGGGTGACAGAGTGACTTGGAGGCGTTTTGTCTGTGGCCACCCTTTGCGGGATTAGGGCGTCGGGCTATAGATAGATAGATAGATTTTTAATACAGTTAAAATAACGTAAATCACCATTACCACCACCACCATTATCTCCACCACCACCAACACCAATATACAATTATCAACATCATTATCATCGTCATCATCATCATCATCCATTGGTTTAACATCATTATTACGAATACTATCAGCACCACCAACACCATTATCGTCATCACAATCACCAGCAGCACCATTAGCGACATAATTTCAATCCATGTCTATATTACAGCATCACAAGGTATAAGAAAGGTAGGAGGCGAGTTGAAGTAAGGTGGAGCGGCCTGGGACTCGACAACAGGTGTACCGAGTTAACACCTTCACCCATACTTCGTAGAGCTTTGTTTTCGCTAGTCCATTTCATTTAGTCTTATTTCTTTCTTGTGCTGTCTTTTACAATGTCTTGCTAATTTCTGTTCCTTTTTCCTTTTCGTCTACTTTTCTTTCTCTTTCTTCATTCCTCTCTCCCTTTTTCACTTTGGTACGGCAATAGAGCAACGAAAAAATAAGGAGCTAAGGTGAAGTAAGGTGGAGCAGACTGAGATTCTAACAAGGTGTCTCGAATTCTACCTAACACTCCAACTAACGCTTTTTTTATTTTTTCGTTCTCATTTTTTCTCCTTCATCCTCCTTTCATTTTCCGTTCCTTCTGCTTTTGTGTGTTGTTCTTTCTCCTTTTCTCCTTTTCTGTCCGTATGTTTGGTTTCGTTTTTAATTGTGTGTTACTTTATAATTTTTCTCTTTATTTCTGTCACTTGTTCATCTTTATAATTTTGGTCTAGTTCTTTTTCATTTTCATCTAATTCTCTCATTTTTTCCCTCCTGCTTTCCTAGTGTCTTTATTTTCCCCTTTCTTTTTCTCTTCGTTTCTTCATTTAATGACACCATCACAGGCTGCAAGATTGGTAGGGAGATGAAGTCAGGTTATCCTCTATACTAACCTACGTAAAGAGCCAATTATTTCTATGGTTGATTCATTTACTGTACTACTTTCTCATATTATAATTCGTGTGTAATCAAATAAAGCAGTCTGTATAATATGACCTATTGTTTCAGCTATGGAGTTGTGCAGTACCTGTCTGGTCTACCTGTGTGAATACCAACTTTATCCAGTCTATTGTTTATTTTCTCATTAAAAGGTTGGTTGCTCTGTTCACTTAATTTTTTCATGCTATCACCGTAACTATTATCACCATCATCATCATCATGATCATTACCATCACAATCACTAATAGTTACAGATAAAAGCTGCCACTTATAGCATCATAAGCCAGAAAAAAGATAGGAGCCATAATTATTAACAATAGTAACTTTTTTAACCGTCATCATCACCACCACCACCACCACCACCACCACCACCACCACCACCACCACCACCACCACCATCATCATCATCATCATCATCATCATCACTGCCAGCACCATACTTAGCCACACAGACCTAGGTACTACATCACAAGCTACAGGAGAGGTAGGAGGGTACATAAAATTAGGTAGATAGGCCTCGGACTCTACTGTTAGTCTACCGAAATTTCTTTATCAAACATATTTAAGTTTACATTTCTTCCTATCTCTCTTTCGTTCTCCTTTATCTCTTGTTTTGTTTCATTTCCTCCTCAGTGTCTTTCTTCTCCTTTATCCCATGTTTTGTGTCATTTCCGTCCTCCTTTTCAACCCTACTTCTCAATTTCCTTTCCCTCTCCTTGTCTTCATTTTTTTTTTTTTTTGAATAACAGAACGGAGGAAGGAAAAACAAATGAATTAAATAAATAATCCATACACCAGATTACTGGCGTCCTCCATTCATTAAAAATCATTTCCTTTCCTGCTTTTTCTTTATTTTTCTTATTCAGTCTGCCTTATCTTTCGTCTTCTTTTCTCCTTTTGACCAATTTCATTCTTCCTTCTTTCTTTCCTATCTTTTTTTTTTTTCCTCCTTCACTATATTACAGCAGTAAACCAACAAGAAAAGCAGGAACCAAGGTAGAACAAGGTGGAGCGGCCAGAGATTATAACAAAGTGGTCTGACGCTCTATCCGACGTAGGGGTTCCTTTTGTTTTATTTTGTTTTTTTCAAAATTTTCACCTTCCTTTTTTCCATTTTATCTTGTTTCGATTTGTTTTACGTCTTTTGTCCCTTTTCCTATTTCTTCCTTCCTTCCTTCTCTTTTGTTTCATATTTTTAGTCCTTTCTCCTTTGTGTAATCTTATCAACTGTTTTCTTTAATCCTACTTTCTGTCCCCCATTCGTTACTTTTTTTTTTTCTTGTTTTTTTCTCCTTGTATTTTTTCCCTTCTATATCTCTCTTTCTTAATTTCCTCCTTTTTCCTCATTTTTCCTCTCTTCCTTTTTTTCTTTCTACAGTATATTACAGCATGACATACTACGTCAAATAAGGTTAACATTTTTACTAGTAATCTGCGTCACTATCACCATCATTATCACCTTCACCACCATCACCATCATTACCACCTTCACTACATCATTATCATTACCACCTTCACCATCATCACCATCATTACCACCTCCGCCATCATCACCATCGTTACCATCTCAGCCACCATCACCACCTTTACCATCCTCACCATCATTACCACCTTCACCATCATCACTATCATTACTACCTCCACCACCATCACCATTATTAATTTCTTCGCCATCGTTGTCTCCTTCACCGTCATCACAATCATCATCGTCATCATTTTCTAAACATTATCATTTTTTAAAACAATTACTAACTTAAATCGCCATCACCATCATCACCACCACCATTAAAATCACCACAACAATCACCACCAACACTACCACCACCATTTGCTACATCAGATCAAACCCACAACTACATTTCAGCATCACATGCTACAAGAGAGGTAGAAGGGTAGTTGAAGTAAGGAAGAGCGGCCTGGGACTCTACTACAGGTGTACAGAGTTAACACCTTTACGATTTACAACTTATTTACCTTACTTCCTTTCCCTTCCCCCCATCAGTCTTTTCTTTATTCTTTTTTCACGTCTTATTACATTCTTTTCTTCATTCCCACCTTTTTGTCAATTTCCTTTTTGCCTGCATCCCCTCCGATTCTTCTTTGTACCTTCTCCATTTTTACTCTCTCTTCTTTTTCAGTTCTTTTTTACTTCTTTCTCTCTTTCTTACATTTTTTCCTTCACTGCTATACAGCAATAAAAGAACAAGAGAAGAAGGAGCCAAGGTGAAGTAAGGTGGAGCGGCCTGAGATGCTAACTAAGGTGTATGGAGATCCTCCCTGGCATCTCACTCGCTCCTTTTTATATTTCTTTCTAATTTCCATTTTACTCCTTTAGTCTTATATTTTTCTTATTCCTCTTTTGTCCTTTCTTTTTCTGATCTGCCATTCTGTCCCTGTCTACTCCCCTTACACTTTTTCTTCAGTCTCATTTCCTTTTACCTTTTTTCTCCAATTCTTCTTCCATATATATATTTATTTCCACTGCCATTTCTCCTTGATACTTCGAGCTATGATAGGTTTGAAGAATTCTCTCTCTCTCTCTCTCTCTCTCTCTCTCTCTCTCTCTCTCTCTCTCTCTCCTTTTCTGCGGTATTTCTTGTTTATTCCTTTACTTTCTTTATTTATGAAATCTGATTATCTTGTTCCGGCTTTTCCTTACTTCTTTTCCTGACTCCTAATTCTTTGTCTTTTTTCTTATTTTTTAGTTCTCATCTAACATTTGTATCTTTCTTCTGTTCGCTCATGCTCCATTCACCCCCACCCCCTCCCTCTGAACTGTCATGAGTTTTCCTCATTTTTCTTTCAGTAATTACATCATCACAAACTGCAATGAGGTAGGAGACAAGATGAAGTAAGGTGGAGCGGCCTGGGACTCTATTACACCTGTACAGGGTTCAGTCCTTCACTCGGACTTCTCCCTCCGTCTGCTTTTCTTTATTTCTCCCTCCTTGTCTATTCTTTTCCACATTTTCTTTGTTTTCGCCTTATTTTTTCTTCTTCGTTTTCTACCTTTTTCACTCTACACAATTTAATTGTCTTTTCTCTCTCTCTTTTATATGTGCATTTTTGCTTTTTTTGTTCCCTCATCTCGTACTTTCTCCTGTTTCTTCTCACTCCTCTTCACTTCTGTTTACTTCCTCCATGAAATCACGGCATCACAAGCTACAAGGCAGGTAGGAGTCGACATGAAAAATGGAGCGATCTGGGACCCTTACTACAGGTGTACCGAGTTAACACCTTTCCTATTTATGCTTCATTTTTCTTCTTTCTCTCTTTACTTACTTTCCTTTTCCAGTATATCATGTTTTGTTTCATTTAATCCCTCTTCACGTTTTTCGTTCTCAGTTTCCTTAATTATTTGCTCTTTCCTCATATTTTCTTCCTTCCCTTACTTTTTTCTTTCTCTGCTTTTCTCTAATTAGTCTTTGTTTTTTTGTTCCTGCTTTTTATTCCTTGTTCTCTTACATTTCTCCCTTATCTCGTTTTACTTTTCCCTATTGCTTCTCTGTCCTTTCCTTCATCACTCTATTACAACAACAAACTACGAGAGAACTAGGAGCCAAGGCGAGGTAAGGTGGAGCAGCCAGAGATTCTAACAAAGGTGTCTCGAGTTCCGACCTCTCTCTCTCTCTCTCTCTCTCTCTCTGTGGATGCTGCCTTTTGTTTATTTTCTCTCTCTCTCTCTCTCTCTCTCTCTCTCTCTCTCTCTCTCTCTCTCTCTCTCTCTCTCTCTCTCTCCATTATTTCATGTTTTGTTTTATCATCATCACCCTCATCATCATCAACCTCATCACCATCACAACTACCGTCATCATTACCACTGCAGTCATCATCATGATTATCATCAGCGACACAGAGCAAAACGCCATTATACAGTATCACCTTCAACTGGAGAGCTACGAGGCGAGATGGAGAAAGAGCATAATCATCAGTGCTAATCTAATGTATATCATCATAATCGTCATCACTACCACCATCTTTATCATCATCATTCACCATCATTACTGTCTTCATCAGTCATCTTTCATCATTACCGTCTTCATCGTTGATCATCATTATCATCCTTACTACAGTCACCACTATCATCATCATGCATCATTATCACCATCATCATCATCATCATCATCATCGTCCTCAGCATCCATCATCATCCATGCAGTTATCGATCAGAGCTAGCCTATATCACCATTCCACCACCACCACCACCACCACCACCACCATTAGGAACCATGAAGTCACAGCAACATTAGAACATCACAAGCAACAACAGATGTAGGAGACAAGATGAAGTAAGGAAAAGTTTGAGCCAAGGTGGAGTAAAGTGGCACGGCCTGAGATTCTAACCAAGGTGGCCTAGTTCCACCCTATTGAGGATTGCTCCTTTTTATCACAGGAGCATTTGTCTTCTTAGTATAATAAAGGAAAAGGATATGGTTATTTATTGACAGAGTTAGAGAAAAAACAGAGGAATTAGTTGCAGAAGAACAGGAAGGATTTAGGAAGGGAAAAAGTTGTGTAGATCAGATATTCATTCTGAAGCCTTTAATGGAAAAGTTTCTACAGAAGGGAAAGAAGTTGTACGAGTATGCGGCCTTCTTCGATTTGGAGGAGGCATATGACAGGGTGGATTGACAAGGAATGTGGGAAGTATTAAGAATATATGGAGTAAATGGGATGATGTTGAATGCCGTGAAGAGTATGTATGAATGGGCTAAGGCTGCAATATGTGTGGATAGTGAACTGAGTTAATTTTTCTATATGAGTGTTGGATTGAACAAAAATGTGTCATGTCCCCAAGGTTGTTCAATCTGTATATGCGTAGAGTTATGAAAGAGGTACAGGGTAGGGCAGTGGATATTGAGGCGACCCTGATGAGACTGGGCAGTGTTTGGAAACTCCTCGTACTGTTGTTTGCAAATGATACGGTATTGTTAAGCGAAGGCAATGGGGAACTGCATGGCTTGGTGAATGCATCTGGGAGAGTGTGTACGAAACGGAATCTAAAGGTGAATGAAGGGAAGGATAAAGTAATCGTCCTCGAGAGAAATGAAGCCGTTGAATTTAAAGTGAGGCTGAATAAGGAGGAAATGGAAAACGTGAGTGCGTTTAAGTAGTTAGTTAGTGTGATGGGTAAGGATGGAAGTTTAGAGGGTGAATTGCTTGAAAGTGTACAACAGGGAAGAATGGTTGCTTGTTCTTTGAACGTAGTGGTAAGGAACAGGGAAGTGAACATGGAAGTGAAAAAGTCGCTGAATGACAGTATTGTGATACCAACTCTAACATATGGAAATGAACTTGGACCTTGTTGGAAGGACACAAGTCAAGACTGAGAGCAGTAGAAATGAGTTATTTAGGAGCAGGGTGTGGAGTTACGTGGAGAGACAGGCTGACAAAAGAGGAAGTGAAGAAGCTTTGTGGTGTTGGTGTGATAGAAAGCGTTAGGAAAAATACATTGAGGTTGTTTGGCCATGTGGAGAGGATGGAGAGCGAGAGACTGACGAGGAGAGTGTATGGGAGTGAGGTGGAGGTGGGGAGAGGGAGGGCGAAGACAAGGATGAGATGGAGGGATGGAGTGGAGAGGTACATGAGAGAGGGGGTTTTAGCTGCGGGCAGGGCTGTGAAATGGCGGGGGAAGGGGCGACATGAAGGCGATTTATTTGTGTTCACCCCTTGCTGGATTGAGGCGTCCAGCAATAGATAGATACATAGATATTTCTTGTTCTTTATGCATATATATATTCTTCTTTTTATGCTCCATACTGTTCTTATTCTCCTCTTTTTCATTCGCCTTGTTTTTCTTTCTCTCTCCTTATTTTTTTTCCATTTCTTTTTACCCTATTTTTTCCTTCCTCCTTTCTACTATTTATTATTATCTTTTTCAACTGGTTCATAGTTCTCTCTCCCTCCCTTTTTTCTCGATTATATTAGATTCATCACAAGTTGCAAAATAGACAGGAGGCGGGATGAAGTAAAGTTATTATCATGACCACTAATTCCTGTATATACATCACTATTATCATTACTATCAGGACCACCACTTCCATCATTATCATCATCATCAGTATTTCAGTGTTCTTTCTCGATTATTTTATTTTTCTCACCACCCTCCCCTACTCCTTTTCATTCCTTCTGTCTGATCTTCCTTCATTTCTTTCTTTTTTCACTGTATGATAGCAGTAAAAGAACAAGAGAAGTAAGAGCCAAGGTGGAGTACGGAGGAACGGCCTGAGATTCTAACAAAGGTGTCTTGAGTTCCACCATACTTGAATATACGCTCCTTTTTATCTTTCTTTTGATATTCCTCTTCCTTATTTTTTCGTTGATTTTTCTCAAGATTCCTTTCCTAATCTCTTTCAATCTTCTTGTCTTTCTTTCTCCCTCCTTTCGTAGTTTGTTTATCCATGTTGCCTCTGTCTTCTTTTTACCGCATTTCTTTTTTCTCTTTATTTCATCTTGTAAATCGTCCATTCTCTCTCTCTCTCTCTCTCTCTCTCTCTCTCTCTCTCTCTCTCTCTCATATTACATTACTTCGATCCAATACTGCCGGCTGCTTTTTTTCATTCTCATTTCTTTCATTTTTATACATTTTGTATCTTACTCATTTCCTTTCTTCAACACCCGCGACCGCGAAGAGAGAGTAGGTTTTATGTTTCTAGCGATGTGTGTGTGTGTGTGTGTGTGTGTGTGTGTGTGTGTGTGTGTGTGTGTGTGTAACAGCGGATGATTTTGTCGGATTGAGAAGGAAGGTCTTGTTCTGAAGGGGTTTAATTTTTTCATTTGTGTGTCAGAGAGAGAGAGAGAGAGAGAGAGAGAGAGAGAGAGGAGGTGGGTGAAGAAGGAGGGGGAGGTGGAATGGAAGTTGGGGTATGCGAAGAGGAGAGGGAGAGAAAGGTGGGGAGTGAAAGGGAAAGCAGTGAAAATATAGAAACGAAAACTTGCACAACTCTGAACACACAACAACACATACAGCCACTTCAAAATGTTCTTTACTTGGTTATTTTAATTATTAGAAACTGTGCTGAATTTAAACATCAAACTTTTAGGCCACCAGGTTCATAAGAGGGGTTGCTGAGCAGTCGTAGCTGGAGGTGGGGGGGGGGGGAATGGAGGGATGTTGGGGAGGGGCAGGGAAGGGTGTGGATGGGCTAGTTTGGGGGTGGGGGGAGATGCGTGATATCTGGATGCAGTGGGAGGAGATGGTCAAATTTAATGATGCCCCCAAATGTACAGTTATTCTCATAATTCTCCTGGCAATATATATGGCAGTTAATGGTGGAGGTGTCATTTGAGGCTTGTAATTAGCTGAGATTTATTAACATATGTGCAACTGAGCACTGATTAGGGGGGTGGAGAGAAGCCGTGAAATATGTACGCAGATACCATTAATACATTTCATAGACCTTTTTTTCACTAACTAATCCTCAGCGTCTCTAGAAAATTCTGGGGAAGAGTATAATGCAGATGGAATTGTTAGTTGAAAGGCAGGAAGGGTGGTGGCTGTGTGTTTTAGTCTTTATTTAAATCAGATGAACAAATACTAGCAACCTCATCGGGGGACACTTCCCGACTATGAGCTGCTGTTTCCCGGACAGCGACAGACTCTGCTCTTGGAGTGTGGTGTCTTTGAATGCCTGTTTCTATCTGTTTCTTTCGCGTGTGTAAAGTGAAGAAAAAGAACAGTAGGATACATCAAGGGCTGTGTGACTTCGAGAAGGCGTGCGGATGACAACGAAGGGGCCAAAGAGACGAAGGAGTGATATATAAGGTAAGTAGAAGGCATTACACGTGGTTGTTTTCGTTTTGAGTTTCCTTATCATGAAAAGTAATTTACATACAACCATTATCATCACTGAGACTTATCATCATCATCATTATCATCATTACCAAAAACATGAGATAAAAGCTCAATAATGTCACGTTTATTTTTCCTTCTCCTCGTCCTCCTCCTCGTCATCATCATCACCAACTACATGAGATAAAAGCCACAATAATGTCCCGGTTACTTTTCCTTTTTTTTTTTTTCGTTAGTATTTAATCGGATACTTTTCTTTATGTCTCTCATCGTCTTTCTATTGTATTTTTGTTTTCATTTCTCTCTTTTTTCATGTTCTTTCCTCATTTCTTTCTTTTCCTTTGTCACTTTTCTCATACTCGTTCTCAGTCTCCTTTCGGCGTTGCCCATTAGGTACATTTGATCAAACCCATAACTATATTACAGCATCACAAGCTACAAGACAGGTAGGACACAAGATGGAGTAAGGTGGGGCGGCCGGGGACTCTACTACAGGTGTACCGAGTTGGACCCAAATGATTCCTCGATCTCCTTTTCTTTTTTCTTTCCTATTTCCATTTTTCTTCCTTATTTTCTTCACCTTTCTCTTTCCATCATTTCTTCGTTTGCCTTTATTTTTCCTTATTCGTTTTCTTCCTTTCCCTCTCAGTTTATCACTTTTTCCTAGTTGTCACAATATTTTTTGCTTTGCAATTATCCGTCCCCGCCCCGGAGGGGCTCGTGGGCGGGTATTGTTTTCACTCGGTTTGTCTGTTTGTTTGTTCGTCTGTCTGTCTGTCTGTCTATCTGTCTGTCTGTCTGTCTGTCTGTCTGACTGTCTGTCTTTCTCTCTGTTAACACCTTTACGCGAGAACCACTGGTGCGATTTTGACTAAAATTACAGGGATGATGGGATATAACCTGCTGATCACCTGATTAATTTGGGGCCAAATTGGGCCAAGACCCAAGCTGTAGGCCCCACAAAATGTAAAAAACGGGGATGGGTAAAAATAGTTTTTTCGCCATAACTGCTTTCAAATTCGTCACATTGACATGAAACCAAAACCTAAAGGTGCATTTTTCAGATCTGCATCCAATAACATGCCTCATTACATCATGGGGGTCACCTCACAGTTAGCAAAAGGGGGGTCATTGGCAGGTGGGCTGGGCCTAAAATTTCAAATGAACATAAAATTGTCAATTTGCACCCGATTTATTCCAAATTTGATATGTGGCATCTTTGACTCGATATCCTGTTGTGTTTAAACGTCAGCACTAAAATGACAGCCGAGAACGTGTTTTCTGGGTCTTGGCACCGTTTCTTGTATTTTTTTTTTTCCACCTTTCGTTTTCTCATCCTCTCTCTCTCTCTCTCTCTCTCTCTCTCTCTCTCTCTCTCTCTCTCTCCCGCTTATTTTAACAGCATCACAAGCTACAAAAGACTCGTAGTAGACAGGATGAAGTAAAGTTATTATTATAACTACTAATCTGCTGTATAAACATCACCATAATCATCACTACCACTACACTACTTTCATAGTCATCATCATCGGCTTCATCATTGCCAGTTTCTCAGTTTTTTTTTTTTTTTCTTTCCCGATGTTTTTCCCGTTTTACCAATTCTTTTGTTCTCCTCTCTCTCTCTCTCTCTCTCTCTCTCTCTCTCTCTTTCAGCATCACCTACATAGTTGAGTATACTTTAATAGGGCATTACAATTATAACAGAGGTAGGAGACGGGTAATGTGGAGCGGCCTGGGACTGCTGTGTTTATAATGAGCTCTATTCTCAAGCTGCTTCCTGTCCCCTTTTCTGTATTTCCTTTTCCTCTCATTGCTTCTTCCTGGATCCCTTTCTATTCTGTCTTCCTCTTTCATTCTACTTTGTTTTTTCGTAGTTTTTCCTTGTTTCTTCACAATGTTACAGCATCACAAAGTACAAGAGTGGTAGGAGGCGAGACGAAGTATGGTGGAGCGGCCTGGGTCTCTACTACAGGTGTACGGAGTTCGATCTTTCACCCGTTTCACTGTGTTCCTCCTTTTGTTCTTTTTTCTCAACTTTCTGCCTTCATTTTGTCATTCATTATCCTTATTTATTTATTTTTCCTTTTCTTCTTTGTGCCCTGTTTCTCTCTGTCCTTCTTTCTCCTTTCATTAGTACAACATAGCAGGTAACAAGAGATAGAAAGAGAGATGAGGTAAGATTGTCAATATCACTATTATCCTACGACATCATCATCATCACCGTAACCTTAGTACTGTCACTATCATCATTGTTCACACAGTTGTCAGTACCATCACCATCATTACTACCACAACCACTAAAGTCATCATCATCATCATCGTCATCATTATCATCATCAGCAGCAGCAGTGTCACCATCATCATTATCAATAGAATTGTCATTACCATTGAGACTAACATAGATCATTACCATCATCACCACCAACACCATTATCGTTATCACTATCACCAGCAGCATCATTAGCGACATATGATCAGTCCACATCTTTATTACAGCATCACAAGCTACAAAAGAGGTAGGAGGCGAGGTGAATTGATGTGGGGTGGCCTGGAACTCTACAACAGGTGCACCGAGTTGAAGCCTAACCACGTGACTGACGTGCTTCCTCTTACTGTGTTTTTCGTGCCACATCTCTGTCTTTCTTTTTCCTTTTTTACTTTCATTTTTTCTCTCTTTGATTTTGTTATTCAGTGTATCTCTTTCCCTTTTGTTTCTTCATTTTAATTCTCTCATATTTTTTATTCAATCTTTCATTTTTTTTTTCATTTTACTTCTATCACCAGCACACATACATTTATCAATATTCTCATCAAAATATTAACCCGTTCCTTTCATGTACCCTGTACTTTTTCTTCCTTTGTCCATACTTCCTTACTCCTTTTCTATTGTTTTTCTTTCCTTTTCCACTGTGTTACATCATCACAAGGTACAACAGAAGTAGGAGGCGAGATGAAGTAAGGTGGAGCGGCCTGGGAATTTGTGTAACTGGGCATATACCTTAATAGCGATCCAGTTCCTCCTTTTATTCCCTATTCCTTCTTTTATTTTCCATTACTTCTATCATTTCATATTCTTCCTTTTGTTTTTAATTCTTCCCTTTATTTTGTGTTATTTAACTAGTTTTCCACCTTTGAATTCCTATTCCTTCTTTTATTTCCTGCTCCGTCTGTTATTTCCTATTCTTTCTTTTATTTCCTATTCCTTCTTTTGTTTCCTATTCCTTCTCTTACCTCCTGTTCCTTCTTTTACTTCCTATTCCTTCTTTTATTTCCTCTTCCTTCATTTATTTCCTATTCTTTTTATTTCCTAATCCTTCTTTTATTTCCTATTCCTGCTTGTATTTCGTACTCTTTGTTGAATATCATATTCATTTTTTATTTCGTATTATCTGGTATATATTTCCTTCTTTCGGCTTTTATTTCGTACTTTTAACCTTTCTTTTCTTTTTTCTTCCTTCTGTCCTTTTTCTTTTCTCATAATTCTATTTCCTGTTCTCATCTCTTCTGGCTCTTTATTTTTCTAATTTCTCACTTTCTTTCTCCACCTCATTGTCTTTTCTTTTTCTTCACTATATTACAGCAATAAAGAGAAGTAGGAGCCAAGGTGAAGTAAGGTGGAGCGGCCTGAGATTCGAACAAAGGTGTCTCGAGTTCGACCCTCCCTCCACCTGCGTTCCTTTTAATATTTCTTTCTCAATTCCTTTATTTTCACCATTATTCTTATTTTGTTTTTGTTTTTTCGACTATTGTCTTTCTTCTACTGATCAACCTTGCTATCCCGATTGACCCTTCTTACTCCTCTTGCTCTTTTCTTTCTTAATTCATTTTTCCCATTATTATTTGATCTTTTCCGTTCACTCTCCTTTTTTCTTTTTTTCCACTATAATTTCTTCTTTCTACCTCCTTGAACTATGATAGGTTTTTACAGCTCCACCCAGTTTTCCTCTCTCTCTCTCTCTCTCTCTCTCTCTCTCTCTCTCTCTCTCATCTGCAGTATTTTTTGTTCTTCCTCCTTTCTCTCTTTATTTTTTTCTTTTTTCCTGCTTTTCCTTATTTCTTCTTCCGACTGTTATTTCTTTGTCATATTTTTTCATCCTATATCTGTATCTTTCTCCTGTTCTCTCTTGCTCTCCTGCTCTCTGCTACTCTATTTCTTTTTTATTTTCCTCTCTGTCTTAACTCTCTCACTTTCTCATTAATTCCTCCTCCTTTCCTTCTCATTAATTCTTTGTTTTTCTTTATTAATTTTTTTACTCTTGTTCTTCTCGTACTTCTTTCTCCTTTCTTCTTTTCATTTCGTCCTCTATTGCTCCTCTGTTTTTCCTTTTGAATCCTTTCATGTCTTTTCTTTCATTCTCCCTACGTTTTTTTTTTTTTTTTTTTTGTTAATAATGAATGGAGGAAGGAAAAACAAAGGAAAAAAATAAGTCCATGTGTCTAAAGGCATCCTCCATTCATAAAATATTTATAACAACTAGATATAAATTGAAGTGGATTAAATGTTTGTGGGAAGCAACTCCCAGGAAGTGAATTCCAGAGAGTAATAGTTCTGGGGATAAATGAATTTTGATAAGCAGAGGTTCTGCATTGCGGGGGAGAGAGTGTGAGTTCATGGGCGTTCCCAGCTGCCCGAGTATTTCGGGAGAAAATGTGAAGGGGAGGCACAATTGCAGCAAGTTCGTCAGAACATTTACGGTAAAAATATCGATAAAATAATGCTAAAGAAGCAACATCTCTACGTACTGATAATGGAGGAAGGTCGTGCGTAATGGCAGGATTATTGATTAATCTAATGGCTTTATATTGAATTTTGTCTTGTTTCTTTTCAGTTTTTCTTCTTTTAAATTTGTCTTTTCCTTTCAGTTTCCCATGTACTTTTAGTTTTTTTTTTTATATTTCATCAGTTTTTTTCAATATTTTTTTCTTTCAGATTTTCTTTTTCCTTCCCTTTTTCCTGACTCTTTTCCTAGCTATAGTACCGGTACTGCAATAAAACTATTAGAGAAGAAGGAACCAAGGTGAAGTAAGGTGGCGCGGCCTGAGATTCTAATAAAGGTGTCTGGAGTTCCACCTTTCTGTATGATGCGGCTTCTTTTCTGTTATATCTTAGTTCCTTTTCTTTCTTTTTTGCACTTTTTATAATCTTTTGTTTCGTGTTCTCCTGTCTTTTTCTTTTTTAATCCTTTTTCCTTCTCCTTTCATTCATATTATTAAATATTTTCTTCTGTCTTTCATTCCCCATTTTTTTTTTCACTTTACTATGTTCCACATTGGATTGTAATTTTTCTCATTTTTCTTGTTCTTCGTATTTTTTTCATTTTTCATTTTTTCTCCCTCGTTTTCTTTCCTTTTCTTCCTTTCTCGAGTTCTCTTTCTTCGTCCCATTTTTCTGGATTGTATTACGACAGTACAAGCTACAAGACAAGGAGGAGACCAGATTAAATAATTATCAGCAGTAGTTAATTACATCACCAAACCCGTCGTCATTATTATCATCGCCGTCATTATCATCATCATCATCATCATTATCATTACAAGTAACGATAAATTGTTTATTATTCTCATCAGGTCTCAGCTACACCACCATCACCACCACCGTCATCACTCTCGTTACCATCATCCTTATCCACACAGCTGTTCTTCTCAGAGTTCACCATCATCACCATCATAACCGCTGTCATCGTCATCATCACCACCACCACCACCATTATCATCATAACCATTAGTAGCTATTGTACTGTAGGTCAAAGCCACAACAACATTATAGCATCACAAACTACAACAAGAAGCGGTTGCAAGGCACAGCAAACCCGTCCCCGGCAGTCATTTTTAGTGCTGACGTATAAACACAACAGGATATCTAGTCAAAGATATCACATATCAAAGTTGAAGTAAATCGAGTGAAAATTGACGATTTTACACCCATTTGAAATTTTAGGCACGACCCACCTGACACTGACCCCCCCTACCATTAGCTGGAGGGTAACCTCCCTGATGTAATAAGGTATGTTATAAGATGCAGATTTGAAAGATGCACCTTTAGGTTTTGGTTTCATGTCGATATGACGAACCTGAAAAGAGATATGGCCAAAAAACGATTTTTACCAGTCATCATTGATTACATTTTTTGATCCTACAGCCTGGGCCTTGGCCCAGAGTGACCCAGAATTTAATCAGGTGATCAGAAGGTAATAGGCCATCATCCCTGTAATTTTGGTCAAAATCGCACCAGTAGATTTTGCGTAAAGTTGTTAACAGACAGATAAACAAACAAACAAGCAGACAGACATATAGACAAACCGAGTGAAAACAATACCCGTCCCCGAGCTTCTACGGGGCGGGATGAGGTAGGAGACAAGATGAAGTAAGGTGGAGTGATCTAGGACTCTACTACACGTGTACACATTTCAATTCTTTTTTTCTCTGGTCTACCTCCAGTCTCCTTTTCTTTATTTCTCTTTCATTTTCTTTATTCTCTTTCACCTTTTCTTTGTTTTACCTTTAGTATTTAGTTCTTAATTTTCTTCCGTTTTCATTCTGCACTATTTACTTTTTCGTTTTCTCTCTTTCTCTCCATTTAATGTGTATTTTTACTTTTTTTTCGTTTCCTTTATTTTCCTTAACGTTCCTTTCTCCTCCTTATCCCATACTTTCTCCTATTCCTTCTCTCACTTCTCTTCTGTTTACTTCCTCCATCAAATCACAGCATCACAAGCTACAAGGCAGGTAGGAGTCGAGATGAAGTAAGGAGAGCGACCTGGGATTCATACGACATGTATACCGAGTTAACATCTTTACTATTTTTGCATCATTTTTCTTCTCTCACCTTTACTTTCTTTCCTCCTCCATTGCCTCATGGTTTGTTTTATTGCAGCCATTTTTCTCTCTTTGTTTCCCAGTTTCCTTACTGCTTTCCTCTTTCGTCATATTTTATTCTCTTTTCACTTACTTTTTCTCCTTTCTGTTTTTGCTCTTCCGTTTTATGTTTCTATTCCTTCTGCCTCTTCCTTCTCTATCTTATCTCGTCTTGTGTCTCCTTTTTGTTTCTCGTTTATTACTTTCTTCACTATATTACAGCAACAATCTGCAAGAGAATTAGGAGCCAAAGGAAGTAAAATGGAACGGCCTGAGTTTCTAACAACGGTGTCTGGGGCTCCATTCTTACTCTGTTCCCCGGCCCCTTTTTATGTTTATTTCTCATATCTTTTTCCTTTCCTTCTCCCTTTCTCATACCTATTCCGTTTAGTCTCGTTTTGTGTCTAATTTTTCTTTCTTCCTTCTGACTTGTATTTCATGATTTCTTTCTCCATTCTTAACCCATTTCCCCCTAGTGTCTTCAGCATAGGACGGAACTTGGCATCTGGAAAAATAAATAACGAAGGAAACCCCGGGGTAGGGACCTATGAGCTTTGCGATCATGAGCCGATAAGCGGAGGGCAATAGGCTTAGTGCCCTTCCAGCAAAATCTCTCACACAGGAATCCTGGGAGCTAAAGAGTTAATATTGGTCCTTTCTCCTTTCTGCCTCGTTTTTAGCTTCTTTCTTATTCATTTTCTAATTTCTTCCATTCTTTGTATCTTCTTATTACCTCCTCTAAAGGGGTTTGTGTTGTTGCCAGCGTTGGTTTGTTTGTCTGTCTGTTGGGAGGTTTACTCAAAACGAACAGATTATTGCTGCATTTTTGGGGAGGGGTAGTATATGGCCCAAGGAACAATCGATTAGATTTTAGTGGTGATTCGGGTCATCATCCGCATCCAGGAATTTTTTGTTTGTTTGTCCACAACTTATTTCCAAAAGTTCTCAATGAATTTCAATGAAATTTTGTTTAAGGGTGGGCCATGGACCAAGGAAGAATTGATTAAATTTTGGGGTGGATCCGGGTCCTGCAGTGTCACCGGCAGAGGTATGCGCTCACTGAGTGCTTTCTAGTTAATTCTGTCATTGTTTCCCCTCATTTAATATCTTTCTTTTCACATTATTTTGGTGTTCTTCACATACTTTTTTTTTTAAATCTCCTTTTCCTTCTTGTTCACTTCCCTCCTGCTTTCTTGCTCCCTGATATTACCGTGTCAGCAGGTAGCAGAGAGGCAGGAGGGTAGTTGAAGGGGTGTATTTATCCTCACTACTAACCTACTGTACACTGGATCCAGAAAGTATCGGTGCACACTTGGCGCCAAACACTTTGACACCACGGACGTTGGCTGTTGGAAAATGCTGGATGATTTTTGCCCACGTTGGTAACCCTGCTTACATAAGGATGCCATATATCGCTTGCTTGTGACGTTTTCTAGTCGGTGTTGTTATTGTTTACATATTCAGATGATAACAGATCACTGTTCTTGCAACTTCACAGGTTGTATTGATTATTTTACATATCGTACCCCTCATGTGTCATACTTTTTTGATCGATTGTGCATCATCATCATCATCATCATCATCATCATCATCATCATCATCATTACCACCATTACCACCACTATCGACTATCATCATAACCCTACCAGTACTACCACCATCTGCACCAACATTACCATCATCATTATTAGGAGAGTTTTATTACTTTTACGAAAACTAAAGCATCTCCATGACCATTACCATCCCAACCATCGTCATCATCATTATCTGCTTTCGATTAAACCCAGAACAAAATCCATCACTATAATCTACAACAGAGGTAGGAGGCGAGATGAATTAAGATGGAGTGGCGTGGGACTTTACTACAGGTGTACTGAGTTCAAACCTTCACATTCCGTCTCATACCCTCTTTTTCTTTTTTTCTTTTTTCCTTTTTTTACTTTCTCTTTAGTCGTTATTTCTCATTTTGCCTCATTTTTTTCTCGTCTTTTTTTTTTTTCTGCTTATCAGTCATTCTTTCCTTAATGCTTGCTTTCTCCTTTCCTGTCTCCTTTCTTCTCCTCTTTGTTCCTTTCCTATTATTGCATACGATTAATGTGATAGTTTGCCACACGGACTCAACATAGTGTCAGTGGAGGAATTTAAACCATATGGATGATACTACCCGTGATGACCGCTCTCCACCACAGTTCGTAAATACCACCTTAGTTATTGCTGTATTTATTGATGACCAGTAATATTTTAGCAGGTAAAGGTTAGCCCAGAAACTGACATCTCCCTCACCACCACCATCACTGCTACCATCATCATCGTCATTAGTTCTATTCTATCTATCTGTCTATAGCCCGACGCCCTAATCCCGCAAAGGGTGGCCGCAGACAAAACGCCTCCAAGTCGATCTGTCACCCACCATTTGACTACCCTCCCCCCAGCTCACCCCCCCTCCCTCATATACCTCTCAGCTCCATCCCTCCACCTCATCCTCGGTCTACCCCTCCCTCACCCTCCCTCCACCTCACCTACATACACCCTCTTAGTCAGTCTTTCATTCTCCATTCTCTCCACATGTCCAAACCACCTCAGTGTATTTCTCCTAATCTTCTCAACCACATCCACATCCACCCCACAACGTTCCTTCACTTCTTCATTCGTCAACCTGTCCCTCCATGTCACGCCACATGCTCCTCTCAAGTAACTCATTTCCACTGCTCTCACTCTTGACTTGTTCCCCTCTTGCAAGGTCCACGCCTCGCTTCCATACGTTAGGGTAGGGATCACAATACTATCATGCAGTGACTTCTTAACTTCCATACTCACCTCCCTATTTCTCATCACTGCTTTCAGTGAACCAACAACCTTCCTTCCCTGCTGTACCCTTTCACGCACTTCATCCCCCAAAGTTCCATCCTTACTCATCACACTACCCAAGTACTTGAATGCACCCACATTCTCCATATCCTCACCATCCAACCTCACTGTACATTGTGTGACTTCATTCCTCTCAAACACCATAACTTTACTTTTGTTTACATTAACTTTCAGCTTCCTCCTCCTACACACAGTCCCAAATTAGTTACTTTGTATCAAATCCATAACTATATTGCATCATAATAAGCCAAATGACAGGTAGGAGCCAAGGTGAAGTAAGGTGGAGCAGCCTGAGATTCTGACAAAGGTGTCTCCAGTTCCACCCAGAGTTATCACAGGCTCCTTGTTACATTTCTTTCCCATTGTCCTTATTTTCTCCATTATACTTATTTTGTTTCTTCTTCCCCTTTTGTTCTTTCTTCCACCGAACTACCGTTCTGTTCCGCTCCATCCCTTTCACTCCTTTGGTTCTTTCTTTTTGCCTTTTTTCTCTAATTCTTTTTACGTATATTATTTTTTCTTTCTTTTTCCATCATCATTTCTTCTTTTTACCTCCTTGAACTATGATGGGCTATTAGAGTTGCACCCAGTTTTCCTCTCTCTCTCTCTCTCTCTCTCTCTCTCTCTCCTTTTCTGCAGAACTTCTTGTTCTTTTTTTTTTATCTTTACTGTCTTTACTTTTGAATTCAGATTTTTTAATTCCTGGTTCTCCTTATACCTTTTAATTCATTCTTCTTTGTCATTTTTCTTGTTTTCTTAGTTCTCATCAAATATTTGTATCTTTCTCTTGTTCCCTCATGCTCCATTTTTTCCTCCTCTCTCCTAACTCTCATGCTTTTTCTTCATGTTTCGTTCAATAATTATAGCATCACAAACTACAGCGAGGTAGGAGACAAGATGAAGTAAGGTGGAGCGGCCTGGGACTCTACTACACATGTACAGAGTTCAATCCTTCACTTGACCTTCTCCCTAGGTCTCCCTTTCTTTATTTCACCCTTATTTTCAGTATTCTGTTTCACCTTCTCTTTCTCTCTCCTTTTCTATTTTGTTTTTCATTTTCTTCCTTATTTCATTAAACATTTTCGTTTTCTTAATTTCTCTCTTCCTTATAGTTGTGTATTTTTTCTTTATTTTCTTGCCTGTATTTTATTTAACGTTTCTTTCTCTCTTTTCGCATATTTTCTCTTTTTCCTCCTCACTCCACTTCTGTTTACTTCCTCCATAAAATCACGGCATCACAAGCTACAAGGCAGGTAGGAGTTAAGATGAAGTAAAGTGGAGTGACCTGGGACTCATACTACAGGTGAAGGCTACCGAGTTACCATCTTTACTATTTATGCTTCATTTTTATTCTTCCTCTATATACTTTCTTTCCTTCTCCTTTATTTCATGGTTTGTTTTATACCCGTCCTTTTCCTTTTTTTCCTCTCTGTTTCCTTGATGTTTTCTTTTTCCAAATATTTTCTTTCTTCATTCTCAATTGTTTTCTCCTTCCTGTCCTTTTTTTTTTTTTTTATTACTTCTGATTAGTCTTGTCTCTTCCATTATTATCTTACCCTGTTTTGTTTCTCGTTCTTTTTGTTTCTCTCTTTCATTCTTCACGATATTACAGCAACAAACTGCACGAGACGTAGAAGCTGAGGTGAAGTAAGGTGGAGCGGCCTGAGATTCTAACAAAGGTGCTTCGAGTTCCGACCTCTCTCTCTCTCTCTCTCTCTCTCTCAGTGCACCTTTTTATACTTATTTCTCATATCCCTTTCCTTTCTTTCTCTGCCATACTTTTGTGTTTGTCTTCCTTAAGTTTCTTAGTTTTCTTTCGTCCTTCTTCCTTGTCATTCCTTGTTTCCTTCTCCTTTCGTAATTTTATTTCTTTTTTCTTGTCTTCTTTTTTTCCTTGTTTCTTATTGATTTTCTCCTTTCTCCCACTGTTTCTTTTTATTTTCCTCCGTCCACTTTCTTTCCACTTCCTTTATGTTTTCCTTATTATATTATACTGTACAGTCATAATCTATTAGGAGTTAGGATGTGAGATGAATTGTTCTTATTACCATCATCATCGCCATCACCCAGAAAATTCTCATTATCATAAGAACTAATCTAAAGCACCATCATCACTATCACCGCCATCACCACGTTTAGCTACTACAGATAAACACCACATCTACATTACAGCATCACAAGCTACAAGAGAGGCAGGAGGCGAGATGAAGTAAGGTGGAGCGGCCTGGGTCTCTACTACAGGTGTACCAAGTTCTACCCAACTGTGTTACGGCATCCTTTTCTTTCATTCCTTCTCATTCTCTTTTTACTATGTCTTGCTTTATATTCCATTCAGTGTTTCTTATTTTCCATCAGTCCGTCTCGCACCTTATATCCGGTATCTTTCTCGTCTTAGAATTCGGTCGTTCGTTCTCCACAATATTACATCGTCACAAGCTACAGGAGAGGTCGACGAAAATAGGAAGTAAAGTGAAGCAGTCTGAGTCTCTACCACATGTGTACCGAGTTAACACCTTTGCCACTGATACCCCATTAGCTTATTTCGTTATTATCATCAAAGCTGTCTTAAGTCATATTCAGCATCATCACCACCATCACCATTAGGAACTATAGATCATATCCATCACTCTTATTACAGCATGAAAATCACCAAGATAAGTAGGAGACAAGATGAGGTGAGGTGGAGCCACCTGGGACTTTATTACATGTGTGCCGAGTTCTACCCTTATCCGTTGTCTCCTGTTCTTTTCTTCTCATTCTGATAAGTGTATCATATTTTTATATATTTCTCAGTTTCCTTCTTTCTGTCTTTCTCTCTTTCTACCTTTTTTTTCTTTCACCTGTTTTTACATCACAAGACAATCAGCAGGATGGAGGCGAGATGGGTAGATTATGCAGGATGGAGCGGCCTGTGATTCTATTACAGTTGTACAGAGTAAACACCTTTACTGGTTATTCCTAATTCTTCCTTGCATTTCCTTTTTTCTTTTTGTTTCCCTTGCTTCCTTCTATGGATCATTCTCGTCCTCCTTCCCTACGTCTTTCTTTAACAAAAATATCTTCCCCTTGATTCCGTTCTTCCTCGTCATTATCTTTATTATCTTTTTGTCTCCTCCACTTCCATTTGCCCTGTCTTCTTCTTTTATACCTTTTTTTACACATCTTCTTATCTTCCTTTATACCTCTTTTCTTTACTGCAACAGTGTAAGTTACAAGAGATAGGAACAAATGAAGTAAGAGTGTCATCATCGTTATTCTACATCAGTTTCATCATCATCATCATCATCATCACTTCAGTTGCCATCATCATCATTATCCATATAATTTTCATTACAATTAAAAAAAATCATAAAGTACCATTACCACCACCATTATTATCACCACCACCTCCAGTACCATCATCACTTACCATCATCCATAGGTTACCAACATTATTACGAACACTACATCACTGTCATTACTATTACCAACACCATTATCGTCATCAGTGTCACCAGCAGCACTATTGCGACGTAAGATCAAATCCACATCTATATTACAGCATTACAAGCGAGTACTATACAACAGGTGTACGGTACCGAGTTAACACCTTCACCCACATGTCGTAGATCTTCGTTTTCGCTGTTACACTCTTTTTAGTCTTGTTTCTTTTTTGTAGTCTCTATCTAATTGTCTTTCTAATTTCTTTCTCTTTATTCCTTTCGGCCTCCATTTTTTCCTTTTTCCTTTCGCATTTCTTACATCACTTTATTACAGCAATAAAGTAACGATATAATAAGGGGCCAAGGTGAAGTAAGGTGGAGCAGACTGAGATTCAAAGAAAGGTGTCTCGTGCTCGGCCTAAAAATCGAAATTTGCTCCATATTTCAAAATTTCCTATTTCCTTTTTTTCCCTCATATCCTATTTCTTTCTTCCTCCTCCATTCTTTTTCCGTTTCTTCTGCTTTTGTATCTTGTTATTTCTTCCTTTCTCCTTTTCTTTCCTGATATTTTGTGTTGTTTTTAATTTTGTGTTCCTTTTTACTATCCTCTATCTGTATCACAAGTGTAACTACATATTTTTAACCCCAAATCCTTTCCATTTCTTCTGATACCCTCATTGTGTTTTTCTTTTTGTTTTCTTCCTTCCCACTGTCTTTATTTTCTTCTTTCTTTCTTTCTTCATTTATTTACAGCATCACAAGCTACAAGAAAGGTAGAGAGATGAAGTCAGGTAATCGTCTGTACTAAACTCCTCTGATAGTCAATTATTTTTATAGTTTATTCATTTATTACATTGTCATATAATTCTTGTGTAATCAAATAATGCGGTCTGTATAATATGGTCCAGTGTTTCAGGCAAGGAGTTGTGCAGTACCTGTCTGGTCTACCTGTGTGAGTACCAACTTTATTCAGTCTATTGTGTATTGGGTCATTTAAAGGTTGGTTGGCTGGTTCATTTAATATTTTCATGCAATCACCATAACTATTGTGACCATCATCCTCCTCATCCTCATCCTCCTCATCATCATCGATATCATCACAATTACCAGTAGTTACATTAGATAAAAGCTGCCACTTACAGCATCACAAGCCAGAAAGATAGGAGCCGAGCTAAGTAACGTCATTATAAATAATAGTAACTTATATAACTACCACCACCACCACCACCACCATCATCATCATCATCATCATCATCATCATCATCATCATCATCATCATCATCATCATCATCATCATCATCATTGCCAGCACCATAATAGGCCATACAGACTTAGGAACTATAATACAACATCACAAGCTAGAAGACAGGTAGGAGACAAGATGAAGGAAGGTGGAGTGGC
Source organism: Coenobita brevimanus (assembly GCF_032717465.1). Classification (NCBI taxonomy): domain Eukaryota; kingdom Metazoa; phylum Arthropoda; class Malacostraca; order Decapoda; family Coenobitidae; genus Coenobita; species Coenobita brevimanus. Next base: position 17,486,976 of record NC_137018.1, on the reverse strand, counting down.
CTGGGACTCTACTACAGGTGTGCTGAATTAACGCCTTTATCATTTACGACTCATTTTCCTTCTTTATCCCATTCTTTACTTCATTCTTTATTTCACTTTTTTATTATTCACGCTTTCCTTTTCCTCTTTTTTCTTCTTTTCCCTTGTTTGTGCTTTCTTCCCATCTGCTGTGTATGTCCCCCCCCCCTCTCTCTCTCTCTCTCTCTCTCTCCGGTATGTATCAGCATTAAGAGCTGAAACAGAGGAAAGAAGAGAGAAAAGTGGAGCTGCTCGGCCTGGGACTCTGTTACAGGTGTACCATTTAACACCTTTACAGTTCATAATTCTTTTGATTATTTTCACATTTCTCTTCTTTTTTACCTTACATTTTGATTCAGTGCCCTCATTTTCCTCTTTATATTCTTCAGAATATTCTTTCTTTTCATCTGAGTCTTTTCTTCTTTCTCATTTAATTCTATATCTTTTTATTAATTTCTCTATCACTACCTCCGCCAAGGAGGTTATGTTTTCACCCCTGTAATTTGTTTGTTTGTTTGTTTGTGGTTTGTTGGATTGTGAGCAAGATTACACAAAAACTACTGGATGGATTTCCACGAAACTTGGTAGAAGAATGGGCCTTGGCCCAGAATAGACTCCAGCAAATTTTGGTGCATATCTAGATAAAGGTTTGGATTCATGCATTTTTTTCTCACTTTCTTTAACTTTGGGAGATACGCTGTTTTTCGACATTTTCGTAAATTTTTCAATGAATATTGCATGGATGTTGATGGCGGAGGTATGCGCTCTAGTAAGTGCCATTCTTTTTCCATATTGGATTAGACGATTGAATTAAAAGTAACTGCATGTTGGGCCTTACGGAGGTATATGCTCTAGTGAGTGCCATTCTTTTTCCGTATAAGATTAGACGATTGAATTAAAAGGAACTCCATGTTGGGCCTTGGCGGAGGTATGCGCTCTACTGAGTGCCATTCTAGTTCCTTCTGTGTCGTTAGTTCTTATATATTTATTTATCTGGTTCTCCTTCTTTCCTTTTCTGCTTTTTTCTTTTTTTTAGCCTTTTTATGTTTCCCTTTTCTTCATTCTTTTCTTTCTCCTTTCCTTCCTCTCTCATTTCTTTTTTTAGCCCTTCCTTATTTACTTCTTTTCTTCTTTTTCCTTTTCTTCCTCCCTCTCTTCTTTTTTAGCCTTTACTCCTTTCTTTCTCCTTTATCTTCCTTTATCTTTTCTTTTTTAGCCTGTATTTCCTTCTTTCCTTCTCTTTTTCTTTCCCTTCCTTCTTTCTTTACTATATAACAGCAATTAAGCAACAAGAGAGTAGGAGCCGAGGTGAAGTAAGGAGGAGCAGCCTGAGAATCCATCAAAAGTGTCTCAAGGTCGATCCTTCCTTGCACCGTTGCTCCTTTTTTCCTCTCTCTCTCTCTCTCTCTCTCTCTCTCCCCTACTTATCCTTGTTTAATGTTCTTCCTTCATGCTTTTATTTCTTTCCCTTGATTATTTTTATTCCTTTCTCTCTACTTTTTTTATCCTCCATCATGAAATTCCTCCTCTCTGTCTCCTTTATTTCTGATTTTCTTTATTAGTTTTCTCATTTATTGTTAAACTTATGTGTTCGTCCTATTGTCTTTTTTCGTTTTTTTTATTTTATTTTCTCCGTCTCCCTTCTTTTTTTTTTTTTCTCCTATTCCATCATAAGTTACGAGAGAGGATGGAAGGATGATGAAATAGGTTATTTTCATTGACTGTAATCTGTTATACACCACCACCTCGATAATCATCATCAGTCATCATCATCATCATCATCATCATTATCAACTTCATCATTTATCCATACTGTAGTTACCATTTTTGTTATCATTTTCTAAAATAACAGAACAGAGGAAGGAAAAACAAATGAATAAAAAAAATAATCCATACACCAGATTACTGGCGTCCTCCATTCTTAAAATATCTGTAACAGCTGGACTCGTACAGCTGTAGGTTGAAGTTTGGGGGGAAACGACTCCGGGATGTGGAGTTCCAGAGAGATGCAGTTCGGGGAATAAAAAAATTCTGATAGGCAGAAGTTCTGCAATATGGCTGTGTGACATACCAGTTGTGAGCGCTACCAGATGCCCGTGTAGCACGAGGGAAGGCATGGAGAGGTGATAAGAGGAGGCTGTATGATGAAAAGGCAAAAGAGACAGAAATTAAGTTAAGTAAAAATGACGGTCAGAGCACAAGAGCAGCGTATCAGGCCATAAAGGAGTTAACTGGGACTGAAAAGAGAAGGAAGGAAATACATGTACGAGATAGAAATGGCAACTTGATGACTAAAGATTTGGATATAAAAGGAAGGTGGAAGGAGCATTTTTAATCTATTCTAAACAGACCAATCCCAGCTGAAGAGGACATTTTGCCAGCCGAGAGAGATTTGCAGATAGAAACAGAGGATATAGCCTTGGAAGAGGTAGCAAAATCTATGAAAGAGTTAAAGAATTCTAAGGCTCTGGGAGAGGATGGAATTTTTCCTGAAATGCTTAAGGTGGAAAATGATGAGTTATTGAATGTGCTTTTGAAACTTTTTAATGTGGCTTGGGATAATGGTAGAATTCCAGAAGAGTGGAAAAATGGAGTGATTATAAAAATACCAAAAAAGAGAGATTTAAGTATGTGTGGAAATTGGAGGGGGATAACTTTGGCACCTGTAGTTGCAAAAGTCTTTTCCAAAATCTTGTTGAACAGAATAGAGCCAGTAATTGGTAAAATTTTAAGAGAAGAACAAGCGGGATTTAGAAAGGGTCGAGGTTGTAATGATCAAATTTTTATTGTAAGGTATCTAATGCAGCAGGCTAATGAAATGAAAATGGCACTTAGTATGTGTTTTGTGGATTTTGAAAAGGCGTTTGATAGTGTTTCACGTGGAGCTATGTTGAAAATTATGAGATTCTATGGTATACCAGAAAAGTTGTAAATATTATTAGAACCCTGCATGAAGGTACATTTTGTAAGGTAATGGTGGGTGGTTCTTTGAGTGATCCATTTGAAGTTAGGTCAGGAGTGATTCAAGGAGGAGTTCTTTCGCCTTTGCTGTTTGTTTTGGTTATGGATTATGTTATGAGAAAGGTTGTAAGGAGAACTGGTGCAGGAATTAACTGGAAAGAAAATAAGAGGCTGATGGATTTGAACTATGCTGATGATATTGTACTGATTTGTGGAAGTATTTACGAAATGCAGAGGGTGCTTGATTGTCTGGTGGAGGAAGGAGAAAAAGTGGGACTGGTAATAAATTGTGGAAAGACTGAAATTATTAATATGAACGTGGAGAACCAAGTCGATTATGTAATTGGGAATAATGTGGTGAAGAATATAGAAAATTTTAAATATCTGGGAACGACTGTGTCATCTAATGGATCATTGAACAATGAAATTGAGGAGAGGATTAGACAGGCTTGGCGAGCTGTTGGAATGTTGAAATCTGTTTGGAATAATAGTATGCTTTCGATGCATAATACTGTAAAGATTTACAAGCCCATGGTTAGACCAATTTTAATTTATGGGCATGAGTCATGGTACGGTACAATTGCAACAGATCAGAGAGTATTAGGATTTGAGAATAAAATACTGAGAAGGATTCTTGGGGTAAAGTGGCAAGACAGAGCTACAAATGAAAGAGTAAGGGATATTACGAGAGTGGAACCAGTTGATGAATATGTGAGACTGTCTCGCTGGAAATGGCTGGGGCATATATATAGAAAAGAAGGCAGTTTAATACAGGATGTGCCAGAGTGGACTGCTAGAGGAAGAAGAGGAAGAGGTAGGCCAAGGGAAACCTGGATGAGGACAATGAAAAGAGAAGCGGGAGAGGAGTGTTGGTGGGACCTGAAGGAGAGGCAAGAGACAAATTTTGGTGGAGTGAGTTCATCGAGGCCCTATGCATCCGTGGGGTGCTACAGGAAGTGATTGATTGATTGATTGTTTCTCGAGTTCCACCTTTCTGTATAGCTTGGCTCCTTTTCTATTATATCTCTGTTCCTTTTCTTTCTTTTTGCTCTTCTATTTAACCTCTTTCGTCTCGTGTTCTCCCTTCCATCTTTTTCAATATTCTTTTTCATTCTCCTTTCATTAATATTATTAAATATTTTCTCCCTTCTGTCTTTTATCCTCCTTCGTTTTTTCGCTTTACAATATTCCTTTTTGTAATGCAATTTTTTCTCATTTTTCTTGTTCTTTGTGTTTCTTTATTTCTTTTTCTTTCTTTTTCTGCCTTTCACGAGTTGTTTTTCATTCTACCTTCTTTCTAGATTATATTACGACAGTACAAACTACAAGACAACGAGGAGACCAGATTAAATAGAAATAGCAGTAGCAGTAGTAGTAGTTCCCTAGGCAGTCTGGCCGAACAGCCCCGAGTCCCTAAGGAAGGGCACGGCCGAGACCAGGCTTTCCCACAGAGCTCTCAAGGAGTGTATGTTGTGTTGTTGGCGTAGGTGATTGTGTGCAATGCAGTCTTCCATAATGTGCTTAATAGTATGGGGTGCTGTGTTGCATCCTGGACAGGCATCAGCGATGGAGTCATCCAGCCTCTTCTGATAACTCAAGAGGGCTGTAAGATGCCCACATCTCAGCCTGGCCAGGTGGACCCTGTCCTCACGAGGGAGATAGGATTCAGAAGAGTGGATATCAGGAGGCCGTGCATGCAGCTGTGTGTTGTCTTTGAGTGACTGATTGGAGCGACGAGTGATTTGCTTCTGGATGCTGGTCTGCGGGAGGCGAGGGGGGAGAGATGGCAGTATTTGTGTATGATATCGTGTGCTGGGTGTTGTTTTGATGTTCCTTGGTGTGTGTGGATGTGCTGCCATGTAGTGTAGTGGATGGTGTGGGTTTGTGGAGGCTGCGGCGAGAATTTGGGTGCCTCTCATATCTAGATGATCCTTGACTTCTTGACTTTGAGGACTTTGGTTTCTTGGTGTAGGTGGTCTGTGGGTGTAGTAGCTGTGCAGCCTGTGATTATTTTTAGGGCCTTGTTCTGTACGGTCTGTAGAGTATTGTAGTGTGTTTTAGTGGCTTAAAAGTCCAAGCAGGACTTGCATAATTCATCAATGAACGTATATATTGTTTGTATACTGTGGTGAAGGTTTCTTTGTTGTGTCCAAATGTTGTATGGGGAAGTGACTTCAAGGTGTTGAGTCTTGGTGTTAATTTATCTTTAATGTCTGTGTTGTTTAAATGACATTGATGTATTGTATGTTACACCAAGGATTTTGTGTGTGTGTGTGTGTGTGTGTGTGTGTGTGTGTGTGTGTGTGTGTGTGTGTGTGTGTGTGTGTGTGTGTGTGTGTGTGTGTGTGTGTGTGTGTGTGTGTGGTAGGGGAGTGTTGTTTATGGTGAGGTGTGGAATGTGACTAAGTTCTGCTGTCCAGTTTGTGAGAAGGGTCACTGTAGATTTGGCTGGGGCTATTTTGAGCCTGTTTGTGGTCAACCATTCGTGTAGTGTGTTGAGGTAAGGTTGGAGGATGTGTGCGGCTGTGTTTGCATTTTGGTGTGTACATGTAAGTGTTATGTCGTCAGTGTAGGAAGCTATGTGTATTTGTGGTGTGCGGGGTAAGGGCATGTCGTGCATGTATAGGTTAAAGAGAGTAGGGGAAAAAACAGATCCTTGGGGGACGCCATTTGTGACGTTTCTGATGTTCGAAAATTGACTGGCAAATGTTACGTGTGCACATCCGCCTGCCAAATACTTTGCCAGCCATCTTATTGTGTTATTGTGCATGTTTGTTTTGAATATTTTGTGAGTTTGTGGAAGGGGATGGCATCAAATGCCATGTTCTGTGTGGTGGCCTAACTGAATTGATGCCATCAAAAAGTCTCTGTATAAGGTCTGTAAGAAGAGTGTTTGTGGAGTGCAGTGGCCTAAAACCATGTTGTGATGAGGCTAGGGGGGTGTGAGGTGTAACTTGTAATACCAGTCGTTCAGTGACTTTTGAGAAGGTGCAGAGGAATGTGATGGGGAGGTGTGAGGAAGGTAACGTGGGGTCTTTATTGGGGGTGGGGATAGTGATGATGGTGCCATGCCTCCAGATGTTGGGTATCATGTTGTGTGAGTAGCTGTAGTTTGATATGTTAGTGAGTGCTTGTATGCCTTGTGGTCCAAGGTGTTTAAGGTGTATGTTGATTATGTTGTCTGGTTCACAGGCAGATGAGTGCTTAAGGTTGCTAATGATATGCTTCGTCTGGTTGTAAGTGAAAGGTGCGAAGTCTGGGTCTGTGGGGAACTGTCTCTCGCGTCGGATGACACGTCAGTCGTCGCGATGGGGGTTTAGATGGCTGACATGTGAAAAGTGATTGATGAGAGTGTTTGCTTGTTGTTTGTTTGAAGGAATGGTGTCTGTTGTTGTAATGGCAACGTGTCATTGTGTAGTGTTGCTGTTGGAGAGTGTGATGCTGTTTTGTGTTTTGTAGTTTGCTGGTGTTTGTTTTGTGATCAAGTGTTTGGAGATAATTATTCCAATTTAGTGTTTGCTCTTCTGATATTTTATTATGTATCTGAGTGTTGAGTTCTTGTATTTGTTGTACGGTGTCTTGTGTATGGGGTGTTGGGGAGTGTCGTAGTGTGTCACGTTGACTGATGAGGCCATGAATTTCTGGTGTGAAGTTGGGGTTGTGTCTCTTTCTGTTGCCTCTAGGGATGTGTCTTTTGTCTGCATTTTGAATAATTGTACTGAAAGTACAGCGGTGTTGATGTTTGTGATTGGTGTACTGTTTAATGTTTCAAAGTGTTGTTCTGTTTCAGCTGTGAAGGCCTCTCAGTCGGCTTACTTATAATTAGTGTATGTGTGTCTGTGGCCAGCTGGGGTGATTCTGGGTTTGGTAGTGATGATGACTGGGAGGTGGTCAGAGCCAAGGGCTTTGACCACTCTCCAGGATGCTGTGGGGGCGAGGTTTGGGGAGCAAAAGGTGATGTCTGGGGATGATGTGAAGAAGAGGGCTTGGTGTGGGATATGGGTATGTGAGTATGAAAAGATTATCTATTTGGAACTGTAGTATCAGCCCTCTGTCTGTGTCAGGGTTGATGACATGCCAGGCCGACGCCTTGGCGTTGAAATCACCACCCAGGATAATGTTGGGTATGTTAGTGATGTGGTGTATCTGTGAAGAATAATTGTGTGGTACTGTGGGGGACGTCACCAAACCCATCGTATCATTATCATTGCCGTCATCATCATCACCATTAACTATATAGTGTTCATTATTCTCATCAGCATTCAGCCATCACCATCACCACCGCCATCATCACTCTCGTCACCATCATCCTCATCCATACAGTTGCTATTCTCAGAGTTCACCATCATCACCATCATAACTGCAGTTATCGTCATCACCACCACACCACCATCATCATCATAACCATTCGTAGCTAAATTGTACTGCAGTTCAAAGCTACAACTACATTACAGCATCACAAACTACAACAAGAAACGATGCCCAGGCACAGCAAACCTCTCCCGGCCGTCATTTTAGTGCTGACATATAAACACAACAGGATATCTAGTCAAAGATATCACATATCAAATTTGGAGTAAATCGGGTGGTAATTGACGAATATATACCCATTTGAAATTTTAGGCCTGACCCACCTGACATTGAGCCTCCTACCTCTAGTTGGGGGGTGACCCCACTGATGTAATGAGGCAGATTTGAAAGATGCACATTTATGTTTTGGTTTCATGTCGACATTTCTTTGTCGTCCTTTTTATGTCTGCTTATCATTTATTTTTTCTTCATCCTTCTTTTCTCTTTTTCTGTCTCGTTTCTTTCATTTTCTCTTTTCTTTCCTGTTATTGCATACGGTTAATGTAATAGTTTGCCACACAGACCCAACATAGTGTCAGTGGCGGAACTCAAACCATATGGATGATACTACCCGTGATGACCGCTCTCCAACACAGTTCATAAGTACCACCTTAGTTATTGCTGTACTTATTGATGGCCTGAAGTATTTTAGCAGGTAAAGGTTAGCCCATAAACTAACAGATATCTCCCTCACCACCACTACAATCATCACCGCGACCACTACCATAATCATCATCGTTTACTTAGATCATATCCATAAATATATCCATGATTATAACCTACACGAGAGGTAGGAGGCGAGGTGAAGTAAGGTGGAGCGGCCTGGCACTCTGCTACAAGTGTCCGGGGTTCGACCTTCAACAGCGTCTCCTCCTTTATTTTCCTAATTTCATTTCGCTTTTCCATTCTTTCTCTTTCCTTTTTTCCATCGATAATCATTTTGTTTCTTACTCTCATTCTTTATCTGTTTTCTTTCTAAGTTGTAGTTACTTTTATTCTTGTATATCTCTTACAAGTGTTTCTTTGCTTACGTATCATTTCTTTTCTATTATTTCTTTCCTTTCTGGCTACGCTCTCTCTCTCTCTCTCTCTCTCTCTCTCTCATTTTTTTCCATATTACAGAGTCACGAGGTACAATAATTTAGGATGCGAGCTGAAGTAGGGTCATCGTCGTCAGTAACAGGGTTGTTATGATTTAAATCAAATGATTTAAATAATGTGATTTAAATCGATTTAAATCAGAGTGAAAAAATCATGATTTAAATCAAAATTGATTTTTTTATATAAATACAGTAAAAATGAAGACGACAGAGAATGTGATGGATGTGTATTGTACAGATGCATCAAGTCTGCTTGGCCTGTACTCTTCCTGTACTGATCTTGATCCAGTCAGGCACCAGTGATTGTCTTTTGCTACAAGGCAAATATTAAAAAACAGAGGAAAGAAGGCACTTTGATAACAGCAATAAATGCTCCGGTTAGGAAAGCCTTTACTGCATCAGGTCTTTTCAAGTTGTATAGCAACTTTTGGGTAATAAATGTATGATACCAAAATGTGATTTCATTTAACAATGGTACAGGCTTAGTACAAGAAAAGCCTTCATAAAAGTGATAAAACTAGATTTAATTTTAAAATCCAATTTAGTGAAACAATCAATTTAGATTTAAAATTCTGATTTAAATAAAATACTGCAGATAAAAAAATATATATGTATGTGTGCTATTTTTTCCAACCCTGAGTGTGAGTAACCTCCCTCATTCCAAGAAGTGCTAGTCTGTGATGCACTTCCTTACTCCCACTTCCCATTCACATTATTATTTTCAATTTTGTAAATGTTTGTTTGAACAGTGATATATAATCATGCCTAATGGACGCATTGCAGCAAGTGGGAGGAAAAAAAAAACAGTATGGTACTCTTTTGACAGAATTCCCAAAGGCACAGTAAAGGTTGGAAAAAAATCATGGATTAAAACAATCTGATGTAAATAAAAAGGATTCTGATTAAAATATAAAAAAAAATTGGTGATTTTTTCCAACCCTGGTCAGTAATAAAGTACCGTACATCACCATCATCTTCATACCATTACCACCACCCCTGTCATCATCATCATCATCATCATCATCATCATCGTCATTGCACAGAAAATTTTCGTTATAATCATAAGACCTGATCCAAACCAGCATCATCATCACCACTGCCAGCACCACCTTTAGCCACTTCAGATCAAAGCCACATATATATTACAGCATCATAATCTACAAGAGAGGCAGGAGGCGACATGAAGTAAGGTGGAGCGGCCTGGGACTCTACTACAGGTGTACTGAGTTCAAACCTTCACCCATCGTTTCGCGCTTCTCCTTTTCATATGTTTTTGCTTCATCTTCTGCTTTCTTATTCACTTTTTTATTATTTATTTTTCATTTTCCATTTTTCTAGTCTTTTTCTTTCTTGCCCATTTAACCTTTCCTTTATTACAACAAAGCAAGTTACATAAGAGGTAGAAGGAGAGATGAAATAACCTGACATCATGAACGATGTCCTATGTCAGCATTATCATCAGCATCATCTTCATCACCTCTGTACTGTCGCCTTCATCATTATCCACACAGTTGTCATTACTGATAGTATAACGTAAATCACCAGTACCATCGATATCATTACCACCACAACCACCGTCACCACAATTACTATCATCATCATCATCATAATCATCCCTATGTTTTTCAGTATTATTTCAATAACTAACATACGGCACTGTTATCATCACGACCACTATCGTCATCACTATCACCAGCAGCATCATTAGCGACATAAGATCATTCCACATCTATATTACAGAACCACAGGCTACATGAGAGGTAGGAAGCGAGGTGAGGTCAGGTGAAGCGGCCAGGGACTCTGGAACAGGTGTACAGAGTTAACACCTTCACCCATTACTTCCTAAAGCTTCATTTTAGCCATTACACTTTTTTTTGTCGTATTTCTTTCTTGTACTCTCTTTCTCATTGTCTTTCTAATTTTTTTTTTTTTCCCTTTCCGTCTCCACGTTTTTCCTCCTCTCGCTTTTGTTTCTTCATTATATTACAGCAATAAAGCAACAATAAAATAAAGTAAGGTGGTAAAGTAAGGTGGAACAGAGTCAGATTCTAGGAAAGATGTCTTGAGTCGACCTAAAAATCAGAAGTTTCCCCTTTAATTGTTCATTCTAATTTCCTTTGTATTTCTCATTTCCTATTTCTTCTATTTCTTCCTTCTCATTTTTTTCCCGTTTATTCTACTTTTGTATCTTGTTCATTCTTCCTCTCTTCTTTTCTTTCCTTATGTTTGGTTGCGTTTTTAATTGTGTGTTCCTTTCTACTTTTCTCTTTATCTGTATCAACTGTTTAACTTCATATTTTTTCCAGTTCCCTTTTATTTCTTTTAATACCTTCACTGAGTTTTTCTTTTCATTTCCTTTCTCCCCACTTTCTTACTTTTCCCCCTTCTATCTTTTCCTCTTTCTTCACTTAATTACAGCATCACAAGTTAAAAGAAATGTAGGGAGATGAAGTCAGGTTATCCTCTCTACTAACCCATTTTGATAGCCGATTATTTTTATAATTTATTTATGTATAACATTGTAATGTGATTCTTGTGTAAACAAATAAAGCAATCTGTATAATATGGTCTATTGTTTCAGATAAGGAATTGTGCAGTACGTGTCTGGTTTATATACCTGTGTGAGTACAAGCTTTATCCAGTCTGTTGATTATTTCCTCATGAAGAGGTCGGTTGTTCGTTTCACCTAATTTTTTCATGTTATCACACTAGCTATCATCATCATCATCATCGTCATCAATAGATACATTAGATGAAAACTACCAGTTACAGCATAACAAGCTAGAAAAGATGCAGGAGCCAAGATAAGTAACGTACCATCCTCATCATCATCATCATCATCATCATCATCATCATTATCATCATCATCATCATCATCATTATCATCATCATCATCATCACTGCCAGTACCATAATCAGCCACATTGACTTAGTTACTATAATACAACATCACAAGCTACAAGAGAGGCAGGAGAAAAGATGAAGGAAGGTTGAGCGGCCTGGGACTCTACTACAGGTGTGCTGAGTTAACACCTTTATCATTTACAACTCATTTTCCTTCCTTCACACTTCTTTCACTTTTTTTCATTCTATTTTCCCTTTACTCTCTTTCTATTATTTTCCCTTCATTTCCCTTTCTTTTTCTCCTTTCTTTCTTTTTCCATTCTCTTTCTTACTCATTTCCCCCCCTCTCTCTCTCTCTCTCTCTCTCTCTCTCTCTCTCTCTCTCTCTCTCTCCTTGCTTTGTCTTCGATCTTATCTTTCCATTTCTCCGTCTCACTTCTTTCTTCACTATATTATAGCAATACAACAATAAAGTGAAGTAGGAGCCAATGTGAAGTAAGGTGGGGCTGCCTGAGATTCTAACAAAGGTGTCTCGAGTTCCACCCGGCGACCACTTACTCTCCTTTTACATTTTTTTCTCATTTCCCTTAATTTCTCCATTATTCTTATTTGGTTTTTAATTCCCCTATTGTCTTTCTCCTTGCGATCTACCTTTCTGTCCCGATCTAATACTCTCACTCCTTGTGTTCTTTCTTTCTTTCTAAATTCATTTTTTTCAATTTGTCTTTCATCTTTTCAGTTTATTCTTTTCCACCATACTTTCCCTGTTCTACCCCTTTGAACTATGATAGGTTTTTAGAGTTCTCCTCAGTCCCCCCCCCCCTCTCTCTCACTCATCCGCAGTATTTCTTGTTGTTCTTCCTCCTCCTCTAACTTTCTTTTTAAATTCTTTTTTCTTGTTTCTGATTTTCTTTATTTATTTTTCCGGTTGATGTCTCCTTGTCATTTTTTTTCATCCTATGTATGTATCTTTCTCCTTTTTTCTCTTGCTCTTCTGCTCTTTCCTATTCCGGTTTTTTATGTTCCCCTTTCTCTTAACTCTTTGGCTTTCCCCTTAATTTTCTTTCAGTAATTAGATCATTACAAACTACACTGAGGTAGGAGACAAGATTTTGTTTATGGTGGAGCGGCCTGGGACTCCACTACACGTGTATAGAGTTCAATCCTTCACCAGAAAAGTGCGATAGTCTCCTTATTTTCATTTCTCCGCTTTCAACTTGTCTCTGCTTCTCCTTTTCTTTCTTTTACTTACTACTTTATTTACTTCTGTCCTTTCTCACATTCTATTTTGTCCTTGTTGTTTTCATTTTATGTATTTCGTTGCTTGTTTTTCTATAGTATTTTTTCCTTGTTTTTGATATCCTTTATTTTCATTTCAATTTTTTCTCTGTGCTTCTTTCCATTATTTGGATCTTGGTTTCACTCCTTTCCCTTTAATCCCAAACTTTCTCGTTTTAATGCCTACTCTTTTCTCTTGTACATTCTTTCTCCTGAACATAACATCACCATAAGCAACAAGAGAAGGAGGAGGCGAGATGAAATAAGGTGCAGAGGCCTGGAAATCCACTAAGGGAGTTCAGAATTAACTCATTCACAATGTGTTTAATTTTTCTTCTTTCTTCCTTCACTTTCTTTCCTACCTTCTTCTTAATTCCTTGTTTTCTTTCATCAGTTCTTTTCCACGTTTTCTTCTCATACTTCTTTCTCCTTTCTTCCTTTTGTTTGTGTCCTCTTTGTCTTCTCTCTTTCTTTTGAGTCCATTCGTGTCTTTTCTTTCTTTCTCCATTTAGATTTTCTTCTTTCCTTTCAGTTTCTCTTCCTTCCTTTCAGCTTGTCTCTTTCCTTTTAGTTATCGTTTTCCTTCAAGTTTTGCTTTCTTATTAGATTTTTTCTTTATATTTCCTCAGTTTTCTTTTCCCTCGGTTTTCCTTTTTCCTTTCAGGTTATCTTTTTCCTTCTTTTTCTTTCTTTCTCTTTTCCTAACTATATTACTGCAATAAAAGTATGAGAGGAGTAGGAGCCAAGGTGAAGTAAGGTGGAGCGGCCTGAGAATCTAACAAAGGTGTCTCCAGTTCAACCCTGTACTAGTGGTGCTCCTTTATTCTTGTTTCCCACTTCCTTTTTGTTCTTAATTTTTCTTTTCCGCTGATCGTCTTATTTCTCGTTCTCCTCTCGTTCCCTTTATTTATTTTCTTTCTTTGTCCTTTTATTTGTTCTGTACTTTAAAATATTTTCTTCCTTCAGTCATTCCCATTTTTTCTCTTTCATCTTCTCTTTTCGTCTCCCATTTTGTAATTCTCTTTATATTCTCTCGTTGTATTAGCCCTTATGATGTTTTTTTTTTTTCATATATTTTTTCTTCTTCATTTTTTCTATCATCTCCATTTCTTGATTTCTCTTTCTTCCTCCATTCTTCCACAATATTACGACACTCCAAGTCACAGGACAAAGAGGAGACCAGATTAAATAAGGTTATTTTAATAAGTAGCAACGTACATCACCAGATCCATCGTAATCATCATCATCAAGTATACAGTGTTCATTATTCTCATCAGGGTTCAGCTACATCACCATCGCCATCACTCCAGTCACCATCATTCTGGACCACATTGTTATTCTTCTCAGAGCTCAACACCATCATTATCATCATCACTATTAGCTATATTACACTGTAGGTCAAAGCCACAACTACATTACAGCATCACAAACTACAATGAGCTAGGAGACAAGATGAAGTAAGGTGGAGCGGCCTGGGACTCTAATTCACGTGTATAGAGTTCAAAGCTTCACCTCTAGTTTTCCTCCGTCTCCTTTTCTTTGCTTCTCTCTCATTTTCTGCATTCTCATTCAACTTTTCTTAGTTTCTTCCTTTACTTTTTTTTTCATTATTTTCTTCCTTTACTTTTTTTTTTCATTATTTTCTTCCTTTACTTTTTTCATTATTTTCTTCCTCTTTAATTTTACACAATTTAATTTTTTCCTTTTCTCTCTGTTTTTATATATGAGTATTTTTTCCTTTTTTTTTTTTTCTAAATTTTCTTTAACGCTACTTTTACCCCATTGTCCGTTACTTTCTCCTTTTACTTCGCACTCCTCTTCCCTTCTGTTTATTACCTTCATCAAATCATGGCACCACAAGCTACAAGGCAGGTACGAGTCGAGAAGAAGTAAAGTGGAGCCACCTGGGACCCTTACTACAGGTGTACCGAGTTAACACCTTTCAGATTTATGCTTCATTTGTCTTCTTTCTCTCTTTACTTTCTCTCCTTCTCCATTATGTCATGTTTTGTTTCATTTCAGTCCTTTTCCTTTTTTTTTCTGTCTCATTTTCCTTAGTACTTTTCCTTCTATTATTTTCTCATTTTTCCCACATTCTTTTCTCCCCTGCCTATGTTTTTCTATTTCTCTTTTTTTATAACCTCTCACTCTTCCTTTTTAATTTTATCTCGTTTTGTTTCTCCTTGCTTTCGTCTCTCCTTTCTTTCTTCACTATATTACAGCAACAAACTACAACAGAAGTAGGAGCCAAGGTGAAGTAAGGTGGAGCGGCCTGAGATTCTAACAAAGGTGTCTCGAGTTCCACCAGGGCCTCTCGTTCGAGGCTCCTTTTTATGTTTATTTCTCACATCCCTTTTCTTTCTTTCTGTCTCTATCATATATTTTCTGTTGTTTCTTCTTTTATTTCTTACTCCTCTTTCTTCCTCTTGCCTTGTCTACCATTCTTTCTCTTTCCTTGCTTAATATTATTTCTTTCTCATTTCTCTCTTTTTACAATTTTTCTTTGTTATTCATTTTCTTCTTCCACATTTTAGTCTTTCTTTTCTGCCCATTTTCTTTGCATCATCCTATTTTTCTCCATATAATAATACTCCATTACAATGTATAAAGTGTTAGGATGTGATATGAACTGTTATTATTACCATCATCATCATCATCACCATCATCATCACCTAGAAACTTCTCACTATTATAAGAATTAATCCAAATCACCACTATCACTGTCACCACTATCACCACGTTTAGCTACTACAGATAAAAGCCACATCTATATTACTATTACAGCATCACAAGTTAGAAGAGAGGCAGGAGGCCAGATGTAGTAAGATGGAGCGGCCTGGGTCTCTAATACAGATGTACACCAAGTTCTGCCCGATTGCGTCACTGCCTCTTTTCCTGTTCTTCCTTCTTCTTTTTCTACTCTGTCTTTGTTCCTTTTTTTTTTTCATTCCGAATTTCTTTATTTTCCTTTCGTCTGTCTCTCACCTTATATTTCTTTCTCCCCTTATCTTTCCATCGTTATTTCTCCACAACAGTACATTTTCACAAACTATAGGAGAGGTCGAGGAAAAGATAAAGTAAGGTAGTGTAGAGCGGTTTGAGACTCTAGCACAGGTGTACCTAGGTAACACCTTTGCCATTTATACTTCAGTACTTATTCAGTTATTATCATCCAAGCTCTTCTAAGTCATCATCAGCATCATCACCACCATCATCATTGGCAACTTTACATGAAATCCATCACAATTTTAAAATATCACAATCTCCAAGACAAGTAGGGGACAAGACGAAGTACAGTAAGGTGGAGCGGCCTGTGACTCTATTACGGGTGTACCGAGTTAACACTTTTACTGGTTATTCCTAATTCTTCCTTGTTTCTCCTTTTCCTTCTTGTCTCCCCTGCTTCCCTCTGTGGATCATTCTCGTCCTTCTTCCCAACTTCTTTCCTTACCAAAATTTTCTTTCTCTTGATTCCTTTCTTCCTCGTCAAACCTCAATTACATTTTTGTCTTCTCCACTCCATTTGCTCTGTAGTCTTCCATTATTTTTTTGTCTTTCACATTTGTTATTTATTTTCTTTTTTCCTTCCTTCTTCCTTCACTAGAGTACAACAGCGTACCAAAAAGAGAAGTAGGAACCACGGTGAAGTAAGGTGGAGCGACCTGAGATGCTAAAAAAGGTGTCCCAAGGAGTTTAACCATTTCTTCTCTAGCGTGGATCCTCTCTCTCTCTCTCTCTCTCTCTCTCTCTCTCTCTCTCTCTCTCTCTCTCTCTTTTTCTCTCTCTCCATTACCTACGTAGACAATAATGTATATATTTATATAGCATTACAATTTTAACAGAGGTAGGAGACAAGATGAAGTAATGTGGAGCAGCCTCGGACTGCTGTGTGTGTAATGAGATCTATCCTCAATCTGCTTCCTGACCCTTTTTTTTTTGTCCATTTCTCCTCTTCATAATTCTTTCTCCCTTTCTTTTCTTCCTTCCTCTCACATTCTTCCTTGTCATAATACTATTCTCTCCGCCTTTCACCACAATATTACAACATCGCCGTCTACGAGAGAAGTAGGAGGAGACATGATGTAAGGTGGAGCGGCCTGGGACTCTACTACAGGTGTACCGAGTTCAAACCTTCACCATTTCCAATGATCTTCTCCTTTTCTTCTTTTTTCTTCTCCTTCTGCCTTCTTTTGAGGATGCTTTTGCTTCCTTTTCTTTATTTCCGAATTACCTTCCTTTTTTCTAGTATGTCTCTTTTCTTCTTTTTCCTTTCTTTCCTTCAACATACGAGTAGCAAATTACAAATGACAAATAGAAAAGAAGTAAGATTTTTATCATCGCTATTGTTCTACATCTTTTTCATCAACCTCATCATCATCATCATTATTACCTCAGTAGTCACCATCACCATTATACATATAACTTTCATTACAGTTAAAATAACGTAAATCACCATTACCACCACCATCATTATCTCCACCACCACCAATACCAACATACATTCATCATCATCATCATTGTCATCGTCATCATTATCATCCATTGGTTTAACATCATTTTTACGAATACTGTCATCACGAGCAACACCATTATCGTCATCACAATCACCAGCAGCACCATTATCGTCATCACAATCACCAGCAACACCAGTATTGTCATCACAATCACCAGCAGCACCATTATCGTCATCACAATGACCAGCAACACCATTATTGTCATCACAATCACCAGCAACACCATTATTGTCATCACAATCACCAGCAGCACCATTATCGTCATCACAATCACCAACAGCACCATTATAGTCATCACAGTCACCAGCAGCACCATTAGCGACATAAGCTCAGGCCACATCTACAGAACAGCATCACAAGCTACAAGAGAGGTAGGAGGCGAGGTGAAGTAAGATGGAGCGGCCTAGGACTCTTCAACAGGTGTACCGAGTTAACACCTTCACCTATACTTCGTAGACCTTCGTTTTAGCAGTCATTTCTTTCTCGTACTATCTTTCTCAATGTTTTTCTCATTTCTTTTCCTTTTTCCTTTTCGTTCCCTTTTTTCTTTTTCTTTTCTTCTCTCCCTTCTTCACTATTTTACAGCAATAAAGCAACGATAAAATAAGAAGCTACGGTGAAGTAACGTGGAGCAGACTGAGATTCTAAGAAGGTGTCTCTAATTCCACCTAAACCTCAAACTTCCTCCTTTTTAATTTTTTCGTTCTCATCTCTTTTTTTGTCTCTACATCCTCCTTTCATTTTCCGTTTCTTTTGCTTTTGTCTGTTGTTCCTTCTTCCTTTCTCGTTTTTTTTTTTTTTTTTGCGTATGTTTGGTTTCGTTTTTGACTGTGTGTTCCTTCCTAAATTTTCCTATTTATTTCTGTTACTTGTTTATAATTTTGATCCAGTTACAGTATTCTTTATTTTCATCTTTTTTTTAATTCTTCCTTCCCACTCTCTTTACTTAACCCTTTCTTTCTCTCTTTGTTTCCTCGTTTAAATCCGCCATCACAAACTACAAGATATGTAGGGAGATGAAGTCAGGGTATCCTCTGTATTAACCTACTTTAAGGGCCAATTATTTTTATGGTTTATTCATTTATTATTTTGTCATATAATTCTTGTGTAATCAAATAATACAGTCTGTATAATATGGTTTATTGTTTCAGGTAAGGAGTTGTGCAGTACCTGTCTGGTCTACCTGTGTAAATAGCAGCTTTGTCCAGTCTGTTGTTTATTGTCTCATTAATAGGTTGGTTGGTCAGTTCACTTAATATTTTCATGCTATCACCGCAACTATCATAATCATTATCATCATCATCATCATCATCATCATTATCATCATCACACTCACCAATAGTTAAATTTAATCAAAGCTGCCACTTACAGCATCACACGCCAGAAAAGAGGTAGAATCCAAGCTAAGTAACGTCATTGTTGACAATAATAATTTATATAACCGTCATCATCATCATCATCATCACTGCCAGCACCATAATCAGCCACACAGACTTAAGTACTATAATACTACATCACAAGCTACAGGAGAGGTAGGAGGGTAGATGAAATTAAGTAGATAAGCCTCGGACTCTACTGTTAGTCTACCGAAATTCCTTTACCAAATATATTTCAGCTCTCATTTTCTTCATTTTCTCTCTTTCCATCTCCTTTATCCCTTGTTTTCTTTCATTCCCTTCCTGAATTTCTTCTTTCTCTTTTATCCATTTTTTTCATTCCCTTCCTTCTTTTCTTCCTTCTCTTTTATCCCTTGTTTTGTTTCATTCCTTTCCTAGTTTTCTTCCATCTCTTTTATCCATTGTTTTGTTTCATTCCCTCTCTCCTTTTCTTTCTGCTCTTTTCTCTCTTGTTTTGTTTCATTCCTGTCCTCCTTTTCATCCTTACTTTTCAATTTCCTTTCCCTCCCCCTGTCTTCCTTTCATCTTTATCCTTTCCGTTTCCATTTTCTCCTATTTTTCCTATTCATTTTGCCTTATCTTTCCTCTTCGTTTCCCCTTTCAGACAGTTTCATTCGTCCTTCTTCCATTCCTTTCTATCTCCTTTTCTTCTCCTTCACTATATTACAACAATAAACCAACGTGGAAAGTAGGAGCCAAGGTGGAACAAGGTGGAGCGGCCTGAGATTCTAACACAGGTGTCTGACGCTCAACCCAACATACTTGAAGGGCTCCTTTTTTTAGTTTTCTTTCGTTTTTTCTTTTTCTCTCTATACTATATTTTCCATTTATTCTCCATTCGTTTTCTGTTACTCCTAAATAAATAAATAAATGACAGGAAAACTATCTATCTAACTATCGCCAGACGCCTTAATTCCGTATGGGATGGCCACAAACAAATCGCCTTCACGTCGCCCTGTCCTCCGCCATTTCACTGCCCTGCTCCCAACTCACACCCCCATCTCTCATATACCTCTCCACTCCATCCCTCCACCTCATCCTCGACCTCCCCCTCCCTCTCCCCCCCTCCACCTCACTCACATACACTCTCTTCGTCAGTCTTTCACCCTCCATCCTCTCCACATGGCCAAACCACCTCAGTGTGCTCCTCATAAAGCTTCCTATCACATCCACATCCACACCACAACGCTCCTTTATATCCTCATTCGTCAGCCTGTCTCTCCACGTGACTCCACAGGCTCCTCTTAAATAACTCATTTCCACTGCTCTCACTCTTGACTTGTGTCCTTCCAACAATGTCCAAGCTTCACTTCCGTACGTTAGAGTTGGTATCACAATACTGTCATGTAGTAACTTTTTCACTTCCATGCTCACTTCCCTGTTTCTTATCACTGCTTTCAAAGAACCAGCAACCTTTCTTCCCTGCTGTACCCTTTCAAGCACTTCACCCTCCAAACCTCCATCCTTACTCATCACACTACCCAAGTACTTAAACGTACTCACATTTTCCTATTCCTCACCATCCAACCTCGCTGTACATTCACTGACTTCACCTCTCTCAAAGACCATCACTTTACTCTTCCCTACATTCACCTTTAGATATCGTTTCTTACACACTCTCTCAAACTCATCCACCAAGCCTTGCAGCTCCCCTTCGTCTTCACTCAACAACACAGTTTCATCTGCAAACAACAGTACAGGGAGTTTCCAAACACTATCCTCTCTCACCAGGGCCTCCAACATCGTCTACCCTACCTTGTACCTCTTTTATTACCCCATCCTTGTACAGATTGAACAACCATGGAGACATGACACATCCCTGTTTCAAACCAACTTTCAAAGAGAAAAATTCACTTAGTTCACCATCCACACCCCCTTGCAGCCTTCACACCATCGTACATACTCTTCACAGCATTCAGCAACTTCCCATCTACTCCATGTATTCTTAACACTTTCCACAATCCTTGTCTATCCACCTTGTCATATGCTTTCTCCAAATCCATGAAAGCCGCATACAACTTTTTTCCCTTCTCTAGAAACTTTTCCACTAAAGATCTAAGAATGAATATCTGATCTACACAACCTCTTCCCCTCCTAAAGCCTCCCTGTTCTTCTCCAACTAATTTCTCTGTTCTCTCTCTAACTCTGTCTATAAGTATCCTACCATACACTTTTCCTATTATACTAAGAAGACAAATGCCTCTATGATTACTAAGAAGACAAATGCCTCTATGATTACCACACACTTCTTTTTCCCCTTTTCCTTTGTACAAGGGAATAATTATACCTGACTTCCAATCCTCCGGGACTCTACCTTCCTCCCAGGCCAGTCTGCACATCTTCCACATCCATTCTACTGCTATCTCTCCCCCATGCTTCAGCATTTCACCACACACTCCATCAATTCCTGGGGCTTTCCCCGATTTAACTTTCTTCATTCCTTCCACAACTTCTATCTTACTGATTTCTTCCTGTCTTCTCATCTCGCTCTTTCTCCCAGCCATTCCCCAGCCACTTATACTCGCATTACTTCCATCCTCTACGTTCAACAATTCCTTAAAGTGTTCTCTCCATCTGCTCACTTTTTCTCCCTTCTCCACTAATAATCTACCATTTTTATCTTTCACTCCCCTGCTAACTTCACTTCCACCCTGTCTTACTCTTTTCACCTCTCTCCAGAACATTTTCTTACAGTCCGTCCACTTTACACTCAAATTCCTTCCAAATTCCTCATCCACTCTCTTTTTACTCTCTCTTACTAATCTTTTCACCTCTCTCTTTCTTTCCACATATAACTCTCTCTTCCTCCTCTCAACTTCTTCCACGCCTCTATTTCTCATCCATTCATTGTATGCTTTCTTCTTTTGTGCCACAGCCTGTTTCACCTCTTCAGTCCACCACGCTGTTCCTTGCACCCCCCCTCCGTCTTCTCTTCCTTCCACACACCACATCACATGCTGCACATATTTCTTCTGTAAATATCTTACACACACCTTCCACGTCTCCCATCTGCTCCAATTCATATTTGCCCAATCGTTCCTCTACCTCTCTCTTATACTCTGCCTTTTTCTCATCCTCTTGTAACCTTTCCACTCTCCTTGCAACTACTCCTTCTTCTCGTCTTTCCCTTCTTCTCTTCCTCCATCTTACTTGAATTTTAATTCTGGCCACCACCAAGTAGTGGTCAGAAAGTCCACTCCCCCAACCTCTATACACTCTTGCATCATTTACACATCTTCGCAAGCTAAGTAACATAATTATTAACAATAGTAACTTATTATTATTATCATCATCATCATCATCATCACGGCCAGCACCATACTCAGCCACACAGACTTAGGTATTATAACACAACATCACAGGCTACAATGGAGGTAAGAGTGTAGATGAAATTAGGTAGATAGGCCTCGGACTCTACTGTTAGTCTACCGAAATTCCTTTACCCGATATTCTTCAGCTTTCCTTTTCTTCCTTTTCCCTCTTTCCTTCTCCTTTATCTCTTGTTTTCTCTCATTCCCTCCCTCAAATTCTTCTTTCTCGTATATCCATTGTTTTGTTCCATTCTCTTCCTTCATTTCTTCCTGTTCCTTTCTCTCTTGTTTTGTTTCATTCCTGTCCTCCTTTTCATCCTTACTTTTCAATTTCCTTTCCCTCCCCCTGTCTTCCTTTCATCTTTGTCCTTTCCGT
The DNA here is from genome assembly GCF_032717465.1 of Coenobita brevimanus. NCBI lineage: Eukaryota > Metazoa > Arthropoda > Malacostraca > Decapoda > Coenobitidae > Coenobita > Coenobita brevimanus. The sequence continues at coordinate 17,464,827 of NC_137018.1, read as the reverse complement.
TTCCATTTTCTCTTATTTTTCCTATTCATTCTGCCTTATCTTTCATCTTCTTTTCCCCTTTCGACCAGTTTCATTGGTCCCTCTTCCATTCCTTTCTATCGCCTTTTCTTCTCTTTCACTACATTACAACAATAAACCAACGTGGAAAGTAGGAGCCAAGGTGGAACAAGGTGGAGCGGCCTGAGATTCTAACACAGGTGTCTGACGCTCAACCCAACATACCTGAAGGGCTCCTTTTTTTAGTTTTCTTTCGTTTTTTCTCTTTTCTCTCTATACCGTATTTTCCATTTATTCTCCATTCGTTTTCTGTTACTCCTTTCGTCACATCCCCTGTTGTTTCCTTCCTTCTTTTTCACATATTTCTTCTTTTTAGTCCTTTTTCCTTTATATGATATTAACGTTTTCATCCTCTTTTTTGTCCATCCATTCGTTATTTTTTTTTTCTTGTTTTTTTCTCCATGTATCTTTCCTTACTATTTCTCTTTCTTATTTTCCTCCTTTTGCCGCATTTTTCGTCTCTTCCTTTTTTTTTCTACATTATATTACAGTACAGCATGACATTACCTGAAGTAAGGTTAACATTTTCAGTAGTAATCTGCCCCACTGTTACCATCATTACCACCTAAACCACTATCACCATCATTACCACCTTGACCACCTTCACCACTATCACCATCTTTACCACCCTCACCACCATCACCACCTTCACCACCATCACCACCTTCACCATCATCACCACCTTCACCTCTATCACCATCATTACCAACTTCACCACCATCACCATCATTACCACTTTCACCATCATCACCATTACTACCACCTTCATCACTCACCATCATTACCACCTTCACCATCATTATCACCTTCACCTCTATCACCATCATAACCAACTTCACCACCATCACCATCATTACGCACTGGCAACAAGTCACACATAACAGTTACCAATACATACATTCCCCACCCCCCCAATCATCCCCCACAGTACCAGACAATCATTCTCCTCAAATACACCACATCACTAACACACCCAACATCATCCTGGGTTGTGATTCGCTTCCTTCTTTTCTTCCTTCTCTTTTATCCCTTGTGTTGTTTCATTGCCTTCCTCCTTTTCCTCCTTACTTCTCAATTTCCTTCTCTCCCCTGTCTTCCGTTCTTCTTTATCCGTTCCTTTCCTTGTTTCTCTATTTTTTCTATTCATTGTGCCTCATCCTTCATTTTCTTTTCTCCTTTGGATCACTTGCACTCTGCCTTCTTCCTCTTTTTCCAATCCCCTTTCCTTCTTCCCTATATAACAGCGATGAAGCATTAAGAGAAGTAGGAGTCAAGGTGGAGCAGGGTGGAGCGGCCTGAGAGTCTAACAAAGGGGTCTGACACTCAACCCAACATACGTGAAGGGCTCCTTTTTTCCGACGTTTTCTTTCATTTCTTTTTCCTTTTCTCTTCTTTTTTTTCATTTAATCTCCTTTTGTTTTCTTTGACAACTTTCGTCCTTCCTCCTATTGTTTCCTTCGTTATTTCTCACACCTTTCTTATTTACAGTCCCCTCTCCTTTGTATAATTTTATCAACTATTTTCAAGATCATCGTTTCTGTCCCTCATTATAGTCGCGGCGCGCGACTCTGAAGTTGTTATTATCGTGCCCTGGTAACCTACCCCTCAACAGTGCGTGTGATTTCGTGTCCAATATGTTCGTGTATAGTAATATTCGTGTATAATATATTCGTGCATTATATGATTCGTGTAAAATATGATACGAAATCGGACGCACTTTTGAATTGCCAGGGAACGATTATGACAACCTCAGAGTCGTGCGCCGCGACTGTAGTTATTTAGTTTTTTTAATTTCATATTTCTTCTCATTTTTTTTCTTACTATTTCTTCATTTATTTTGCCCCATTGTTTTCTCTTTCCTTTTTTTCTTTCTACATTATATTACACCGTGACATACTACGTGAAGTAAGGTTAACATTTGTACTAGTAATCTGGACCACTATTACCATCATTACCACCTTCACCACCATCACCATTATTACCATCATTCTCCACCACCATTACCACCTTCACCACCATCACCATCATTACCACCTTCACCACCATTACCATCATTACCACCTTCACCACCATCACCATCATTACCACCTTCACCACCATTACCATCATTACCACCTTCACCACGATCACCATCATTACCACCTTCACCATCATCACCATCATTACGACTTTCACTATCATCACCATCTTCGCCACCCTCACCATCATTACCACCCTCACCGTCATCACTGTCATTACCACCTCCACCACCATCACCATTATTAATTCCTTCGCCATCATTGCCTCCTTCACCGTCGTCACAATCATCATCGTCATCATTTTCTAAACATTATCATTTTTTTAAAACAATTACTAACTTAAATCGCCATCACCATCCTCACCACCACCATTAAAATCACCACAACATTCACCACCAACACTACCATCACCATTTGCTACATCAGATCAAACCCACAACTACATTTAGCATCACAAGCTACAATAGAGGTAGGAGGGTAGATGAAGTAAGGTAGATCGGCCTGGGACTCTACTACAGGTGTACAGAGTTAACACCTTTACCGTTTACAACTTATTTTCCTTTCTTCCTCCCCCCCCCCTTATCAGTCTTTTCTTTATTCTTTTTTCACGTCTTATGTCATTCTTTTCTTCATTCTCACCTTTTTGTCAGTTTCATTTTTGCCTACACCCCCTCTGATTCTTCTTCGTACCTTCCCCATTTTCTCTCTCTTTTATTTTTTTCACTTCGTTTTCACTTGTTTCTCCCTTTCTTACATTTTTCCTACACTACTATACAGTAATAAAAGAACAAGAGAAACAGGAGCCAAGGTGAAGTAAGGTGGAGCGGCCTGAGATGCTAACAAAGGTGTATGGAGATCCACCCAGGCATTTCATCCGCTCCTTTTTATATTTCTTTCTCATTTCCGTTTTACATCATTATTCTTATATTTTTCTTATTCGTCTTTTGTCCTTTCCTTTACTGGTCTGCCATTCTGTCCCTGTCTACTCCTTTTACGCTTTTTCTTCTTTCTCATTTCCTTTTACCTTTTTCCTCCAAATCTTCTTCTATATATATTTTTTCCACTGCCATTTCTCCTTGCTACTTCATCGAGCTATGATGGGTTTGTAGAGTTCCATCAGTCTCTCTCTCTCTCTCTCTCTCTTCTACTGTATTTCTTGTTTTTCTTTTACTTTATAATTGAAATATGATTATCTTGTTCCGCCTTTTCCTTACTTCTTTTCATGACTTTAGTTCTTTGTCTTTTTTATTTGTTTTCGTTCTCATCATATATTTGTATCTTTTTCCTGTTCTCTCATGCTCCATTTTTTCTCCTCTCTCTTAACTGTCATGTTTTTTCCTCATGTTTCTTTCAGTAATTACAGCATCACAAACTACAGTGAGGTAGGAGACAAGATGAAGTAAGGTGGAGCGGCCTGGGACTCTACTACACGTGTACAGAGTTCAATCCTTCACTCTGACAATCTGGTCCGTCTCCTTTTCTTAATATCTCTGATTGTCTGTTTTCTTTTTCACACTTTCTTTGTTTTCGCCATTACATTTTTTGTTCTTAATTTTCTACCATTTTCATTCCACACAATTTATATTTATTTTCACTCACTTTTATGTGTATTTTTTTTCTTTCTTTTTTTTCATTTCCTATTTTTTCCTTAACGTTCCTTTCTCCTCTATTGTCTCTTACTTTCTCTTTTTCATTCTCGCTTTTCTTCTCTTCTGTTTACTTCCTCCATCAAATCACGGCATCACAAGCTACAAGGCAGGTAGGAGTCGGGATGAAGTAAAGTGGAGGGACCTGGGACTCTTACTACCGGTGTACCGAGTTAACACCTTTACTGTTTATGCTTCATTCTTCTTTTGCTCTTTACTTTCTTTCTTTTCCCGTTATTTTACGTTTCGTTTTTATCTCAGTCCTTTCCCTCTTTTTCTTTCTCAATTTCCCTAATGGTTTCCTCTTTCCTCATATTTTTTAACCTTTTCCCCGTATATTTTTCTCCTTTGTATTTGTTTTTCTGTTTCTCTTTGTGTATTATTTCCCCTATTCGATTTTTAGCTTATTTCGATTTGTTTTTTCTTACTTTCGTATTTCATTTTTTATTCTTCATCACTACATTACAGCAACAAACTACAAGAGGAGCCAAGGTGAAGTAAGGTGGAGCAGCCTGAGATTCTAACGAAGGTGTCTCGAGTTCCACCTAGCCTGTCATTCTCGGCTTCTTTTTATGTTTATTTCTCATATCCCTCGTCTTTCCATCTTTTTTTTTTCTCTCATACATTTTCTTTTTATTCTCCTTTTGTCTGTTACTATTCTTTCGTCCTGTTGCATTCTTACTTTCTTTCTTCCTCGTCCTTATTATTACTTCTTTGTCATTTCTGTCTATTTTTAATCTTTGTTTTTGATTTTCTTCTTTCTCAGACCTTTTCTATCCTTTTTTTTCTATCTTTTTTTGCATCTCTTTATATTTTTCCATAAGATATTACATTATCACAATCTATAAGGAGTTAGGATGCGAGGTGAATTGTTATTACCACCATCAACATCAGCAGCAGCAGCAGCCAGAAAATTCTCATCATAGGAATTAATCCAGATCACCAATATCACTGTCATCGCCATCACCACGTTTCGCTACTACAGATAAATGCCACATCTATATTACAGCATCACAAGCTACAGGAGAGGCAGGAGGCGAGATGATGTAAGGTGGAGCGGCCTGATGCTCTACTACAGATATACCAAATTCGACCCAGTGTCGCCACTGTTTCCTTTTCTGTCCTTCCATCTCCTTCTGTTTCTACTCTGTCTTGTTTTGTTCCTTTTTTCCCATTTAGTGTTTCTTGTTTTCCTTCAGTATGTCTATCACCTTATATTTCTTTCTCGTCTTAGCTTTCCATCGTTCTTTCTCCACAATATTACATCGTCACAAAGTACAGGAGAGGTCGATGAAAAAATGAAGTAAGGTGGATCGGTCTGAGACATTACTACAGGTGAACCGAGTTAACACCTTTGCCATTAATACCTCATTAGCTTTTATAGTTGTTATCATCAAAGCTCTCCCAAGTCACTATCAGTATCATCACCACCATCACCATTGGCAACTTTAGATCAAATCCATCAACATATTACAGCATCACAATCTCCATGAGAAGTAGGAGACAAGATGAAGTGAAGTGGAGCGACCTGGGACTTTATTACAGGTGTACCAAGTTTTACCATTATCCGTTGCCTCCTTTTCTTTGTTTCTCCTTCTGATAAGTTTCTCATAGTTTTATATATTTCTCAGTTTCCTTCTTACTGTCTTCTCTCTTTCTACCTTTTTTTTCTTTCACCGGTTTTTACATAATAAGACGATGAGCAGGATGGAGGCGAGATGGGTAGATTATGCAAGATGGAGCGGCCTGTGACTCTATCACAGGTGTACAGAGTGAACACATTGATTGCTCATTTCTAATTCTTCCTTGTTACTCCTTTTCCTTCTGTCTCTCCTGCATCCTTCTATGGATCTTTCTCGTACTCCTTCCCTACTTCTTTCTTTATTAAAAATTGTTTCCTCTTGATTCCATTCTTCTTCGTCATTACCATTATTTATCTTTTTACCTTCTCCACTTCCATTTGTCCTGTCTTCTACCTTTATACATTCTTTACACCTCTTCTTATCTTCCTTTATACCTCCTTTCTTTACTGCAACAATGGAAGGTACAAGAGATAGAAGAGAGATGAAGTAAGACTGTCATCACCGCTATTGTTCTGCATCATCATCATCATCATTACCTTAGTAGTCACCATCGTCATTATCCATATAATTTTCATTACAATTAATAAACGTAAATCACCATTACCACCACCATCGTTATCACCACCACCTCCAACACCATCATCATCACATTCATCCATAGGTTACCAACACCATTACAAACACTATATCAGTGTCATTACTATTGTCAATATCATTATCATCATCACATTTACCTGCAGCACCATTAGCGGCATAAGATCAAATCTACATCTATGTTATACCATCACAAGCTACAAGAGAGGTAGAAGGCGAAGTGAAGTAAGGTGGAGCGGCCTGGGACTCGACAATAGGTGTACCGAGTTAACACTTTCACCCATACTTCGTAGAGCTTCGTGTTCGCTAGTCCACTCTTTTTGTCTTATTTCTCTCCTCTACCCTCCTTCTTATTTTCATCCTAATTTCATTCTCTTGTTCCTTTCCGTCTCGTCTTTCTTTTTCTTCTTTTCACTTTTCTTCATTCACTATATTATAGCAATAAAGCAATGATAAAGTTAGGAGCCAAGGTGAAGTAAGGTGGCGCACACTAAGATTCAAATAATGATTTCTCGAGTTCGAACTAAAAATCATAACTCGAATTTTTTTTATATTCTATCTCATTTTTTTCCCTCCTATTTCCCATTTTTTTCTTCCTCCTCTTTCTTCGTTGTTTTTTTTCTACTCTTGTATCTTCTTCTTTTCTTCTTTTTTCTTCTCCTTCCCTAATATTATTTTGGTTCTTTCTTAATTGTGCATTCCTTTCTAATTTTCTCTTTATCTGTGTCACTTGTTCCATTTCCTATTATCTTTCTAATTCCTTTTCATTTCTTTTAATACCCTCATTGTGTGTTTCTTTTTTTCCTTCCTTCCCACAGTCTTCATTTCCTATTTCTTCCTTTTCTTCTTTCTTCATTGAATTACATCATCACAAGCAACAAGAAAGGAATGGAGATGAAGTCAGGTTATCCTCTGAACTAACCAGCTACGATAGCCAATTATTTTTATAGTTTATTCATTTATTACATTGTCATATAATTCTTGTGTAATCAAATAATGCAGTCTGTATAATATGGTCTGTTGTTTCAGGTAAGAAGTTGTGCAGTACCTGTCTGGTCTACCTGTGTGAGGACCACCTTTATCCAGTCTGTTGTTTACTTCCTCATTAAGAGGTTCGTTAGCCGGGTCACTTGATATTTTCATGCTATCACCGTAACTATCATCATCATCATCATCATCACCAGTAACTACTTTAGATGAAAACTACCAGTTACATCATCACACGCTAGAAAAGATGCAGGAGCCGAGGTAAGTAACGTACCATCATCATCATAATCATCATCATAATCACCACTGCCAGCACCATAATCAACTACACAGACTTAGGTACCATAATACATCACAAGCTACAAGAGAGGCCGGAGACAAGATGAAGGAAAGTGGAGCGGCCTGGGACTCTACTACAGGTGTGCTGAGTTAACACCTTTACCATTTACAACTCATTTTCCTTCTTTATCACATTCTTTCCTTTATTCACCTTTATATCATTTTTTCATTCTCCTCTTCCGTTTCCTCTTGATTTTCTTATTTTCCCTTCTTTTCCCTTTCCTGCTTTCTTCCTATTTTCTTTTTCACCTTTTTCTCTTTCTCTCTCTCTCTCTCTCTCTCTCTCTCTCTCTCTCTCTCTCTCTCTCTCCTTGCTTTGCCTTCGTCCTTACCTTTCCATTTCTCTGTCTCACTTCTTTCTTCACCATATTATAGCAATACATCAATAAAGAGAAGTAGTAACCAAAGTGAAGTAAGGTGGAGCGGCCTGAGATTCTAACATAGGTGTCTCGAGTTCGACCCGGCGTCCACTTCTGCTCCTTTTTATAGTTCTTTCTCATTTCCTTTATATTTTCCATTATTCTTATTTTGTTTTTCATTCGCGTATTGTCTTTCTTCTTCCAATCCTCCTTTCTGTCCCGATTTACCCCTCTCACTCCTCTTGTTCTTTCTTTCTAATTTCATTTTTCCCATATTTCTTTCATCTTTTCCGTTCATTCTTTTTCCATCTTTCTTTTTCCACTACAGTTTCTTCTTTCTTCCTCCTTGATCTGTGATAAGTTTTTACAGTTCCACCCAGTTTTCCTCTCTCTCTCTCTCTCTCTCTCTCTCTCTCTCTCTCTCTCTCTCTCTCTCTCTCTCTCTCTCTCTCTCTCATCTTTAATATATCTTCCTGTTCTTCCTCCTTTCCATTCTTCCTTTTTAATAATTTTCTTGTCTCTGTTTTTCCTTATTTCCTTAACCGATTGTTATTTCGTTGTCGTTTTTTAATCCTATGTCTGTATGTTTCTCCTGTTCTCTCTTACTCTCCAGCTCTCTCCTGCTCCGTTTTTATTTCTTTTTCCCTCCCTCTTAACTCTCGTGCTTTTTAGTTCTTTTTTTTTTATCAGTAATTATAGCATCACAAGCCATAGGAGAGGCAGGGGATAAGATGAAGTAAGGTGGAGCTGCCTGGGACTCCACTACACGTGTATAGAGTTCAATCCTTCACTACAAACCTCAGGAAGTCTCCCCCCCCCTTTTCTTTTTATTACTCTTAATGGTCTGAGTCCGCTTTCACAATTTCGTTGCCTCTCCATTAGTTTCTTTCTTTTACTTACTACTTACATTTCCTTTTGTCCTTACTCACCTTTTGTTTTCCTTGTTGTTCTTTCGTTTCCTGTCTTTTCATTTTTTGTTTTTCTATTTTTCCTTCCTTTTCAGTTCATTGATTTTCTTTTTGGTTTCTTTATTTTTCTTCTGTGCGTTGTTCTGTTCCTATATTTTCCTCTTGGTATCTTTCCTTTCTCTTTAATCCCTTACTTTGTCGTTTTCTTTCCTATTCCTTTTCTTTTCTCCTGTCTTTCTCCTCTACATAACATCACCATAAGCAATACAAGAGAAGTAAGAGGTGAGTTGAGGTAAGATGGAGAGGCCTGGGACTCTGCTAAGGGTGTACAGAATTAAAACCTTTACCATTTATGTTTAAGAAGGAAGGAAACAAAGAAAAGGAGGAAAGAAGAAAAGTTAATGCCTTGTGTTCCTTCCTTTATTCTTTTCCTCTTTTTCCTCTCATACTTCTTTCTTTCTACTTTCTTCCTTTCGTTTCGTCCTCTTTCTCTCCTCTCTTTCTTCTTTTGAGTCTTTTCGTGTTTTTTCTTCAATTCTTCTATATAGTTTTTACTGTTTCCATTCAGTTTTCTTCCTTCCTCTCAGTTTGCCTTTTCCCTTTTAGTTTTCGTTTCCTTTCAGTTTTCCTTTTTCCTTTCAGTTTTTCTTTTTCCTTTCAGTTTTTCTTTTATTCTTCCCTTTTTTCCAGCCTCTTTTCCTAACTATATTACTGCAATAAATTTATAAGAGATGTAGGAGCCAAGGTGAATAAGGTGGTGCGCCCTGGAATTCTAATAAAGGTGTCTCGAGTTCCACCCTTGTGTATAGCTTGGCTCCTTTTCTGTTTTTTCCCAGTTAATTTTCATTCTTTTTACCATTCTTTTTATTATCTTTTGGTTTGTGGTTATCCTTCCGTGTTTTCTTCATACCCTTTTTATCTCCTTTCATTCATGTTGTTAAATATTTAATCCCTTCTGTCTTTCCTCCTCCAATTTTTTTTTTTTTTTTCATTTTACTATATTCTATTTTGAAATGCTATTTTTTCTTAATTTTCTTTGTCTCTGTATCTTTTCATTTCTGAATTTCTTTCTCCCTCGTTTTCTTTCTTTCTCTCCCTTTTAAGAGTTTTCTTTCTTCCTCCCTTCTTTCCGGATTATATTACGGCAGTACAAGCTACAAGACAAGGAGGAGACCAGATTAAGTAATTATCATCAGCAGTAAATGACGACACCAAACCCATCGTCATCGTTATTATCGCCGTCATCATCAATATCATTATCATCACTGTTAGTCATATTACACTGTAGGTCAACACCACAACTACATTACAGCATCAAAAACTACAATCAGGTAGGAGACAAGATGAAGTAAGGTGGAGCGGCCTGGGACTCTACTACACGTGTATACAGTTCAGTTTTTTTTCTCTCTAGTCAACCTCCAGTCTCCTTTTCCTTATTTCTCTCTTACTTTCTCTATTCTCATTCACCTATTCGTTGTTTTACCTTTTCTTTTTGTTCTTCATATTCTTCCGTTTTCATTCTACACTATAGTTTTTCGTTTTCTCTCTCTCTCTCTCTCTCTCTCTCTCTCTCTCTCTCTCTCTCTCTCTCTCTCTCTCTCTCTCTCTCTCTCTCTCCAATTCATGCGTATTTTTACATTTTTTTCGTTTCCTATATTTTCCTTAACATTCTTTTCTCCTCTCTGATCCCCCACTTTCTCCATTTCCTTCTCACTCCTCTTCTCGCCTGTTTTCTTCCTCCATTAAAACACGGCATCACAAGTTACAAGGCAGGTAGGTGTGGAGATGAAGTAAAGTGGAGCGACCTGGGACTCTTACTACAGGTGTACCGAGTAAACACCTTTACTATTTAGGCTTCATTTTTCTTCTTTCTCACTGTTCTTTCTTTCCTTCTCCATTATCTCATGGTTTGTTTTATTGCAGTCATTTTTCTATTTTTTTCTGAGTTTCCTTAATGGTTTCTTCTTTCCTCATATTATCTTTCTTCTTCCCCATATTTTCTATCTTTTGTCTTTGTTTTTCTGTTTCTTCTTTTAATTCCTTCTCCATTTATCCTTTTCCCCCTTATGTGACTATGTTTCTCCTTCCTTTTGTTTCTCTCTCCGTTCTTTCTTCACTATATTACAGCAACAAACTGCAACAGAAGTAGGAGCCAAGGTGAAGTAAGGTGGAGCGGCCTGAGATTCCAACAAAGGTTTCTTGAGTTCCACCCTCTCGGCCTCGTAGGCTTGTTTTTTGTTTCTTTTATCCCTTCCCCCCCTTCTCTCTCTCTCACGCTTTATTTTGCTTTTGTTCCTTACTTTCTCCATATGCTTTTTTTTTTTTCATTCCTTCTTTCATAATGTTATTACTTTCTTCCTTCCGCCTTCTTTTTATTTCTTTCTAAATTCTTTTCTTCTTTCTTCCTTCCCTGGTTACTGTGTTTATTCATTTTGTTTTTTCTTCTATTTGCTTATATTTCTTTTCACATTATTGTTGTCTTTTTCACATCTTATTCTCCTTTTCCTTGTTTTTCACATCCATCCTGCTTTCTTGCTCCCTGATATTACCGTGTCAGCAGGTAGCAGAGAGGCAGGAGGGTAGTTGAAGGGGTGTATTTATCCTCACTACTAACCTACTGTACACTGGATCCAGAAAGTATCGGTGCACACTTGGCGCCAAACACTTTGACACCACGGACGTTGGATGTTGGAAAATGCTGGATGATTTTTGCCCACGTTGGCAACCCTGCTTACATAAGGATGCCATATATCTCTTGCTTGTGACGTGTTCTAGTTGGTGTTGTTATTGTTTGTATATTCAGATGATAACAGATCAATGTTCTTGCAACTTCATAGGTATCATCGTACCCTTCATGCACCATTCTTTTCTGAACTACTGTACGTAATCAAAATCATTATCAAAACCCTTGTCACTACCACCATCACCACCATTACTATCATCATAACACTAACACCACTACCATTAACGGCACCATGGTTATCTTCATCATTAGGACAGTTTTTATTACTTTAACCATAACTAAAGCATCTCCATCACCATCACTAGCCTAACCATCATCATCATCATTATCTGTATTAGATCTAATCCTGAACTAAATGCATCACTGCAATCTGCAACAGAGGTAGGAGGCGAGGTAAAGTAACGTGGAGTGGCTTGAGACTCTACTGCAGATGAAGAGTTCAAACCTCCACATTCCTTATTATACACTTTCTTTTTTTTTTTAATTTTTACTTTGTCAGTGGTCTTTATTTCTAATTTCCTGTCTAACTTCATTGTCTTTTTTTGTCTGGTTATTGTTTATTTTTTTTCTTCATCCCTGCTTTCTCTTTTTCTGTCTCGTTTCTTTCATTTTCTCTTTCTTTCTTTCCTATCATTGCATACGATTAATGTAATAGTTTGCCACACGGACTCAACATAGTGTCAGTGGCGGAATTTAAACCATATGGATGATACTACCCGTGATGATCGCTCTCCACCACAGTTCATAAGTACCACCTTAGTTATTGCTGTATTTATTGATGGCCAGTAATATTTTAGCAGGTAAAGGTTAGCCCTTAAACAAACAGACATCTCCCTCACCACCACTACAATCATCACCACCACCACTACCATCATCATCATCAGTGTTATCATCATCATTTACTTAGATCATATCCATAAATGTATCACATCATTATAAGCTACACGAGAGGTAGGAGGCGAGGTGAAGTAAGGTGGAGGGGCCTGGCACTCTGCTACAGGTGTCGAGAGATCGACCCTCAATCGCTTCTTTTTATTTTCCTCGTTTCATTTTTTCCTTTTTTTCTCGTTTCTTTTTTCCCATCTATTATCGTTTTATTTCTTACTCTCATTTTTTTTCTATTTTCTTTCTCAGTTGTTGTTACTTTCATACTTGTACTTCTATTCCAATTGTTTCATTGTTTACGTATCATTTCTATCTTATTATTTCTTTCCTTTCCGGCTACACTCTCTCTCTCTCTCTCTCTCTCTCTCTCTCTCTCTCTCTCTCTCTCTCTCATTTTTTTTCCATATTATAGCATCACTAGGCACTATTAGTTAGAAAGAGGGCTGAAGTAAAGGCATCGTCGTCAGTAATAAAGTAATGTACATCACCATCATCAACCATACCACTACTACCACCACTGTCTTCATCATTATTATCATCATCATCCATACCACTTCCACGACCCCTGTCATCATCAACATCATCATGATCATCATCACCACTGCCACCACCCCTATCATCATCATCATCATCATTGCACAGAAAATTTTCATTATAATCATAAGTGCTAATCCAAACCATCATCACCATCACCACTACCACCACCACCTTGGCCATTTCATATCAAAGCTATATATATATATTACAGCATTACAAGCTGCTAGAGAGGCAGGAGGCGACATGAAGTAAGGTGGAGCGGCCTGAGACTCTACTCCAGGTGTAATGAGTTCAAACCTTCACCTTCATTTCGAGCTTCTAATTTTCATATATATTTGCTTCATCTTCTGCTTTCTTTTTGACTTTCTCGTCTTTATTTTTCATTTTCCATTTTTCTAGCCTTTTTCTCTCTTTCCCTTTTACTCCTTTCTTTTATTATAAAAAAGGTAGTTACATAAGAGGTAGTAGGAGAGATGAAATAGTTTGTCATCATCAGTGATGTCCTACGTCATATTCATCATCATCACCTCAGAACTGTCACCATCGTCATTATCAATACAAGTGTCATTACTGTTGAAATAACGTAAATCATCAGTATACTCGATATCGTTACCACCATCACCACCACCACTACCGTCAATACAATCACCGTCATCATCAACATCATCATCATCATCATCCATATGTTTCTCAGTATTGTTACAATAACTAACATGACTATTTTCACCACCACCACTATCGTCATCACTATCACCAGCAGCACCATTAGAAACGTAAGAACAATCCACATTTATTTTACAGCGTCACAAGGTACACAAGAGGTAGGAGATGAGGTGAAGTAAAGTGGAACGACCTGGGACTCTACAACAGGTGTACCGAGTTAACACCTTCACCTATACCTCGCAGAGCATAGTTTTCCTTAATACACTCTTTTCGTCTTATATCTTCCTTGTTCTCTCTTTCTCATTTTCCTTCTCATATCCTTCTCTTTTTCTTTTCCATCTCCTTTTCTTTCTTTTTCTTCCTTTCGCCTTTCTTCACTATATTACAGTAATAAAGCAACGATAAAATAAGGAGTCAAGGTGAAGTACGATGGAGCAAATTATGATTATAACAAAGGCGTTTCGTGTTCGACTTAAATATTTAAGTTTCTCCTTTTTTATGCCTTTCTTTCTCATTTCCTGTTTCATCCATTTTCCTTATTCCTCTTTCTTTCCTTTTGTGTTTCTTCTGCTTTTGTGTCCTGCTGTTTCTTCATTTCATCTTTTCTTTCCTTATGGTTGGTTTCGTTTTAAACTATGTGTTCCTTTTTACCTTTTCTTCTTTATTTGTATCACTTGTTTATAGATTATTTCAACGTCCTTTTCATTTTCGTTTTAATTCTTCATTCTTTTAGTTATGTCTTCTTATTTCCTTCATTCCCACAGTCTGCATTTTCCCCTTTCTTTATTTCTTTCTTTTTCCATTTAATTACACCATCACAAGCTACAAGAAAGCTAGGGAGATCAAGTCAGGTTGTCGTCTTTACAAAACTACTTTGCTAGCCATTTTTTTTTATTGTTTATTCATTTATTACATTGTCATATACAGTAATTTTTTTGTAATCAAATAATGCAGTCTGTATAATATGGTGTATTGTTCAGGTAAGGAGTTGTGCAGTACATGTCTGGTCTACCTGTGTATCAACTTTATCCATTTTATTGTTTATTGTCTCATTAAAAAGTTGTACTCCAGTTCAGTTAATTTCTTCATGCTATCACCGTTACTACTCGTATTATCATCACCACCGCCATCATCATCATCATCATCAATATCACCACAGTCACCAATAACTAAATTAGGTCAGAGGTACCACTTACTGCATCACAAGGTAGAAAGAGATAGGGGGCGAGCTAAGTAAAGTCATTATTAACAAGAGTAACTTATATAACCATCATCATCATCATCATCATCATCACTGCCAGCACAATAGTCAGTCACACAGACTTACGTACTATAATACATCACAAGCTACAAGAGAGGTAGGAGACAAGATGAAGGAAGGTGGAGCGGCCTGGGACTCTACTACAGGTGTGCTGAGTTAACACATTTATCATTTACAACTCATCTTCCTTCTTTACCCCCTTTTTTCCCTCCTTCACACTTATTTCACTTTTTTCATCGTTCTTCCTTTTCTTCCTTCTTTCTTGCTTTCCCTTTGTCACGGGGTTTTTATAATATCACGGTGTTTTTAAAATAATTGCTAAATATTATTTAATTGATACTAATATTCAATAATATTGAACAGCAGGGACAATGATTGTCTTGGTAAATCAAGCAACGATTACTTTACGCTGGCCTGCTTCGCACGATTTTCTCAGAACGAGAATTTATAAACTTTCTCAACAGTACACAGCAGAGACTAATTACTCAATTGCTGTTACTGTACTGTTAGCCTCTGGAGAAAGTTACTTCACCCCTGACAATAAATAACTAATACTAATTATATCATCAGGTTCTTGCTGATGCTTAACTCCTAGGTGGCACAACGGATTTTAAGCTTAATACACAAAACTGGCCTAAGTACCACTTATGAAAGGCAAACGTTTATGCAAGCTAGGAGCTATAAGAGAAATAAGCTTAACTGCGGAGAAATGAAACAAGAGTTTACATTACATTAAGCTCAAGCAAAAGAACTTAAATTTATTGATTACAAAATAAATTTAACATTACAATTCAAAATCAAATTAACGAGATCGCACTCACTCACTCACACAAAAGCTAAATACTTACGCCTAGGAAAAAACACCTTAATTAAACTCTTAAACCTAGGAAAATACAAACGGAAATACTGGTCGATGAATGCTGTGTATCACCCAAAGCTGGAGAGCTAAGGCTGGGAGCACTGGAGGACTGTGAAGTGGAGTTTGGGTACTAGCTGACCTCTCACACTGCTGGCACAGGACCTCTCTCCGTCACAGCAACAACTGGACTGCATAAGTCTTGGGAAAAGAGAAGGGAGCACTAGGCCGCATTTTTAACGGTCGAGTGAGCGAAACGCGCCCAAAACAAATCGCTTAGCGGAAGAGCTAATGTCTCACAGAGAGACGATCACGTATGACAATGAAAAATTGATTTGTCAAGGCTTCTGTCCGAATGAGGGGTTAACTGAAAGATAAACAGTGAGTTTTCCACTAATAGTTCGTGGCTTCTCACAAAAGGGAAATGTCGCGAATTTGATTCGTGACACCCTTCTTCCCTTCTTTGCTTTCTCAGTATACTTTCTTTTTCAACTTTTTCTATTTCCTCTCTCTCCCTCTCTGTCTCTGTCTCTCTCTCTCTCTCTCTCTCTCTCTCTCTCTCTCTCTCCTATCTTTGTCTTCGTCCTTATCTTCCCATTTCTCTGTCTCAATTCTTTCTTCACTAAATTATAGCAATACAGGAATAAGGAGAAGTAGGAGTCAACGTGAAGTAAGGTGGAGCGGCCTGAGATTCTAACAAAGTGTCCCTTGTTCCACCCTCGCTAGCAGGCTCCTTTTTATATTTCTTTCTCATTTTCTTTATCTCCATTATTATTTTGTTTTTTATTCTCCTATTGTCTTTCTTCTTCCGATCTATCTTTCTGTCCCGATCTAATACTCTCACTCCTTGTGTTCTTTCTTTCTAAATTCATCTTTCCAATTTGTCTTTCACCTTTTCAGTTTATTCTTTTTCTTTCTTTTTCCACCATAATTTCCCTTTTCTACCCCTTTGAACTGTGATAGGTTTTTAGTGTGCCACAGAGTTTCTCTCCCCCCCCCCCTCTCTCTCCCTCTCTCTCATCTGCGGTATTTTTTATTGTTCTTCCTCCTCTTCTTTCCCTTTTTTCCCATTTGTGATTATTCTAATTTCCTTTTCGGATTGGTGTTTCTTTGTCACTTTGTTTTCATCCTATATCTGTATCACTTTCCTGTTCGCTCTTGCGCTCCTGCTCTCTTCTGCTCCATATTTATTAATTTTCCCCTCTCTCTTAACTCTCTCACTTTATTCTTAATTTTCTTTCAGTAATTACATCATCATAAACTACAATGGGATAGGAGACATGATAAGGTACGGTGGAGCGGCCTGGAACTCCTCTACACTTGTATACAGTAGAGTTCAGTCCTTCACTAGAAGTGCGATGGTCTCCTTTTTTTCAATTCTCCCTTAATTTTCTGAATCCGCTTTTGTTTTCTCTCTGTCTCTCCTTTTCTTTCCTTTACTTATTACTTTATTTACTTTTGTCCTTTCTCACCTTTGATTTTTTCCCCTGTTTTTATTTCATATATTTCCTTCCTTGTTTTTCTGTATTACTTTTTCCTTATTATTATTATCCTATGTTTAGATATGAATTTATTTCTCCCCCCCCCTTCCCGTGTTGTTTATTTCCAGTATTTTGATCTTGGTTTCACTTCGTTCCCTTTAATCCCTTACCTTTTCGTTTCAGTGCCTACCCTTTTCTCTTGTACATTCTTTCTCCTGTACATAACATCAGCATAAGCAACAAGAGAAGGAGGAGGCGAGATGAAGTAAGGTGCAGCTGCCTGGATATCTACTACGCAAGTACAGAACTAACTCATTTACGATTTGTTTCATTTTTCTTCTTTCTTCCGTTACTTTCTTTCCATTCTTCTACTTAATTCTTTGTTTTCTTTCTTTAATTCTTTTCTTCGTTTTCTTCTCATACTTCTTTCTCCTTTCCTCCATTCCTTTTGTCCTCTTTCTCTCCTCTCCTTTTGAATCCTTTCGTGTCTTTTCTTCCTTTCTCCATTTTGATTTTCTTCTTTCCTTTCAGTTTTTCTTCCTTTCAATTTGTCTGTTTCCTTTTATCGTTTTCCTTTAAGTTTTCCTATTAGTTTTTTTTTTTTTTTTTTTAATATTTCCTCAGTTTTCTTTTCCCTTACTTTTTCTTTTTCCTTCCTTTCTTCATGCCTCTTTTCCTAACTATATTACTGCAATACAACTATTAGAGGAGTAGGAGCCAAGGTGAAGTAAGGTGGAGCGGCCTGAGATTCTAACAAAGATGTCTAACAAAGGTGTCTTAAGTTCAACGCAAAACTCTGTGCTCTTTCTTCTTTCCCACATTCTTTTCTTTCTATTTTTTTCTTTTCCGTTTAATGTCTTCTTATTTCTCGTTCTCCTCTCGTTCTGTTTACATATCCTCTTTCTTTGTCCTTTTATTTATACTTTAAAATCTTTTCTTCTTTCGGTCAATGCCAGTTTTTTCTCTTTCAGTTTCTCTTTTTTTTTCTCCCATTTTGTAATTCTGTTTATATTCTCTCATTATATTAGCCATTATGTTTTTTTTTTTTTTCATTTATTTTTTCCTCTACATATTTTCCATCTCCAATTCTTGATTTCTCCTTCTTCCTCCCTTCTTCCGCTGTATTACGACACTCCAAGTTACAGGACAAAGGGGAGACCAGATTAAATAAGGTTATTGTAATCGGTAATAACTTACATCACCAGATCCATCGTAATCATCATCAAGTATACAATGTTCATTATTCTCCTCAGCTTTCAGCTACCGGTACATCACCATCGCCATCACTCTAGTGACCATCATTCTGGACCATATTGTTATTCTTCTCAAAACTCACCACCATCATCATCATCACTGTTAACTATATTACACTGTAGGTCAAAGCCACAACTACATTACAGCATCACAAATTACAATGTGGTAGGAGACAAGATGAATTAAGGTGGACCGGTCTGTAACTCTACCACGCGTGAATAGAGTTCAATCCGTCACCTTCACCTTTGCGACCATCTTTTATTTCTTTCTCATTTTCTGTATTCTCTTTCACCTTTTCTTAGTTTCCATCTATACCTTTCGGTCCATCATTTTCTTCCTTTTTAATTTTAAACATTTTTTTTCTTTTTCTTTATCATTTTTGTATGTGTATTTAACCTTTTTTTCATTTCCTATATATTCTTTAACGTTGCTTTCTCGTCTCTTATCGCTTACTTTCTCCTGTTCCTTCTCACTCCTCTTGTCTTCTGTTAGCTTCCTTCTTCAGATCACGGTATCACAAGCTACAAGGCAGGTAGGAGTCGAGATGAAGTAAAGTGGAGCTACCTGGGAATTTTACTACAGGTGTACCGAGTTGACATCTTTACTATTTATGCTTTATTTACCTTCTTTCTTTCATTCCTTTCTCTCCTTATCCCTTATTTCATATTTTGTTTTATTCCAGTCCTTTCGTTCTTTGTCAGTTTCCTTACTGCTTTCCTCTTTCCTCATTTTTTTCTTCTAAGTTTAATTATTTTCACCTTTCTTTTTCATGATTCTCCTTTTTTTATTTCTTTTTGTTTCCAATTCTTCTTTATCTCCTTTTGTTTCTCCTTACTTTTGTTCTCTCTTTCCTTTCTTTCCGCACTATATTACAGCAACAAACTATAAGAGAAGTAGGAGCCAAGGTGATGTAAGGTGGAGCGACCTGAGATTCTAACAAAGGTGTCTTGAGTTCCAACCACAAGGTATCTGCCTCCGCTCCTTTTTCTCTCTCTCTCTCTCTCTCTCTCTCTCTCTCTCCCTCTCCATATATTTTCTTTTTGTTTGATATTCGTCTTTCGTCCTGTTGCAGTGTCTTTCCTTCCTTCATTATCGTTATTTACTATTGCTTTCTCCTTTCTATCTTTTTACCTTCTTTCTCTATCATTATCTTCTTTTTCCCACTTTATCTTTTTCTTTTCCGCCCACTTTCTCTCTCCTCTTTAATTTTTTGTATATGCCATTACACCATTACAATCTATAAGGAGTTACAGTACGAGATGAATTGCTGTTATTACCGTCATCAGCATCATTATCATCGTCATCGTCATCATCATAATCATCTTCTTCGTGTCCCAGAAAATTCTTAATAAGAACTAATCCAATCACCATCATCACTATCACCACCATCACCACGTTTAGCTACTACAGATAATAGCCACATCTATAATACAACATCACAAGCTAGAAGTGAGGCAGGAGGTGAGATGAAGTAAGGTGGAGCGGTCTTGGTCTCTACTACAGGTGTACCAAGTTATACCCAATTTCGTCACTGTCTCCTTTTCTTCTCCTTCTCTTTCTACTCTGTCTTGCTTTGTTCCTCCTTTTTTTCTCTCTCTCTCCATTCAGTACTTCTTATTTTCCTTCAGTCCGTCTCCCACCTTATATTTCTTCTCGTCTCATCTTTCCATCGTTCTTTCCCCACAACATTACATAGTTGCAAGCTACAGGAAAGGTCGACGAAAAAGATGAAGTATGGTGGAGTGGTCTGAGACTCTACCACAGGTGTACCGAGTTAACACGTTTGCCATTAATACTTCATTAGCTTCATTAGTTAACAGCCTAAAAGCTCTCCTAAGTCACCGTCAGCATCATCACCACCATCACCATTGGTAACTTAAGATCAAGTCCGTCAATATATTACAGCATCACATCTCCAAGACAAGTAGGAGACATTTTGAAGCAAGGTGGAGCGACCAGGAACTAAATTACTGGTGTACCGAGGTCTGCCCTTATCCGTTGTGTCTCCTTTTCTTTCTGTCTCCTTCTGCTTTGTGTCATATTTTTATATGTTTCTCAGTTTCTTTCTTTCTCTCTTTATCTCTTTCTGCCTTTCCTCGTTCTCTCATTCTCCAGCTGCTTCCATCATAAGATACTTTGCGGTAGGAGGCGAGATGGGTAGATTATACAAGATGGAGCGGCCTGTCACTCTACTACGCCTGTACCTAGTTAACACATTGACTGTTTATTCCAAATTCTTCCTTGTTTCTCCTTTTCCTTCTTGTCTTCTTTGCTTCACGATATGGGTCATTCTCGTCCTCGTTCCCTACTTCTTTCTTGATCAGAAATTTCTTCCCCTAAATTCCGTTCTTCCTCGTCCTTATAACTTTTTTGTCTTCTCCACATCCGTTTGTTCTGTCTTCCCCCTTCATTTCATTGTCTTTTCCTTTCTTCTTTAATTTCTTCCTCCCTTCTTCCGTCACTAGAGTAGATCAGCGTAACAAAAAGAGAAATAGGAGTCCAGGTGAAGTAAGACGGAGCGACCAACTAAGGTGTCTCAGGGACCTCAACAACTTCTTTCACACCGAGGATCCTCTCTCTCTCTCTGCGTGTGTGTGTGTGTGTGTGTGTGTGTGTGTGTGTGTGTGTGTGTGTGTGTGTGTGTGTGTGTGTGTGTGTGTCCATTAGCATCACCCACGTCGACAATTGTGTATACTTTTATATATCATCACAATTATAACAGAGGTAGGAGACAGGATGGAGTAATATGGAGCGGCCTGGGACTGCTGTGTGTGTAATGAGTTATATCCTCAGTCTGCTTCCTGTCTCCACTTCTCTGTTTCCTTCTGCTCTTTATACTTCTTTTTCGCTTTCTGTATTTTCTTCCTTCCTCACTCATTCTTCCTTGTCTTATTGCTATTCTCTCTGTCTTTCTCTACAATATTACGATATTACCGTCTACAAGAGAGGTAGGAGGAGACATGATGTAAGGTGGAGCGGCCTGGGACTCTACTACAGGTGTACCGATTTCAAACCTTCACCCTCACTATATAGCTTTTCCTTTTCTTCATTTTTTTTTCTCCTTCTACCTTCTTTTGAGGATTTTTTTTTTTTTGCTTTCTTTTCTTAATTTCTGAATTAACTTCCTTTTTTCTAGTCTCAGTCACTCTTTTCTTCTTTTTCCTTTCTTTCCTGCAGCGTACGAGTAGTAAGTTACTAATGACAGAAATAGAGATGAAATAAGATTTTTATCATTGGTATTGTTCTACATTTTTGGGGGAGGCGGTGGCAAATGGACCCAGGTTCGATCAAGGATTTAAATGTCTTAAAAAGCAGACTTTTCTGATCTGCCAGATGACCCGCCGACATGTCATAAAAGTACCCCCGCTAATACCAGTACACCAGTCCCGTATGAGACAGCCCTAGCATGTATTCAGTATGGATGGTGGGTGTTGGCGCCGAAGTAGTGACATGTGGAGATGCAGGAGGACTACTGGGCCCCAAGGACGACTACTAGGACTTGGGAGTAGGCCCTGAAGCCTTTGCCCAGAGTTGGACACATTAAAAAAAAATCATCATCATCATCATTACCTCAGTAGTCACCATCGTCATTATTCATATTATTTTTGTTAGTTAAAATAACGTAAATCACCATTACCACCACCACCATTATCTCCACCACCACCAACACCAATATACAATTATCAACATCATTATCATCGTCATCATCATCATCCATTGCTTTAACATCATTATTACGAATACTATCAGCACCACCAACACCATTATCGTCATCACAATCACCAGCAGCACCATTAGCGACATAACATCAGTCCACATCTATAGGACAGCATCACAAGCTACAAGAGAGGTAGGAGGCGAGGTGAAGTAAGATGGAGCGGCCTGGGACTCTACAACAGGTGTAACGAGTTAACACCTTCACCTATACTTCGTAGAGCTTCGCTTTAGGAGTCATTTCTTTCTCGTACTCTCTTTCTCAATGTTTTTCTCATTTCTTTTCCTTTTTCCTTTTCGTTCCCTTTCTTTCTTTTTCTTTCCTTCGCTCCCTTCTTCACTATTTTACAGCAATAAAGCAACGATAAAATAAGAAGCTACGGTGAAGTAATGTGGAGCAGACTAAGATTCTAACAAGGTGTCTCTAATTCCACCTAAACCTCGAACTTGCTCCTTTTTAATTTTTTCATTCTCATCTCTTTTTTGTCTCTACATCCTCCTTTCATTTTCCGTTTCTTTTGCTTTTGTCTTTTGTTCCATCTTCCTTTCTCGTTTTTTTGCGTATGTTTGGTTTCGTTTTTGATTGTGTGTTCCTTCCTAATTTTTCCTATTTATTTCTGTTACTTGTTTATAATTTTGATCCAGTTACAGTATTTTTCATTTTCATCTAATTTTGCCTTTTTTTTTTTTTTTTACTCCTACCTTCCCACTCTCTTTACTTACCCCTTTCTTTCTCTCTTTGTTTCCTTGTTTAAATCCACCATCACAAACTACAAGATATGTAGGGAGATGAAGTCAGGCTATCCTCTGTATTAACCTACTTTAAGTGCCAATTATTTTTATGGTTTATTCATTAACTACATTGTCATATAATTCTTCTGTAATCAAATAATACAGTCTGTATAATATGGTCTATTGTTTCAGGTAAGGAGTTGTGCAGTACCTGTCTGGTCTACCTGTGTGAGTACCAGCTTTGTCCAGTCTGTTGTTTATTGTCTCATTAAAAGGGTGGTTGGTCGGTTCACTTAATTTTTTCATGCTGTCACCGTTACTATTCATATCATCATCATCATCATCATCATCACACTCACCAATAGCTAAATTTGATCAAAGCTGCCACTTATAGTATCACACGCCAGAAAAGAGGTAGAATCCAAGCTAAGTAACGTCATTGTTGACAATAATAATTTATATAACCGTCATCATCATCATCATCATCATCATCATCATCATCACTGTCAGCACCATAATCAGCCACACAGACTTAGGTATTATAATACTACATCACAAGCTACAGGAGAGGTAGGAGGGTAGATGAAATTAAGTAGATAAGCCTCGGACTCTACTGTTAGTCTACCGAAATTCCTTTACCAAATATATTTCAGCTTTCATTTTCTTCATTTTCTCTCTTTCCATCTCCTTTATCCCTTGTTTTCTTTCATTCCCTTCCTGAATTTCTTCTTTCTCTTTTATCCATTTTTTTCATTCCCTTCCTCCTTTTCTTCCTTCTCTTTTATCCCTTGTTTTGTTTCATTCTTTTCCTAGTTTTCTTCCATCTCCTTCATCCATTGTTTTGTTTCATTCCCTCCCTCCTTTTCTTCCTGCTCCTTTCTCTCTTGTTTTGTTTCATTCCTGTCCTCCTTTTCATCCTTACTTTTCAATTTCCTTTCCCTCCCCCTGTCTTCCTTTCATCTTTATCCTTTCCGTTTCCATTTTCTCCTATTTTTCCTATTCATTTTGCCTTATCTTTCCTCTTCGTTTCCCCTTTCAGACAGTTTCATTCGTCCTTCTTCCATTCCTTTCTGTCTTCTTTTCTTCTCCTTCTCTATATTACAACAATAAACCAACGTGGAAAGTAGGAGCCAAGGTGGAACATGGTGGAGCGGCCAGGGATTCTAACAAAGTGGTCTGACGCTCAATCCATCGTCTTGGTTCCTTTTTTTTTATTAATTTTTTCTCCTTCCTTTTTTTCGTTTTATCTTTCGATTTGTTTTACTTCTTTTGTCCCTTTTCCAATATTTTCCCTCCTTCTTTCTCTTGTCTTTTATATTTTTAGTCCTTTCTCCTTTGTATAATATCAACTATTTTTTTTCATTCTTTTTTCTGTCCCCCATTCGTTATTTTGTTTTTTTTTCCTTACTATTAATTTCTTAATATCCTACTTTGCCCCAGTTTTGCTCCCTTCCTTTTTTTTTTTTTTTTTTTTTTTTTAACGTTATATTCCAGCATGACATACTATGTGAAGTAAGGTTAACATTTTTACTAGTACCCGCACCACTATCACCATCATTACCACCTTCACCACCATCACCATCATTACCACCTTCACCACCATCACCATCATTACCACCTTCACCACCATCACCATCATTACCACCTTCACCACCATCACCATCATTACCACCTTCATCGCCATCATCATCAATACCACCTTCACCACCATCACCATCATTAACACCCTCACACTCATCACCATCATTAACACCTTCACCACCATAACCGTCATTACCATCTTCACCACCACCACCGTCATTACCACCTTCACCACCATCACCATGATTACCATCTTCACCACCATCACCATGATTACCACCTTCACCACCAACACCATCATTGCCACCATCACCGTCATCTCAGTCATCATCATAAAAATCATCATCATTTTCTAAATATCATTATTTAAACAATTACTAACTTAAATCGCCATCACCAGCATCACCATCACTATTAAAATCACCACAACATTCACCACCATCACTACCACTACCATTTGCTACATCAGATTAAACCCACAACTACATTTCAGCATCACAAGGTACATTAGAGGTAGGAGGGTAGATGAAGTAAGGTAGACCGGCCTGGGACTCTACTACAGGTACCATTTACAACTCTTTTTTCCTTCCTTCCCTCCCCCTTTTCGGTCATTTCTTTACTCTTTTTTTATGTCCTATTTCCTTTTTACCTTTCCAGCTATTTTTGTAAATTTCTTTTTGCTTACACCTCCTTCGATTTTTCTTCGTCCCTTCTCCATTTTCTCTTTTTTTTTTTTTTCACTTCTTTTTATCATGTTTCTCTCTTTCCTACATTTTTTCATCATTATTAAACAGCAATAAAAGAACAAGAGAAGTAGGAGCCAAGGTGAAGTAAGGTGGTGCTGCCTGAGATGCCAACAAAGGTGTATGGAGATCCACCCTGGCATCTCACCCGCTCCTTTTTATATATCTTTCCCATTTCCATTTTACTCCATTATTCTTATATTTTTCTTGTTCCTTTCTTTTACTGATCTGCCATTCTGTCCCTGCCTACCCCTCTTACACGTTTTCTTCTTTTTTATTTCCTTTTACCTTTTTTCTCCAGTTCTTCTTCCATATATATATTTTTTCTTCTGCAAGTTCTCCTTGCTACTTCTTCGAGCTATGATAGATTTGTAAAGATCCATCTCTCTCTCTCTCTCTCTTTCCTTTTCTGCGGTATTTCTTGTTTTTTTTTTTTCCTTTATTATCTATATTTTTGAAATATGATTATCTTGTTCCGGCTTTTCCATACTTCTTTTCCTGACTCAATTTCTTTGTCTTTTTTTTTTTTCGTTCTTATCTAATATTTGTATCTTTCTCCTGTTCCCTCGTGCTCCATATTTTCTCCGCTTTCTTAACTCTCATGCTTTTTCCTCATTATTCTTTCAGTAATTACAGCATCACAAACTACAGTGAGGTAGGAGACAAGATGAAGTAAGGTGGAGCGGCCTGGGACTCTACTACACCTGTACAGAGTTCAATCCTTCACTCGGTCTTCTTGCTCCGTCTCCTTTTCTTTATTTCTCTCTCATTGTCTGTTTTCTTTTTCACATTTTCTTTGTTTTCGCCTTTACTTATTTGTTCTTCATTTTCTACCTTTCTCATTCTACACAATTTCCTTCTTTCTCTCTCTCTCTTTCATATGTGCATTTTCCCTTTTTTTTCTTTTCCTATATTCTCCTTAACGTTCCATTCTTCTCCCTTATATCTTACTTTCTCCTTTTCATTCTCGCCTTACATCTTCTGTTTACTTTTCCATCAAATCACGGCATCATAAGCTACAAGGCAGGTACGAGTTGAGATGAAGTTAAGTGGAGCGACATGCGAATCTTAGTATAGGTGTACCAGGTTACAATAGCACCTTTACATTGTATGCTTCATTTTCCCTCTTTCTCTCTGTACTTTCTTTCCTTCTCCATTGTTTCTTGTTTTGTTTTATTTTAGTCTTCTTCCCGTTTTTCTTTCCCAGTTTCATGTTTTCTTCTTTCCCTTATTTTTTCCTCTTTTTTTTTTTTTTTAATAATTATAGAGTTGTTTTTCTGTTTCTTCCTTTTATTTCATCTGCCCCTTACATTTTCCGTCTATCTTGTTTTGTTTCTCCTTCCGTTTGTTTCTCCCTCTCTCTCTCTCTCTCTCTCTCTCTCTCTCTCTCTCTCTCTCTCTCTCTCCTTTCCTCCTTCATTATATTACAGCAGCAAACTACAAGAGAAGTAGGAGCCAACGTGAAGTAAAGTGGAGCGGCCAGAGATTCTAACAAAGGTGTCCTGGCCCAGTCTTCGTGGCTCCTTTTTATGTTTATTTCTCATATTCCTTTCCTTTCCTCTCTCAATCTCTCTCTCTCTCTCTCTCTCTCTCTCTCTCTCTCTCTCTCTCTCTCTCTCTCTCTCTCTCTCTCTCTCTCTCTCTCTCTCTCTCTCTCTCTCTCTCTCTCTCTCTCTCTCTCTCTCTCTCTCTCTCTCTCTCTCTCTCGTAAATTTTGTTTTTTCTTCTTTTGTTTCTTACTCCTCCCACGTCCTGTTGCATTGTCTTCCATTCCTTCTTTCTCCATGCTTAATATTACATCTTTCTCATTTCTATCTTGTTTTATCTTGTTTCTTATCCATTTTCTCCTTTCTCAAACATTTTCTTTCTTTCTTTTCCGCCCACTTTCTTTGCATCTCCATAATTTTCTCCATAAATTGTTATTATTACTATCATTATCATCATCATCGACATCAACATCATCATCATCCCCATCATTGTCATCATCATCACCATCATCATCGCCTTCATCATCACCCAGAAACTTCTCATGATTATAAGAATTAATCCAAATCACCAATATCGCTATCACCACGATCACCACGTTAAGCCATTACAGATAAAAGCCACATCTATATTACAGCAACACAAGCTAAAAGAGAGGCAGGAGGCCAGATGAAGTAAGGTGGAGCGGCCTGGGTCTCTACTACAGGTGTACCGAGTTCTTCCCGCACTAAGCTACTGTCTCCTTTTCTATCCTTCCTTTTCCATCTCTTTCTACTCCGTTTTGCTGTGTTCCATTCTATTCCATTCAGTTCTTCTTATTTCCTTCCGTCCGTCTCTCACATTATAATTCTTGCTCTCCATATCTTTCCATTGTTCTTTCTTCACAACATTACATCGTCACAAGCTTCAGGAGAGGTCGAGAAAAAGATAAAGTAAGGTGGAGTGGTCTGAGTCTCTACTACAGGTGTACCAAGTTAACACCGTTGCAATCGATACCTCATTAGCTTATTTAGCTATCATCACAAAAGCTCTCCTAAGTCACCATCAGCATCATCACCACCATTACCATTGGCAAATTTACATCAAATCCATCACTATTATTACAGCATCACAAACTCCAAGACAAGTAGGAGACAAGATGAAGTAAGGTGGAATGACGCGAGATGCGAACAAAGGTGTCTCGAGTTCCATTTCTTTGACAATGTGAACTCTCTCTCTCTCTCTCTCTCTCTCTCTCATCCTACATAGACAACTGTGTATACTTTTATATAGCATAACAATTATAACAGAGGTAGGAGACAAGATTGAGTAATGTGGAGCGACCGGGGACTGCTCTGTGTGTAATGAGTTCTATCCTGAATCCGCTTCCTGTCCCTGTTTCTCTATTTCTTTCTCCTCTTTATAGTCATTCCTCGCTTTCTATACTTTCCTCCTGCCTCTCTCATTATTCTTTGTCTCTTTCTTTTCTCTCTGTCTTTCTTCACAATATTACAGCATCACTCTTTACAACAGAGGTAGGAGGAGACATTATGTAAGGTGGAGCGGCCTGGGACTCTACTGCAGGTGTACCGAGTTAAATCCTTCACCCTCTCCTCAAGGCTTCTCTACTTCTTTTTCACCTTCTGTCTTCTTTGGATTTTTTTTTTTTTTTTTAGCTTTCATGTCATTATTTATCATTTTCTTTTCATTTTTCTAGTCTTTCTCTATCTTTCTTTCTATCTCTTTTCCTTACTGCAGCATTGGAAGTTACAAGAGATAGGAACTGAGATGAAGTAAGATTGTCATCATCTCTATTGTTTTAAAATAATCTTTTTCATCATCATCATTATTGCCTCAATAGTCACCATCATCATTATCCATACAATTTTCATTACAATTGAAATAATGTAAATCAGCATTACCACCACCACCACCTCCAGCACCATCATCATCATCATCATCATCATCCATAGGTTTAACATCATTATTGCGAACACTAACATAGTTACACCACTGTTATCACCACAAACAGGATAATTGTTATCAACATCGGCAGCATCACCATTAGCGGCGTAAGATCAATCCACCTCTATATTACAGCATCACAAGCTGCAAGAGAGGTAGGAGGTGAGGTGAAGTAAGGTGGAGAGGTCTCGGACTCTACAACAGGTGTACCGAGTTAACACCTTCACCAATACTTCGTAGAGCTTCGTTTTCACTAGTCCATTCTTTCTAGTCTTATTTCTTTCTTGTACTGTCTTTCTCAGTGTCTTTCAAATTTCTTTTCCTTTTTCGTTTTCGTTTCCTTCGTCTCCTTTCTTTCGTTTAATTTCCTTGCTCTCCTTTCTTCACTTTATTACAGTAATAAAGCAACAATAATATAAGGAATTAAGGTGAAGTAAGGTGGAGCAGACGGAGATTCTAACAAAGTGTCTTGAATTCCACTTAAAACTCCAACTTGCTCTTTTTATTTTCGTTCTAATTTCATTTTTCTTTCTCCATCCTCCTTTTATTTTCCGTTTCTTCTGCTTTTGTCTGTTGTCCTTTCTTTTTTTTCCCTTTCTTGTCCGTATGTTTGGTTTCGTTTTTTTATTGTGTGTTCTATTCTAATTTTTCTCTTTATTTCTGTCACTTTTGTAACTTTATAATTTTTTTCCAGTTCTTCTTCATTTTCATCTAATTTTCTCTTTTTTTTTTTGCTCCTACCTTTCCACTCTCTTTACTTCCCTCTTTCTTTCTCTCTTTGTTTCTTCATTTAATTACACCATCACAAGCTACAAGATAGGTAGGGAGATGAAGTCAGGTTATCCTCTGTGCTAACCTACGTAAAAAGCCAATTATTTCTATGGTTGATTCATTTGCTATATTATTTTGCCATATTAATTTGTGTGTAATCAAATAAAGCAATCTGCATAATATGGTCTATTGTTTCAGGTAAGGAGTTGTGCAGTACCTGTCTGGTCTACCTGTGTGAGTACCAACTTTATCCAGTCTATTGTTTTATTGTCTCAATAAAAGGTTGGTTGCTCGGTTCACTGAATTTTTTCGTGCAGTTACCGTAACCATCATCACCATCATCATCATCATCATCATCATCATCATCAACATGATCACCAGCAGCTACATTAGGTAAATCCTGGCACTTGCAGCATCACTAGGTTGAAATAAGGTAGGAGGCGAGCTAAGTAACATTATTATTAACAATAGTAACTTATTATTATCATCATCATACTCATCATCATCACGGCCAGCACCATACTCAGCCACACAGACTTAGGTATTATAACACAACATCACAGGCTACAATGGAGGTAAGAGGGTAGATGAAATTAGGTAGATAGGCCTCGGACTCTACCGTTAGTCTACCGAAATTCCTTTACCAGATATACTTCAGCTTTCCTTTTCTTCCTTTTCTTTCTTTCCTTCTCCTTTATCTCTTGTTTTCTTTCATTCCTTCCCTCAAATTCGTCTTTCTCCTCTGTCTATTGTTTTGTTCCATTCTCTTCCTTCATTTCTTCCTACTCCTTTCTCTCTTGTTTTGTTTCATTCCTGTCCTCCTTTTCATCCTTACTTTTCAATTTCCTTTCCCTCCCCCTGCCTTCCTTTCATCTTTGTCCTTTCCGTTTCTATTTTCTCCTATTTTTCCTATTCATTCTGCCTTATCTTTCATCTTCTTTTCCCCTTTCGACCAGTTTCATTGGTCCCTCTTCCATTCCTTTCTATCGCCTTTTATTCTCCTTCACTATATTACAACAATAAACCAACGTGGAAAGTAGGAGCCAAGGTGGAACAAGGTGGAGCGGCCTGAGATTCTAACACAGGTGTCTGACGCTCAACCCAACATACTTGAAGGGCTCCTTATTTTAGTTTTCTTTCGTTTTTTCTTTTTCTCTCTATACCGTATTTTCCATTTATTCTCCATTCGTTTTTTGTTACTCCTTTCGTCACATCCCCTGTTGTTTCCTTCCTTCTTTTTCACATATTTCTTCTTTTTAGTCCTTTTTCCTTTATATGATATTAACGTTTTCATCCTCTTTTTTGTCCACCCATTCGTTATTTTTTTTCTCTTGTTTTTTTCTCCATGTATCTTTCCTTACTATTTCTCTTTCTTATTTTCCTCCTTTTGCCGCATTTTTCCTCTCTTCCTTTTTTTTTTCTACATTATATTACAGTACAGCATGACATTACGTGAAGTAAGTTAACATTTTCAGTAGTAATCTGCCCCACTGTTACCATCATTACCACCTTCACCACTATCACCATCATTACCACCTTCACCACTATCACCATCATTACCACCTTCACCACTATCACCATCATTACCACCTTCACCACTATCACCATCATTACCACCTTCACCACTATCACCATCATTACCACCTAAACGACTATCACCATCATTACCACCTTCACCACCTTCACCACTATCACCATCTTTACCACCTTCACCACTATCACCATGATTACCACCTTCACCACCTTCACCACTATCACCATCATTACCACCTTCACCACCTTCACCACTATCACCATCATTACCACCTTCACCACCTTCACCACTATCACCATGATTACCACCTTCACCACCTTCACCACTATCATTATCATTACCACCTTCACCACTATCATCATCATTACCACCTTCACCACCTTCACCACTATCATCATCATTACCACCCTCACCACCTTCACCACCATCACCATCACTACCACCATCACCATCTTCACCACTATCACCATCTTTACCACCTTCACCACCATCACCACCTTCACCATCATTACCACCTTCACCACCATCACCACCTTCACCATCATTACCACCTTCACCACTTTCACCATCATCACCATTACTACCACCTTCATCACTCACCATCATTACCACCTTCACCACCTTCACCATCATTATCACCTTCACCTCGATCACCATCATAACCAACTTCACCACCATCACCATCATTACCACTTTCACCATCATCACCATTACTACCACCTTCATCACTCACCATCATTACCACCTTCACCACCTTCACCATCATTATCACCTTCACCTCTATCACCATCATAACCAACTTCACCATCATTACGCACTGGCAACAAGTCACACATAACAATTACCAATACATACATTCCCCACTCCCCCAATCATCCCCCACAGTACCAGACAATCATTCTCCTCAAATACACCACATCACTAACATACCCAACATTATCCTGGGTTGTGATTCCCTTCCTTCTTTTCTTCCTTCTCTTTTATCCCTTATGTTGTTTCATTGCCTTCCTCCTTTTCCTCCTTACTTCTCAATTTCCTTCCCTCCCCTGTCTTCCGTTCTTCTTTATCCGTTCCTTTCCTTGTTTCTCTTTATTTTTTCTATCCATTGTGCCTCATCCTTCATTTTCTTTTCTCCTTTGGATCACTGTCACTCTGCCTTCTT
The DNA here is from genome assembly GCF_032717465.1 of Coenobita brevimanus. Classification (NCBI taxonomy): domain Eukaryota; kingdom Metazoa; phylum Arthropoda; class Malacostraca; order Decapoda; family Coenobitidae; genus Coenobita; species Coenobita brevimanus. Next base: position 17,432,990 of record NC_137018.1, on the reverse strand, counting down.
CCTCTTTTTTCAATCCCCTTTCCTTCTTCCCTATATAACAGCGATGAAGCATTAAGAGAAGTAGGAGTCAAGGTGGAGCAGGGTGGAGCCGCCTGAGAGTCTAACAAAGGGGTCTGACACTCAAACCAACATACTTGAAGGGCTCCTTTTTTCCGACGTTTTCTTTCATTTCTTTTTCCTTTTCTCTTCCTTTTTTTCATTTAATCTCCTTTTGTTTTCTTGGACAACTTTCGTCCTTCCTCCTATTGTTTCCTTCGTTATTTCCCACACCTTTCTTATTTATAGTCCCCTCTCCTTTGTATAATTTTATCAATTATTTTCAAGATCATCGTTTCTGTCCCTCATTATAGTCGCGGCGCGCGACTCTGAGGTTGTTCTTATCGTGCCCTGGCAACCTACCCCTCAACAGTGCGTGTGATTTCGTGTCCAATATGTTCGTGTATAGTAATATTCGTGTATAATATATTCGTGCATTATATGATTCGTGTAAAATATGATACGAAATCGGACGCACTTTTGAATTGCCAGGGTACGATTATGACAACCTCAGAGTCGTGCGCCGCGACTGTAGTTATTTAGTTTAATTAATGTCATATTTCTTTCTCATTTTTTTTACTTACTATTTCTTCATTTATTTTGCCCCGTTTTTCTTCTCTTTCCTTTTTTTCTTTCTACATTATATTACACCGTGACATACTACGTGAAGTAAGGTTAACATTTGTACTAGTAATCTGGACCACTATTACCATCATTACCACCTTCACCACCATCACCATCATTACCATCATTCTCCACCACCATTACCACCTTCACCACCATTACCATCATTACCACCTTCACCACCATTACCATCATTACCACCTTCACCACCATTACCATCATTACCACCTTCACCACCATTACCATCATTACCACCTTCACCACCATCACCATCATTACCACCTTCACCATCATCACCATCATTACGACTTTCACTATCATCACCATCTTCGCCACCCTCACCATCATTACCACCCTCACCGTCATCACTGTCATTACCACCTCCACCACCATCACCATTATTAATTCCTTCGCTATCATTGCCTCCTTCACCGTCGTCACAATCATCATCACACTCATCATCGTCATCATTTTCTAAACATTATCATTTTTTTAAAACAATTACTAACTTAAATCGCCATCACCATCCTCACCACCACCATTAAAATCACCACAACATTCACCACCAACACTACCATCACCATTTGCTACATCAGATCAAACCCACAACTACATTTAGCATCACAAGCTACAATAGAGGTAGGAGGGTAGATGAAGTAAGGTAGATCGGCCTGGGACTCTACTACAGGTGTACAGAGTTAACACCTTTACCGTTTACAACTTATTTTCCTTTCTTCCTCTCCCCCCCCCTTATCAGTCTTTTCTTTATTCTTTTTTCACGTCTTATGTCATTCTTTTCTTCATTCTCACCTTTTTGTCAGTTTCATTTTTGCCTACACCCCCTCTGATTCTTCTTCGTACCTTCCCCATTTTCTCTCTCTTTTATTTTTTCACTTCCTTTTTACTTGTTTCTCCCTTTCTTTCATTTTTCCTACACTACTATACAGTAATAAAAGAACAAGAGAAACAGGAGCCAAGGTGAAGTAAGGTGGAGCGGCCTGAGATGCTAACAAAGGTGTATGGAGATCCACCCAGGCATTTCATCCGCTCCTTTTTGTATTTCTTTCTCATTTCCGTTTTACATCATTATTCTTATATTTTTCTTATTCATCTTTTGTCCTTTCCTTTACTGGTCTGCCATTCTGTCCCTGTCTACTCCTTTTACGCTTTTTCTTCTTTCTCATTTCCTTTTACCTTTTTCCTCCAAATCTTCTTCTATATATATTTTTTCCACTGCCATTTCTCCTTGCTACTTCATCGAGCTATGATGAGTTTGTAGAGTTCCATCAGTCTTTCTCTCTCTCTCTCTCTCTCTCTCTCTCTCTTCTGCTGTATTTCTTGTTTTTCTTTTACTTTATAATTGAAATATGATTATCTTGTTCCGCCTTTTCCTTACTTCTTTTCATGACTTTTGTTCTTTGTCTTTTTTATTTGTTTTCGATCTCATCATATATTTGTATCTTTTTCCTGTTCCCTCATGCTCCATTTTTTCTCTTCTCTCTTAACTCTCATGCTTTTTCCTCATTTTTCTTTCAGTAATTACAGCATCACAAACTACAGTGAGGTAGGAGACAAGATGAAGTAAGGTGGAGCGGCCTGGGACTCTACTACACCTGTACAGAGTTCAATCCTTCGCTCTGACAATCTGGTCCGTCTCCTTTTCTTAATATCTCTGATTGTCTGTTTTCTTGTTCACATTTTCTTTGTTTTCGCCATTACATTTTTTGTTCTTAATTTTCTACCATTTTCATTCCACACAATTTATATTTATTTTCACTCACTTTTATGTGTATTTTTTTTTCTTTCTTTTTTTTCATTTCCTATTTTTTCCTTAACGTTCCTTTCTCCTCTATTGTCTCTTACTTTCTCTTTTTCATTCTCGCTTTTCTTCTCTTCTGTTTACTTCCTCCATCAAATCACGGCATGACAAGCTACAAGGCAGGTAGGAGTCGGGATGAAGTAAAGTGGAGGGACCTGGGACTCATACTACAGGTGTACCGAGTTAACACCTTTACTGTTTATGCTTCATTCTTCTTTTGCTCTTTACTTTCTTTCTTTTCCCGTTATTTTACGTTTCGTTTTTATCTCAGTCCTTTCCCTCTTTTTCTTTCTCAATTTCCCTAATGGTTTCCTCTTTCCTCATATTTTTTAACCTTTTCCCCGTATATTTTTCTCCTTTGTATTTGTTTTTCTGTTTCTCTTTGTGTATTATTTCCCCTATTCGATTTTTAGCTTATTTCGATTTGTTTTTTCTTACTTTCGTATTTCATTTTTTATTCTTCATCACTACATTACAGCAACAAACTACAAGAGGAGCCAAGGTGAAGTAAGGTGGAGCAGCCTGAGATTCTAACGAAGGTGTCTCGAGTTCCACCTAGCCTGTCATTCTCGGCTTCTTTTTATGTTTATTTCTCATATCCCTCGTCTTTCCATCTTTTTTTTTTCTCTCATACATTTTCTTTTTATTCTCCTTTTGTCTGTTACTATTCTTTCGTCCTGTTGCATTCATACTTTCTTTCTTCCTCGTCCTTATTATTACTTCTTTGTCATTTCTGTCTATTTTTAAACTTTGTTTTTGATTTTCTTCTTTCTCAGACCTTTTCTATCCTTTTTTTTCTATCTTTTTTTGCATCTATTTATATTTTTCCATAAGATATTACATTATCACAATCTATAAGGAGTTAGGATGCGAGGTGAATTGTTATTACCACCATCAACATCAGCACCAGCAGCAGCCAGAAAATTCTCATCATAGGAATTAATCCAGATCACCAATATCACTGTCATCGCCATCACCACGTTTCGCTACTACAGATAAATGCCACATCTATATTACAGCATCACAAGCTACAGGAGAGGCAGGAGGCGAGATGATGTAAGGTGGAGCTGCCTGATGCTCTACTACAGATGTACCAAATTCGACCCAGTGTCGTCACTGTTTCCTTTTCTGTCCTTCCATCTCCTTCTGTTTCTACTCTGTCTTGTTTTGTTCCTTTTTTTCCCATTTAGTGTTTCTTGTTTTCCTTCAGTATGTCTATCACCTTATATTTCTTTCTCGTCTTAGCTTTCCATCGTTCTTTCTCCACAATATTACATCGTCACAAAGTACAGGAGAGGTCGATGAAAAAATGAAGTAAGGTGGATCGGTCTGAGACATTACTACAGGTGAACCGAGTTAACACCTTTGCCATTAATACCTCATTAGCTTTTATAGTTGTTATCATCAAAGCTCTCCCAAGTCACTATCAGTATCATCACCACCATCACCATTGGCAACTTTAGATCAAATCCATCAACATATTACAGCATCACAATCTCCATGAGAAGTAGGAGACAAGATGAAGTGAAGTGGAGCGACCTGGGACTTTATTACAGGTGTACCAAGTTTTACCATTATCCGTTGCCTCCTTTTCTTTGTTTCTCCTTCTGATAAGTGTCTCATAGTTTTATATATTTCTCAGTTTCCTTCTTACTGTCTTTCTCTCTTTCTACCTTTTTTTTCTTTCACCGGTTTTTACATAATAAGACGATGAGCAGGATGGAGGCGAGATGGGTAGATTATGCAAGATGGAGCGGCCTGTGACTCTATCACAGGTGTACAGAGTGAACACATTGACTGCTCATTTCTAATTCTTCCTTGTTACTCCTTTTCCTTCTGTCTCTCCTGCATCCTTCTATGGATCTTTCTCGTACTCCTTCCCTACTTCTTTCTTTATTAAAAATTGTTTCCTCTTGATTCCATTCTTCCTCGCCATTACCATTATTTATCTTTTTACCTTCTCCACTTCCATTTGTCCTGTCTTCTACCTTTATACATTCTTTACACCTCTTCTTATCTTCCTTTATACCTCCTTTCTTTACTGCAACAATGGAAGGTACAAGAGATAGAAGAGAGATGAAGTAAGATTGTCATCACCGCTATTGTTCTACATCATCATCATCATTACCTTAGTAGTCACCATCGTCATTATCCATATAATTTTCATTACAATTAAAAAACGTAAATCACCATTACCACCACCATCGTTATCACCACCACCTCCAACACCATCATCATCACATTCATCCATAGGTTACCAACACCATTACAAACACTATATCAGTGTCATTACTATTGTCAATATCATTATCATCATCAGATTTACCTGCAGCACCATTAGCGGCATAAGATCAAATCTACATCTATGTTATACCATCACAAGCTACAAGAGAGGTAGAAGGCGAAGTGAAGTAAGGTGGAGCGGCCTGGGACTCGACAATAGGTGTACCGAGTTAACACTTTCACCCATACTTCGTAGAGCTTCGTGTTCGCTAGTCCACTCTTTTTGTCTTATTTCTCTCCTCTACCCTCCTTCTTATTTTCATCCTAATTTCATTCTCTTGTTCCTTTCCGTCTCGTCTTTCTTTTTCTTCTTTTCACTTTTCTTCATTCACTATATTATAGCAATAAAGCAATGATAAAGTTAGGAGCCAAGGTGAAGTAAGGTGGCGCACACTAAGATTCAAATAATGAGTTCTCGAGTTCGAACTAAAAATCATAACTCGAATTTTTTTTATATTCTATCTCATTTTTTTCCCTCCTATTTCCCATTTCTTTCTTCCTCCTCTTTCTTCGTTGTTTTTTTTCTACTTTTGCATCTTGTTTTTTTCTTCTTTTCTCTTCTTCTTTCCTAATATTATTTTGGTTCTTTCTTAATTGTGCATTCCTTTCTAATTTTCTCTTTGTCTGTGTCACTTGTTCCATTTCCTGTTTTCTTTCTAATTCCTTTTCAGTTCTTTTAATACCCTCATTGTGTGTTTCTTTTTTTCCTTCCTTCCCACAGTCTTCATTTCCTATTTCTTCCTTTTCTTCTTTCTTCATTGAATTACATCATCACAAGCAACAAAAAAGGAATGGAGATGAAGTCATGTTATCCTCTGAACTAACCAGCTACGATAGCCAATTATTTTTATAGTTTATTCATTTATTACATTGTCATATAATTCTTGTGTAATCAAATAATGCAGTCTGTATAATATGGTCTGTTGTTTCAGGTAAGAAGTTGTGCAGTACCTGTCTGGTCTACCTGTGTGAGGACCACCTTTATCCAGTCTGTTGTTCACTTCCTCATTAAGAGGTTTGTTGGTCGGGTCACTTGATATTTTCATGCTATCACCGTAACTATCATCATCATCATCATCACCACCAGTAACTACATTAGATGAAAACTACCAGTTACATCATCACACGCCAGAAATGATGCAGGAGCCGAGGTAAGTAACGTACCATCATCATCATAATCATCATCATAATCACCACTGCCAGCACCATAATCAACTACACAGACTTAGGTACCATAATACATCACAAGCTACAAGAGAGGCCGGAGACAAGATGAAGGAAAGTGGAGTGGCCTGGGACTCTACTACAGGTGTGCTGAGTTACACCTTTACCATTTACAACTCATTTTCCTTCTTTATCACATTCTTTCCTTTATTCACCTTTATATCATTTTTTCATTCTCCTCTTCCGTTTCCTCTTGGTTTTCTTATTTTCCCTTCTTTTCCCTTTCCTGCTTTCTTCCTATTTTCTTTTTCACCTTTTTCTCTTTTTTTCTCTTTCTCTCTCTCTCTCTCTCTCTCTCTCTCTCTCTCTCTCTCTCTGTCCTTGCTTTGCCTTCATCCTTACCTTTCCATTTCTCTGTCTCACTTCTTTCTTCACCATATTATAGCAATACATCAATAAAGAGAAGTAGTAACCAAAGTGAAGTAAGGTGGAGCCGCCTGAGATTCTAACATAGATGTCTCGAGTTCGACCCGGCGTCCACTTCTGCTCCTTTTTATAGTTCTTTCTCATTTCCTTTATATTTTCCATTATTCTTATTTTGTTGTTCATTCGCGTATTGTCTTTCTTCTTCCAATCCTCCTTTCTGTCCCGATTTGCCCCTCTCACTCCTCTTGTTCTTTCTTTCTAATTTCATTTTTCCCATATTTCTTTCATCTTTTCCGTTCATTCTTTTTCCATCTTTCTTTTTCCACTACAGTTTCTTCTTTCTACCTCCTTGATCTGTGATAAGTTTTTACAGTTCCACCCAGTTTTCCTCTCTCTCTCTCTCTCTCTCTCTCTCTCTCTCTCTCTCATCTTTAATATATCTTCCTGTTCTTCCTCCTTTCCATTCTTCCTTTTTAATAATTTTCTTGTCTCTGTTTTTCCTTATTTCCTTAACCGATTGTTATTTCGTTGTCGTTTTTTCATCCTATGTCTGTATGTTTCTCCTGTTCTCTCTTACTCTCCAGCTCTCTCCTGCTCAGTTTTTTTTCTTTTTCCCTCCCTCTTAACTCTCGTGCTTTTTAGTTCTTTTTTTTAATCAGTAATTATAGCATCACAAGCCATAGGAGAGGCAGGGGATAAGATGAAGTAAGGTGGAGCTGCCTGGGACTCCACTACACGTGTATAGAGTTCAATCCTTCACTAAAAACCTCAGGAAGTCTCCCCCCCCCCCTTTTTTTTTATTTCTCATAATGGTCTGAGTCCGCTTTCACAATTTCGTTGCCTCTCCATTAGTTTCTTTCTTTTACTTACTACTTACATTTCCTTTTGTCCTTACTCACCTTTTGTTTTCCTTGTTGTTCTTTCGTTTCCTGTCTTTTCATTTTTTGTTTTTCTATTTTTCCTTCCTTTTCAGTTCATTGATTTTCTTTTTGGTTTCTTTATTTTTCTTCTGTGCGTTGTTCTGTTCCTATATTTTCCTCTTGGTATCTTTCCTTTCTCTTTAATCCCTTACTTTGTCGTTTTCTTTCCTATTCCTTTTCTTTTCTCCTGTCTTTCTCCTCTACATAACATCACCATAAGCAATACAAGAGAAGTAAGAGACGAGATGAGGTAAGATGGAGAGGCCTGGGACTCTGCTAAGGGTGTACAGAATTAACACCTTTACCATTTATGTTTAAGAAGAAGAAAGGAAACAAATAAAAGGAGGAAAAAAGAAAAGTTAATGCCTTGTTTTCCTTCCCTTATTCTTTTCCTCATTTTCCTCTCATACTTCTTTCTTTCTACTTTCTTCTTTTCGTTTCCTCCTGTTTCTCTCCTCTCTTTCTTCTTTTGAGTCTTTTCGTGTCTTTTCTTCAATTCTCCTATATAGTTTTTACTGTTTCCATTAAGTTTTCTTCCTTCCTCTCAGTTTGCCTTTTCCCTTTTAGTTTTCGTTTCCTTTCAGTTTTCCTTTTTCCTTTCAGTTTTTCTTTTTCCTTTCAGTTTTTCTTTTATTCTTCCCTTTTTTCCAGCCTCTTTTCCTAACTATATTACTGCAATAAAATTATAAGAGATGTAGGAGCCAAGGTGAAGTAAGGTGGTGCGCCCTGGAATTCTAATAAAGGTGTCTCGAGTTCCACCCTTGTGTATAGCTTGGCTCCTTTTCTGTTTTTTCCCAGTTAATTTTCATTCTTTTTACCATTCTTTTTATTATCTTCTGGTTTGTGTTTTCTTCATACCCTTTTTATCTCCTTTCATTCATGTTGTTAAATATTAATCCCTTCTGCCTTTCCTCCTCCAATTTTTTTTTTTTTTTCATTTTACTATATTCTATTTTGAAATGCTATTTTTTCTTAGTTTTCTTTGTCTCTGTATCTTTTCATTTCTAAATTTCTTTCTCCCTCGTTTTCTTTCTTTCTCTCCCTTTTAAGAGTTTTCTTTCTTCCTCCCTTCTTTCCGGATTATATTACGGCAGTACAAGCTACAAGACAAGGAGGAGACCAGATTAAGTAATTATCATCAGCAGTAAATGACGTCACCAAACCCATCGTCATCGTTATTATCGCCGTTATCATCATCATCATCATCAATATCATTATCATCACTGTTAGCCATATTACACTCTAGGTCAAAACCACAACTACATTACAGCATCACAAACTACAGTCAGGTAGGAGACAAGATGAAGTAAGGTGGAGCGGCCTGGGACTCTACTTTACGTGTATACAGTTCAGTTTTTTTTCTCTCTAGTCAACCTCCAGTCTCCTTTTCTTTATTTCTCTCTTACTTTCTCTATTCTCACTTACCTATTCGTTGTTTTACCTATTCTTTTTGTTCTGCATATTCTTCCGTTTTCATTCTACACTATTTAGTTTTTCGTTTTCTCTCTCTCCAATTCATGCATATTTTACTTTTTTTTTTCCTTTCCTCTATTTTCCTTAACGTTCTTTTCTCCTATCTGATCCCCCACTTTCTCCTTTTCCTTCTCACTCCTCTTCTCTTCTGTTTACTTCCTCCATTAAAACACCATCACAAGTTACAAGGCAGGTAGATGTGGAGATGAAGTAAAGTGGAGCGACCTGGGACTCTTACTACTGTACAGGTGTACCGAGTAAACACCTTTACTATTTAGGTTTCATTTTTCTTCTTTCTCTCTGTTCTTTCTTTCCTTCTCCATTACCTCATGGTTTGTTTGTTTTTTTTCCATTCATTTGTCTATTTTTTTCTGAATTTGCTTAATGGTTTCTTCTTTCCTCATATTACCTTTCTTCTTCCCCATTTTTTTAATCTTTTGTCTTTGTTTTTTTCCGTTTCTTCTTTTAATTCCTTCTCCATTTATCCTTTTCCCCCTTATCCAGTTATGTTTCTCCTTCCTTTTGTTTCTCTCTCCTTTCTTTCTTCACTAAATTACAGCAACAAACTGCAACAGAAGTAGGTGGAGCGACCTGAGATTCCAGCAAAGGTTTCTTGAGTTCCTCCCTCTCCGCCTCGTAGGCTTCTTTTTTATTTCTTATATCCCTTCCCCCCCCCTCTCTCTCTCTTATTTTGCTTTTGTTCCTTCCTTTCTCCATATGCCCTTTTTTTTTCATTCCTACTTTCATAATGTTATTTCTTTCTTTGTTCCGCCTTCTTTTTACTTCTTTCTAAATTATTTTCTTCTTTCTTCCTTCCCTGGTCACTATGTTTATTTAATTTTGTTTTTTTCTTCTATTTACTTATATTTCTTTTCACATTATTGTTGTCTTTTTCACAATCTTTTTCTCCTTTTCCTTCTTTTTCACATCCTTCCCTCTTTCTTGCTCCCTGATATTACCGTGTCAGCAGGTTGCAGAGAGGCAGGAGGGTAGTTGAAGGGGTGAATTTATCCTCACTACTAACCTACTGTACACTGGATCCAGAAAGTATCGGTGCACACTTGGCGCCAAACACTTTGACACCACGGACGTTGGCTGTTGGAAAACGCTGGATGATTTTTGCCCACGTTGGTAACCCTGCTTGAATAAGGATGCCATATATCGCTTGCTTGTGACGTTTTCTAGTCGGTGTTGTTATTGTTTGCATATTCAGGTGACAACAGATCAGTGTTCTTGCCACTTCACAGATTGTATTGATCACTTAAGATATCACTGTACCCCTCATGTGCCATATTTTTTTAATCGGCTGGACATCATCATCACCACCACTGACACCACCATCACCATAAACATCTCCACCAAGACCGGCATCATTATCATCGCCAATATATGTAATGCTAGGTGAAATTAGGCTCGACTTCTCGTTCCTATTTCACCTAATGTGGAGCGGGGTCCTCTTTCGAGACCGGAGCTAGTGCAATAAAGAGAGGCAGGACACAAAAACTCTAGGCAACAACCTTCACACGTATATTACCACAGTCAGACACAGGACAAATCAGCAGATATTACAGCACAATATAAAGCAATATAAAACCTTATCTAGGATATGTGTATCTCGCAGGATACTTGCTTCTCTGATAGTAATGACAACACAAACAATCCTAGTGTATCAGTAGCGCAGTAAATATAGTCGCGGGCGGGGGCGCGGGAAGGGGGTTGAGTCTCACTAGGAGGAGATAGGGGAGGTGCGGGGAGTGACTTGTGGCGGCTAGGGGAAAGTTATGGTAATACTGGAGGGCGGCAGATATTAGCCGTGAAGTTTATATGGTTTCCACTAGCCAAAAGACTTTGGTAATTGATTTTATTCTTGATTTACACTTACTCGAGATATTGGAGCAAGAGAGGGTGGTGAACAAGATTTATGGGTAGCGTGGGGTAGGGAGAGAATACCATTAATACTTCCTTTCACAATATTCCTTCACAGTAATGGGGGTATGTCTTTACAGGGGAATCTCCCGGCGGCCCAGGCTTATTAATTGTATAACAGGGATGTCACTCACACGTATAGTCAATCAGATCTTGCTCCACACTCTCGTCCTTTAACTTCTCACTGTGATCTGATTTACCCCGATATTCACTATATGAAATCACTGCTCAATACTTACATTAGGGGAAATCACACTTAACCTAAATCACTCATGCTACAATATCACACGTATTCATCAGGGGGATAGGCAGGAACATGTTGTCGGTGATCCTGCTGGGCTAGGGGCACCGCCAATGCGAGGCATGCCGAGAGGGCACGGGATAACTCGTAAGGGCGTCCTCTCGCGTCCTGGGCTTCCTGTGGCTTCCGGGCTTGGCTCAGGCGTGTGGCCCTCGGGACTGGAGCCGAATAGCTCCAGGAACCTCTGTGATAAGTCCCGGTGTCGTGGGGGCGTAGAGAGATCATGCCCGGGTGTCCAGGGGAGAACCGAGAGAGACTGTGGGCTGCGGTCTCCAGCGTTTAGGGGCGCCGACAGGGGAGGGCTGCGGCAGCGACTTCCACTGGGGTCCGTCAGGTGCGTCTGCTCTAGAGCCAGGCGTAGGGAACAGAGACCAGGGGAGGCTGGGAGGCCTGTCTGGGTCACTCTGGGACAGGAAGCCTGGGCTCCAGTCTCCTGCCGTGGGGACGTCTCTCTACTCACCTCTCTCTGCACACCCTCGGAGCGACCGTAGATCGTCTCACGAGGGAGGGAGCGACAATAGGTCGTCTCTACCAAGACACTCTCGGAGCGACCATAGATCGTCTCTACCGGAGCACTTTCGGAGCGACCATAGATCGTCTCATGAAGATGGGAGCTACCATGGATCATCTGTACCGGAGCACTTTCGGAGCGACCATAGATCGTCTCACGAAGATGGGAGTGACCATGGATCGTCTCTACCGGAGCACTTTTGGAGCGACCATAGATCATCTCACGAGGATGGGAGCGACCATGGATCGTCTCTACCGGAGCACTTTTGGAGCAACCATAGATCGTCTCACGAGGGTGGGAGCGACCATAGATCGTCTCTACTGGGGCACTTTCGGAGCGACCATAGATTGTCTCACGAGGATGGGAGCGACTGTAGATCGTCTCTACCGGAGCACTTTCGGAGCGACCATAGATCGTCTCACGAGGATGGGAGCGACCATAGATTGTCTCTACCGGAACACTTTGGGAGCGATCGTCTCTACCGGAACACTTTGGGAGCGACCATAGATCGTCTCTACCAGAGGGGCGCCGTCTGGAGTATATTTTCTAACTCCAACCCTAGCTGGCTCAGCAATTCCACTCCGCGAAGGTAGTGTCCTCCTACGGTGGCGGCGGCGTGGTGGCTGCATGTCACAGGGGTGCACGGCCCGGGCTGACATGTGTTGCTGTTGCCAGGAGTGGTGGTGGCTGGTGGCGGCTACCCCGTGGGGTCCGTGTGGGGGTGTCGGCGCATCTACGGGCATACTAAGCTGTTCTTGGCTTTCCCTGGCGTCGGGGGTACTATGGTATCCTTCGGGGGCACTGTTTTTCAAGCCACGCATTTTAATATAGGTTTCATTTTTTAATTAAAACTAGTAGCATCCGCCATTAGCTTCAACACCATCATTAACATCATCATCATCATCATCATCACTATAACCACCACCACCCCCTTACCTATTATTAACCAAATCCATACCTATAATGCATCACTATAATCTACAAGAGAGGCAGGGGGAGAGATGAAGTAAGATGGAGCGGCCTGGGTCTCTACTACAGGTGTACCGAGTTCAAACCTTCATCCCGGTATTTGTGATCCTCCTTTTTTATTTCATCTTCTGTCTTTTTTTTTTTTTTACTTATCGTTTTTATGTGTTTATCATTTGTTTTTTATTTTTTTCTGGTTTTCTTCATCTTTCTTTTCATTATATATTTCATTTCATTTTATTTTTCTAGATTGTTCCTTTCTTTCCCTCTCATTTCTTTATTAGTACATAATTACAAATGACAAGAGACGTAGGAGGAGGGATCAAGTATTTATCATCAATACTGCCCTACGTCATCATCATCATCACCTGTGTAACGTTACCATGATCATTATCCACGCAATTGCCAATACCTTTAAAATAACGTTAATCACCAGTATCACCTTCATCATTACCACATCTACCTTCATCATCACCACCACCACCACCATCACCATCATCATCATTAGTTACTTTAGATAAAATCCATAACTATATTGCATCATTATAAGCTACGCGAGAGGTAGGAGGCGAGGTGAAGTAAGGTGGAGCGGCCTGGCACTCTGCTACAGGTGTCGGGAGTTCGACCCTCAACCGTTTTCTTTTCTTATTTTCGTTTATTTTTTTTCTTTTCTTTCTCGTTCCTTTTTTTCCAATCTATTATCGTTTTGTTTCTTACTCTATTTTTTCTCTATTATCTTTTTCAGTTGTAGTTTCTTATATTCTTGTATTTCTGTTCCAAGTGTTTATTTGTTTACGTATCACTTCTTTCCTATTATTTCTTTCGTTTCTGCCTACTCTCTCTCTCTCTCTCTCTCTCTCTCTCTCTCTCTATTATTTTTTTCCATGTTATAGCGTCAAGTGATACAATTAGTTAGGATGTGAGCTGGAGTAAAGTCATCGTCGTCAGTAATAAAATACTGTACATCACCATCATCATCCATACCACTACCACCACCCCTGTCATCATCATCATCATCCATACCACTACCACCACCCCTATCATCATCATCATCATCATCATCCATACCACTACCACCACCCCTATCATCATCATCATCATCATCATCCATACTACTACCACCACCCCGGTCATCATCATCATTATCATCTTTTGACAGAAAGTTTTCATTATAATCATAAAACCTGATCCAAACCAGCACCACCATTACCACTACCACCACCATGTTCAGCCACTTCAGATCAAAGTCACATATATATTACAGCATCACAAGCTACAAGAGAGGCAGGAAGCGACATGAAGTAAGGTGGAGCGGCTTGGGACTTGACTACATATATATCAAATTCAAATCTGACCCCATAATCCAAAAACCCTCCTTCTATTTTTTAAGTTTTCATTTCTCTTTCTTTGCTTGCATTCCTCTCCTCCTTACTTTCTTTGATTTTCCTTCTTTCTTTCTTTCCTTTTTGTTTCTATATTATACTTTTTCTCGTGTATATATAAATTTTTACAATATCATCACCAATTCTCATACAAATATCAATATTTCAATCAAATCTAACCTGTTCCTTTCTTCTCGTCTGTAATTTTTCTTCCTTTGCCATTTCTTCCTTACATCTTTCCTATTGTTTTTCTTTCCTTTTCCACTGTGTTACATCAAGAAAAGGTACAATAGAGGTAGGAGGCGAGATGAAGTAAGGTGGAGCGGCCTGGGACTTTGTATTGAGCAGATACCTTAATAGCAATACAATTCCTTCTTTTATTTCGTATTCCCTCTTTCATTTTCCTTTACTTATTTTATTTCGTTATCATCCTTTTATTTTGAATTCTTTCTTTTATTTCGTGTTATTCATTTAATTAGTGTTCCACCTTTTATTTCCACCTTTAATATCCTATTCCTTATTTATTTCCTATTTCTGCCTGTAATTCGTATTCTTTGTTTTATATCACATTCCTTTTTTATTTCGTATTTTCTGGCGTAATATTCTTTCTTTCAGCTTTTGTTTCGATCTTATAACTCTTCTTTTCTTTTTTCTTCCTCCTGTCCTTTTTCTTTTCTCATCATTCTCCAACCTGTTTTCATCTCTTCTGGGTCTTTTTTTCTTTTTTAATTTCTCTTTTTTTTTCTGCATCTCATTGCCTTTCCTTTTCTTCACTATTTTAAAGCAATAAAGAGAAATAGGAGCCAAGGTGTAGTAAGGTGGAGCGGCCTGAGATTCTAACAATAGTGTCTTTAGTTCGACCCTTCCTCTACTACTGCTCCTTTTTATATATCTTTCTCAATTCCTTTGCTTTCTCCATTATTCTTATTTTCTTTTTTATTCCCCTATTGCCTTTCTTCTACTGATCTACTTTTCTGTTCCGATTTACCCGTCTCACTGTTCTTCCTTTCTTTATTAATTTTTCCCTTATGTCTTTCACCTTTTCCATTCATTCCTTTTCCTTCATTCTTTTTTCCACTACAATTTCTTCCTTCTATCTCCATGAACTATGATAAGTTTTTAGAGTTCCATCCAGCTTCCCCCCCCCTCTCTCTCTCTCTCTCTCTCTCTCAGCTTTTCTGTATTTCTTGTTCTTCTTCCTCCTTTTCTTTCATTTCTATTTGTTCTTGTTTCTGCTTTTCTTGTTTCCTTCACCCATTCATATTTCTTTGTTGTTTTTCTGTTTTTTTAATTCTCACCCACTATTTGTATCTTTCCTTTTCCCCTGTCTCTTAACTCTGGTGCATTTTCCTTATATTTCTTTCATAATTATAGCATCACAAGCTACAAGAAAGATAGGAGACAAGATAAGGTGGAGCGACCTCGGACTCTATAGAGTTCAATCCTGTACCGATTTTTCTGTTGTTTCCTTTTTTTCCTCATTTTAGTTGATCCTCTTTCACCTTTCCTTTACTTTCCTTTTCTTTTTCTTCTTCAATTTCTTACTTCTTCATTCTACACTATTTAATAATCATTTTCTCTATCCCCTTTATTTGTGTATTTTCCTTTTTTTTTTTTTTTTTTTTTGTTTCCAATATTTTTTCAACCTTCCTTTTTCCTCTCTTATCCCTTACCTTCTCCTTCTTCTTCTCACTTTTCTCTTCTGTTTAGTTTCTTCATCAAACTATGGCATCGCAAGATGCAAGGCAGTTAGGAGTCGAGATGAAGTAAGGGGGAGAGACCTGGGACTCTACTACAAGCGTACAGAATTAGCAGCTTTCCCTTTATGCCTCATTTTTCTTCTTTCTTCCAATGCTTTCTTTCCTTCCATCTCTTTAATTCCTTGGTTTGTTTCAATAAAATCCTTTTCTCCAGTTTTCTTCTTTCTTTCTCCTTCCTTTTTCCTTCCATTTGCTTTGTCCTCTTTCTTTCCTTTTTTGTATTTATTCCATTCGTCTTTTTTAATTCTTTGTCTCTCCTTTTAGTTTTTCCTGTTTCCTTTCCATTTTCTTTCCTTCAGATTTAATTTTCGTTTTAGTTTTCATTTTCCTTACAGGATTTGTTTTTCCTTTCTTTTCTTTGTTTTATTTTTCTTCACTATATTACTGCAAGAAAACTATAAGAGAAGTTTTAACCAAGGTGCAGTGAGGTGGATCGGCCTGATATTCTAACAAAGGTGTCTCGAGTTCTACCCCGTCGTCATTCTCGTTCCTTTTTTCCTCTGTCTTTTATGTACCTCTTTCTTTCATTTTTCATTTTTGTTTTGCTTGTTTTGTTTCTCGTTTCTCTGACTATTTCTCTCGCATTCATATTTTTTGTTTCTTATTCTCTTCGATCATTCATCACCTTTTTTTTATTTTCTCCTCTCCTTATCCAGTTTTGTAATTCTATACTTGTTCTTATTTCTAATTCCTAATATTGTTCCTTTGCAATTTATATGTTCTCCCTCATTTTCTTTCTTTCCTCTCCATTTCTTGAGTGCTGTTTGTTCCACGTTTCTTTCTATATTATATTACTGCAATACAAGTTACAAGACAAATAGGAGATCAGATTAAATTAGAGTTTTATTGTCATTAATAAGTTACGCCACCAAACCCATTATTATCATCATCACCATTAACTAACTGTATATAATGATCATTATTCTCATCATCGTTCAGCTACATCACCATCACCGCCAGCATCATCACTCTCGTCGCCATCATCATGATCCATATAGGACTTGGTAATGAGTACATGGAATGTAAGAGGAGCGAATGATGAGGTGAAAGAGAGAGAGATTGTCCAGGTGCTTGAGGGTGCGAAAGTGGATGTATTTGGAATAACTGAAACAAAATGGCGAGGAGAAAGTGTGAGAGAATGGGAGTATGGATGGGGTATATGTGCAGGAGTAGATGAGAATGAGAGGGCAAAGGAAGGAGTGTGTATAGTTGTGAGTAAAAGATGGAAGAAGAGCATAAGACAGTATGGATCAGTTGGGTCAAGGATTGTGTGGGTAAAGTTGAAAGTTGGAATACAAATGTGGGCGATTGTGAGTGTGTATGCGCCAACACAAGATCGTGCTAGAAGAGTGATAGAAGAGTTCTGGACAAATGTGGAAATGTGCATGGAAAAGTTTGGAAGGAATGAGAGAGTGTTTTTGATTGGTGATATGAATGGTAAAGTTGGTAATGTGAAGGTGGATGGAATAGTTGGTGAGTGGGGTGTGCCTGCCGAGATAGATGAGAATGGGAGTGCGTTAGTGGACATTTGTGCTGGGAGGGGGTTGGTGATAGCCAATACCCTCTTCAGGCATAAAATGATCCACAGGTGAGTGATGAGAAGGGTGGGTGGTGAACTGAATGAAAGGAAGGCAATGACTGATTATGTGTGTGTGGATGAAAGGATGCGAAGATGTGTAAAGGATGCAAGAGTGTATAGAGGTTGGGGGAGTGGACTTTCTGACCACTACTTGGTGGTGGCCAGAATTAGGATGCAAGTGAGATGGAGGAATAGAAGAAGGGAAAGACGAGAGGAAGGAGTAGTTACAAGGAGAGTGGAAAGGTTACAAGAGGATGAGAAAAAGGCAGAGTATAAGAGAGAAGTGGAGGAACGATTGGGCAAATATGAACTGGAGCAGATGGGAGACGTGGAAGGTGTGTGTAAGATATTTACAGAAGAAATATGTGCAGCATGTGATGTGGTGTGTGGAAGGAAGAGAAGGCGGAGGGGGGTGCAAGGAACAGCGTGGTGGAATGAAGAGATGAAACAGGCTGTGGCACAAAAGAAGAAAGCATACAATGAATGGGTGAGAAATAGGGGCGTGGAAGAAGTTGAGAGGCGGAAGAGAGAGTTATATGTGGAAAGGAAGAGAGAGGTGAAAAGATTAGTAAGAGAGAATAAGAAGAGAGTGGATGAGGAATTTGGAAGGAATTTGAGTGTAAAGTGGAGGGACTGTAAGAAAATGTTCTAGAGAGAAGTGAAAAGAGTAAGACAGGGTGGAAGTGAAGTTAGCAGGGGAGTGAAAGATAAAAATGGTAGATTACTAGTGGAGAAGGGAGAAAAAGTGAGCAGATGGAGAGAACACTTTAAGGAATTGTTGAACGTAGAGGATGGAAGTAATACGAGTATAAGTGGCTGGGGAATGGCTGGGAGAAGGAGGGAGGTGAGAGGACAGGAAGAAATCAGTAGGATAGAAGTTGTGGAAGCAATGAAGAAAGTTAAATCGGGGAAAGCCCCAGGAATTGATGGAGTGTGTGGTGAAATGCTGAAGCATGGGGGAGAGATAGTAGTTGAATGGATGTGGAAGATGTGCAGATTGGCCTGGGAGGAAGGTAGAGTCCCGGAGGATTGGAAGTCAGGTATAATTATTCCCTTGTATAAAGGAAAAGGGGAAAAAGAAGTGTGTGGTAATCATAGGGGCATTTGTCTTCTTAGTATAATAGGAAAAGTGTATGGTAGGATACTTATAGACAGAGTTAGAGAAAGAACAGAGAAATTAGTTGGAGAAGAACAGGGAGGCTGTAGGGAGGGAAGAGGTTGTGTAGATCAGATATTCATTCTTAGATCTTTAGTGGAAAAGTTTCTAGAGAAGGGAAAGAAGTTGTATGCGGCTTTCATGGATTTGGAGAAAGCATATGACAGGGTGGATAGACAAGGATTGTGGAAAGTGTTAAGAATATATGGAGTAGATGGGAAGTTGTTGAATGCTGTGAAGAGTATGTACGATGGTGCGAAGGCTGCAGTGCGTGTGAATGGTGAACTAAGTGAATTTTTCTCTTTGAAAGTTGGTTTGAAACAGGGATGTGTCATGTCTCCATGGTTGTTCAATCTGTACATGGATGGGGTAATAAAAGAGGTACAAGGTAGGGTAGTGGATGTTGGAGTGGCCCTGGTGAGAGAGGATAGTGTTTGGAAACTCCCTGTACTGTTGTTTGCAGATGATACTGTGTTGTTGAGTGAAGGCGAAGGGGAGCTGCAAGGCTTGGTGGATGAGTTTGGGAGAGTGTGTAAGAAACGGAACCTAAAGGTGAATGTAGGGAAGAGTAAAGTGGTGGTCTTTGAGAGATGTGAAGTTAGTGAATGTACAGCGAGGTTAGATGGTGAGGAATTGGAAAATGTGAGTACGTTTAAGTATTTGGGTAGTGTGATGAGTAAGGATGGAGGTTTGGAGGGTGAAGTGCTTGACAGGGTACAGCAGGGATGAAAGGTTGCTGGTTCCTTGAAAGCAGTGATAAGAAACAGGGAAGTGAGCATGGAAGTGAAAAAGTTACTACATGACAGTATTGTGATACCAACTCTAACGTACGGAAGTGAAGCTTGGACATTGTTGGAAGGACAGAAGCCAAGAGTGAGAGCAGTGGAAATGAGTTATTTAAGAGGAGCCTGTGGAGTCACGTGGAGAGACAGGCTGACGAATGAGGATATAAAGGAGCGTTGTGGTGTGGATGTGGATGTGATAGGAAGCGTTTTGAGGAACACACTGAGGTGGTTTGGCCATGTGGTGAGGATGGAGGGTGAGAGACTGACGAAGAGAGTGTATGTGAGTGAGGTGGAGGGGGGAAGAGGGAGGGGGAGGCCGAGGATTAGATGGAGGGATGGGGTGGAGAGGTATATGAGAGAGGGGGGTGTGAGTTAGGAGCAGGGCAGTGAAATGGCGGGGGACAAGGCGACTTGGAGGCGATTTGTTTGTGGCCACCCCAAACGGGATTGAGGAGTCTGGCAATAGATAGATAGATAGACTTTTCTTTGAGCTCACTACTATCATCATAACCGCAATCATCATCATCATCATCAGTACTAGCTATATTTCACTGTAGGTCAGAGCCATAGCTGCATTACAGCATCACAGACTGCAAGAGGGATAGGAGACAAAGTGAAATAAGGTGGAGCGGCCTGGGACTCTAGTAGCTACAGGTGTACCGAGTTCATACCTTGTCCTCCCCTGAGGTCTCCTTTTCTTTTATGTTTCTCGTCTCTGTTTTCTTCTTTCTGCTTTTCATTGTCACCTTTGTTTTTTCCTTTTCCTTTCTGTGTTATTTTCTTCTTTTCTTTCTCATTGTTGTTTTCCTACCCACTTTTCTCTCGTTCTCCTTTGCATTCTATCGTGTTTTCTTTCTCTTTCTTGTTCTCATTCTC
Source organism: Coenobita brevimanus (assembly GCF_032717465.1). Taxonomy (NCBI): domain Eukaryota; kingdom Metazoa; phylum Arthropoda; class Malacostraca; order Decapoda; family Coenobitidae; genus Coenobita; species Coenobita brevimanus. The sequence goes on along the minus strand of NC_137018.1, from coordinate 17,413,003 downwards.
CATTATTTCTGATTTATCTGTCCTCTTCTTGTCTCATTCTCCTTTACGTTCTCTCATGTTTTCTTCCTCTCTTTTCTTTTTCATTCCCCTTTACCAACAGGAATTTGGTTTGCTTATTACACCTATTCATCCTCTTTTACCTTACTTAGTCAAATAACTTAGCCACGAGGAATGATCAGAATTGTGTATACAAGAATACGCAGGAGAATAAGTCGCTGTGGAAGAAGCAAGACAGTTTCTCTTGCCTTCTTAGAGATGACCCATAATTCCTAGTTTAGTGCTAAATTTTGCCGATTTTGTAAATTTAAAATCATTTATAAGATAAGCAAAAAAAAAAAAAAAAAAAAAAAAAACTGTTTTGTTGTTACTTGTTCATCCATCTATTATTCTCTCTCTCTCTTTTTTTTTTTTTTTTCTCATCACGAACAGAGATGAGAGAGACAAGGGGGTGGGGGGTAAGAATGCTACTCTGTCCTGATATTTATTCGAGCAATGAACTCCAACCACTCCTCGGATGTAAACTTCGACGGGCCTTTTGCGCTTGGAGTGTGATAACCAAGTAGACCTCTAGGCGTCATTCGGTTATATGGTTACCACCCAGCGAAGTAAATTGTTTTCTGGATTACAAGAAACCATTTGGCTATCACTCAGTTAAGAGCTACCTTGTTATCTTGTATCATTATAAGTTTTATTGATACCGATAGAAATGCCTTGAATAACATACAGGAGAATATTAACGTGACATAATGCAGAAATAAAGCAAGTGGAAGGTATTAAGGAGCCTCCATGACCTACGAGACTGTGGGCTTTATTTACATGGAGTTTTATTTAGCTTGTCCAAAACAGCTGAAGAGTTAAGGCAACAGTGTTTATTGTCACCATGCAATAAATATATCCTAGTTTCCTTACCCCCCATTTACCTATCAGTACCATAATTCCACCATTTCTTTATCCCCTCTACCATAGCCGATATCTCCTCCCTACCACCAGTACCATAGCTGTACCATTTCTTCATGTCCTCCACCATAACTTGATACCTTCCCAGTAATACCATACCTTTATCATTTGTTCCATGACTTGTTAATACCGCCTCATGCTGCCATCAGTACCATTACTTGTACCATTCCTCCAACCCCTGTACCATAGCTGATACCCCCACCCTTCCACCAATACCATACCTCAGTCATTTTTTCGTCACCTCTACCATAACCAATACTCCCAGCCTCCCACCAGTACCATACCTCCAACATTTATCCTTCACCACTGCCATACCCAACCATTTCTCCCTCCAGCACCATACCTCCATTATTTCTTCATCTCTACTACCATACCGCCATCATTCCTCCACCACAACTACC
>NC_137018.1:17389145-17406645 GCF_032717465.1 Coenobita brevimanus | reverse complement strand
TTCCATTGTCACTTTATCTTCCTTTTGTCTTACTCGTTCTCATTCTCCTTTCACTGTTGCCCATTAGGTACATTAGATCAAACCCATAACTATATTACAGCATCACAAGCTATAAGATAGGTAGGAGACAAGATGGAGTAAGGTGGGGCGGCCTGGGACTCTACTACAGGTGTACCGAGTTCGACCCCAGTGCTGACTGGATCTCCTTTTCTTTTTATTATTTCGATTTCTCTTCCTTATTTTCTTTACCTTTCTCTTTTCATCATTTCTTCGTTTGTTATACAATCTTTTTTATTATTATTATTATCCTGCCTTTCTTTTTCCCTGTTCATTTTTGTTCCTTTCCCTCTCAGGTTCTTTATCACTTTTTCTTAGTTGTCACATTTTTTTTTTTTGCTTTGTATTTATCGGTTTCCGCCCCGGATGGGCTCGAAGACGGGTATTGTTTTCACACTGTTTGTCTGTTTGTTTGTTTGTCTGTCTGTCTGTCTGTCTGTCTCGTTGTTAACACCTTTACACGAAAACGACGTGCGATTTTGACTAAAATTACAGAGATGATGGGTTATGACCGTCTGACCACCTGATTAAATTTGGGGCCAAACTGGGCCAAGGCAAAAGCTGTAGGCCCCCCCAAAATGAAAAAAAAAAAAAAAAAAAAAAAGACGGGTAAAAATCGTTTTCTCGCCATAACTGCTTTCAAATTCGTCATATCGACATGAAATCAAAACCTAAAGGTGCATCTGCATCCTATAACATGCCTCGTTACATGATGGGGAGGTCACCACCCCGTTTAGCGATAGGAGGGTCATTCTCAGGTGGGCCGGGCCTAAAATTTCAAACGAGCATAAAATTGTCAATTTTCACCCGATTTATTCCAAATTTGATACGTGACATCTTTGACTCGAGATCCTGTTGTGTGTAAACGTCAGTCCTAAAATGATAGCCAGGAACGGGTTTGCTGTGCCTTGGCACCGCTTGTTTTTTTTTTTTTTTCGCCTTCTTACGTTCTCTCTTCCTTTTTTTTTTCTCTCCTTTATATTAACAGCATCACAAGCTACAAAACACGTGGTAGATGGGATGAAGTAAAGTTATTATTATCACTACTAATCTGTATAAATATCACCATCATCATTACTACCACTACTTTCATAGTCATCATCATCGGCATCATCATTGCCAGTTTCTCAATTTTCTTCTTGCCCGATGCCTTTCCCGTTTTGCCATTTCTTTATTCTCTTTTCTCTCTCTACTCTTTTTCACTCTTTTTCGTTCCTTCTGTCTTTTCTTTCTGCAGTGTATTATAGCAACAAAGCAACAAGGGAAGTGGGAACCAAAGTGGAGTAAGGTGGAGCAGACTGACATTCTAACAAAGGTGTCTTGAGTTCCACCCACAAGAACACTTCGCTCATTTTTACCTTTCTTCTTAAGTTTCCTCTTATTTATCCTTATTGCTTTCTTCATGCTCCTTGTGGTTCTTTTTTGCCTCACTTTTTCTTCTTCTCTTTTTGTATTATTTTATTCTTTTGCCTATGTCTTCTTTCTACCCCATGTCTTATTTTCTATATTTCGTCCTGTCAGTTTCTCTCTCTCTCTCTCTCTCTCTCTCTCTCTCTCTCTCTCTCTCTCTCTGTCTCTCTCTCTCTCATCTGCAGTATTTATTCTTGTTCTTCCTCCTTTCCTTTCTTTTCTATTTAATGTTTTTCTTGTTTCTGTTTATCCTTATTTCCTTAACCGATTGTTATTTCGTTCTTATTTTTTTCATCCTATGTCTTTATGTTTCTCCTGTTCTCTCTTGCTCTCCTACTCTCTCCTTCTCCGTTATTCTCTTTTTCCCCTCTCTCCTAACTCTCGTGCTTTTGCCTTATTTTTTCATTCAGTAATTGCAGCATCACAAGATATAGGAAAGGTAGGGGACAATTTGAAGTAAAGTGGAGCTGCCTGGGACTCAACTACACGTGTATAGAGTTCAGTCCGTCACTAAGAATTTGAGGAAGTCCCCGCTTTATTTATTTATTTATTTTTTTCAATTCTCTCTCAATTTTCTGAGTCCGCTTTCGCATTTTCGTTCCTTTACATTTTTTCTTTGTTTTGTTTACTACTTCATTTACTTTTGTCCTTACTCACCTTTTGTTTTCCTTTCTTTCATTTCCTTTTTCATTTTTGTTTTTCCATGTTTCCTTATTTTTCATTTCATTAGTTTCCTCTTTAGTTTCTTTATTTTTTCCACTGTGCGTTGCTCAGTTCCAATCTTTTCCTCTTGGTGTCTTTCCCTTCTCTTTAATCCCTTACTTTGTAGTTTTCTTTCCTGCTCGTCTTCTTTTCTCCTGTCTTTCTCCTCTACATAACATCACCATAAGCAATACAAGAGAAGTAAGAGGCGCGATGAGGTAAGGTGGAGAGGCCTGGGTCTCGATTAAGGGTGTACAGAATCATCGCCTTTACGATTTACGTTTAAGGAGAAGGAAGGAAACAAAGAAAAGGAAAAAAGAAGAACTATTAATTCCTTGTTTTCTTTCATTAATTCTTTTCCTCTTTTTCTTCTCATTCTTCTTTCTCCTTTCATCCTTTCGTTTTGTCCTCTTTCTTTCCTCTCTTTCTCCTTTTGAGTTCTTTCGTGATTTTTCTTTCATCCTCCTTTTAGTTTTTAGTGTGTTCTTTCAGTTGACTTCCTTCCTTTCAGTTTGCCTTTTTCCTTTTAGTTTCCGTTTTCCTTTCAGTTTTTCATTTTCCTTTCAGGTTTTCTTTTTTCTTCCTTTTTTCCTGCCTCTTTTCCTAACTATATTACTACAATACAATTATAAGAGAAGTAGGAGCCAAGGTGAAGCAAGGTGGTGCGCTCTAGACTTCTAATAAAAGTGTCTCGAGTTCCACCCCTCTGCATGGCTTGGTTCCTTTTCTGTTTTTTCTCATTTAATTCTCTCTCTTTTTACTTCTCTTTCTATCTTGTTTCGTGTTCTGACGTTTTTTATTCATATCCTTTCATTTATATTATTAAATATTTTTTTTCCATCTGTCTTTCATCCTTCATTGTTTTTTCACTTTACTATATTCCATTTCGAAATGATATTTTTTTTCAGTTTTCTTGGTCTTTGTATTTCATTTCCATTCTTTTCTCTATCGTTTTCTTTCTTTCTTTGCCTTTCACCAGTTTTACTTCTTCTTCCCTTCTTTCTGGATTATATTATAGAAGACAAGGAGGAGGCCAGATTAAGTAATTGTCATCAGCAGTAAATGATGTCACCAAACCCATCGTCATCGTTATTATCGCCGTCATCATCATTATCATTATCATCACTGTTAGTCATATTACACTGTAGGTCAAAACCGCAACTACATTACAGCATCACAAACTGCAATCAGGTAGAAGACAAGATGAAGTAAGGTGGAGCGGCCTGGGATTTTACGACACTTGTATACAGTTCAGTTTTTCTCTCTAGTCTACCTACAGTCTCCTTTTCTCTATTTCTTTCATGCTTTCTCTATTCTCTTTCACCTGTTCGTTGTTTTACCTTTTCCTTTTTGTTCTTCATATTCTTCCGTTTCCATTCTACGCTATTTAGTTTTTCGTTTTCTCTCTTTTCAATTCATGTGTATTTTTACCTTTTGTTTTTTTCGTTTCCTATTTTATCCTTGACATTCTATTCTCTTCTCTAATCCCCCACTTTCTCCTTTTCCTTCTCACTCCTCTTCACTTCTGTTTACTTCCTCCATTAAAACACGGCATCACAAGTTACAAGGCAGGTAGGTGTGGAGATGAAGTAAAGTGGAGCGACCTGGGACTCTTACGACAGGTGTACCGAGTAAAGACCTTTACTATTTAGGCTTCATTTTTCTTCTTTCTCACTGTTCTTTCTTTCCTTCTCCATTATCTCATGGTTTGTTTTATTGCAGTCATTTTTCTATTTTTTTCTGAGTTTCCTTAATGGTTTCTACTTTCCTCATATTATCTTTCTTCTTCCCCATATTTTTTATCTTTTGTCTTTGTTTTTCTGTTTCTTCTTTTAATTCCTTCTCCATTTATCCTTTTCCACCTTATGTAATTATGTTTCTCCTTCCTTTTGTTTCTCTCTCCGTTCTTTCTTCCCTATATTACAGCAATAAACTGCAACAGAAGTAGGAGCCAAGATGAAGTAAGGTGGAGCCGCCTGAGATTCCAACAAAGGTTTCTTGAGTTCCACCCTCTCGGCCTCGTAGGCTTCTTTTTTATTTCTTATATCCCTTCTCCCCCTTCTCTCTCCTTCACGCTTTATTTTGCTTTTGTTCCTTACTTTCTCCATATGCTTTTTTTTTTCATTCCTTCTTTCATAATGTTATTACTTTCTTCCTTCCGCCTTCTTTTTACTTCTTTCTAAATTCTTTTCTTCTTTCTTCCTTCCCTGGTTACTGTGTTTATTCATTTTGTTTTTTTCTTCTATTTACTTATATTTCTTTTCACATTATTGTTGTCTTTTTCACAATCTTTTTCTCCTTTTCCTTTCTTTTTCACGTCCTTCCCGCTTTCTTTCCCCCTGATATTACCGTGTCAGCAGGTAGCAGAGAGGCAGGAGGGTAGTTGAAGGGGTGTACTTATCCTCACTACTAACCTACTGTACACTGGATCCAGAAAGTATCGGTGCACACTTGGCGCCAAACACTTTGACACCACGGACGTTGGCTGTTGGAAAATGCTGGATGATTTTTGCCCACGTTGGTAACCCTGCTTACATAAGGATCCCATATATCGCTTGCTTGTGACGTTTTCTAGTCGGTGTTGTTATTGTTTGCATATTCAGATGATAACAGATCACTGTTCTTGCAACTTCACAGGTTGTACTGATCATTTTACATATCATCGTACTCCTCATGTGCCATACATTTTTGATCAACTGTACGTCATCACCATTTCCTCCACTGACACCATCACCATAAACAGCACCAACAAGACCATCATCATCATCATCAATCATCATCATCATCATCACTCGTACAGACTTCATTTTTTAAAATTAAAACTAACAGACACCGCCATTATCTTCAACTCGATCATTAACATCATCATCGCCATCAACATCATCATCATCATCACTATAACAACCAACACCCCCTTACCTACTTTTAACCAAATGCATACTTAAAATGCATCACTATAATCTACAAAAGAGGCAGGAGGCAAGATGCAGTAAGGTGTAGTGACCTGGGATTCTACTACAGGTGTACCGAGTTCAAACCTTCATCCCGCTGTTTGTGTTCTTCCTTTTTTACTTCATCTTCTTCTGTCTTCTTCTTTTTTTTTTTTTTTTTTTTTTTTACTTATTTATCGTTTTTTATGTGTTTATCATTTGTTGTTTTTTTATCATTCTTTTCTTTATATATTTCATTTCATTTTATTTTTCTAGATTGTTTCTTTCTTTCCCTCTCATTTCTTTATTAGTTCATTATAACATTTTACAAGAGACGTAGGAGGAGAGATCTAGTGTTCATCATCAGTACTGTCCTACGACATCATCATCATCACCTGTGTAATGTCACCATCATTATCCACACAATTGCCAATACCTTTAAAATAACGTTAATCACCAGTCTAACCTCCATCATTACTACCACTACCTTCATCATCATCATCACCACCACCACCACCATCATCATCATCATCATCACCATCATCATTAGTTACTTTAGATCAAATCTATATTACATCATTATAAGCTACACGAGAGGTAGGAGGCGAGGTAAAGTAAGGTGGAGCTGCCTAACACTCGGCTTCAGGTGTTGGGAGTTGACCCTCATTCGCTTCTCCTTTTTATTTTCCTCGTTTCATATTTTTTCCTTTTTTTTCTCTCTCTTTCTTTTTTTCCCATCTATTATCGTTTTGTTTCTTAGTCTCATTTGCTTCTATTTTCTTTCTCAGTTGTAGTTACTCTTATTCTTGTATTTCTGTTCCAAGTGTTTATTTCTTTAGGTATCGCTTCTTTCCTATTATTTCTTTTGTTTCTGCCTACTCTCTCTCTCCCTCTCTCTCTCTCTCTCTCTCTCTCTCTCTCTCTCTCTCTATATATATATATATATATATATATATATATATATATATATATATATATATATATATATATATATATATTTTTTCCACATTACAGCATCAAGTGATACAATTAGTTAGGATGCGAGCTGAAGTAAAGTCATCGTCGTCAGTAATAAAGTACTGTACATCACCATCATCATCCATACCACTACCACCACCCCTGCCACCACCACCACCACCACCATCATCATCATCATCATCATCATCATCATCATCCATACCATTACTACCACCCTTGTCATCATCATCATCACTATAATCATCCATACCACTACCACCACCCCTGTCATCATCATTATCATCATCATCATCATCATCTTTCCACAGAAACTTTTCATTATAATCATAAGGCCTGATGCAAACCAGCATCACCATCACCACTACCACCACCATGTTTAGCCACTTCAGATCAAAGCCACATACATATTACAGCATCACAAGCTACAAGAGAGGCAGGAGGCGACATGAAGTAAGGTGGAGCGGCCTGGGACTTGACTACAGGTGTACAAAGTTCAAATCTGACCCCGTAACACAAGTACCTCCTTAATTTTTTCAAGTTTTCATTTCTCTCACTTTGCTTTTATTCCTTTCCTTCTTACTGTTTTGGTTTTCCTTCTTTCTTTCTTTCTTTCCTTTTTGTTTCTATATTATACTTTTTCTCGTGTATATATAAATTTTTACAATATCACCACCAATTCTCATACAAATATTAATATTTCAGTGAAAACTAACCTGTTCCTTTCTTCTTCTTTGTAATTTTTCCTTCTTTTGTCATTACTTCCTTACATCTTTTCTATTGTTTTTCTTTCCTTTTCCACTGTGTAACATCAAGAAAAGGTACAATAGAGGTAGGAGGCGAGATGAAGTAAGGTGGAGCGGCCTGGGACTTTGTATTGAGCTGATACCTTAATAGCAATCCAATTCCTCCTTTTATTTCATATTCCCTCTTTCATTTTCCTTTACTTATTTTATTTCGTTTTCATCCTTTTATTTTGAATTCTTCCTTTTATTTTGTGTTATTCATATAATTAGTGTTCCACCTTTTATTTCCACCTTTAATATCCTATTCCTTTTTTATTTCCTATTCCTGCCTGTAATTCGTATTCTTTGTTTTATATCACATTCTTTTTTTACTTCGTATTTTCTGGCATAACATTCTTTCTTTCAGCTTTTCTTTCGAACTTAAAACCCTTCTTTTCCTTTTTCTTCCTCCTCTCCTTTTTTTTTTTTTTTTTTCTCATCATTCTCTCTCTTGTTTTCATCTCTTCTGGGTCTATATTTTTCTCACTTCTTTCTTTCCTTCTACATCTCATTGTCTTTTCTATTTCTTTACTATTTTACAGCAATAAAGAGAAGTAGGAGCAAAGGTGTAGTAAGGTGGAGCGGCCTGAGATTCTAACAATGGTGTCTTGAGTTCGACCCTCCCTCCACTCCTGCTCCTTTTTATATATCTTTCTCAATTCCTTTATTTTCTCCATTATTCTTATTTTGTTTTTCATTCCCCTATTGTCTTTCTTCTACTGATCTATGTTTCTGTCCCGATTTACCTCTCTCCCTCCCCTTGTTCTTTTCTTTCTTAACTCATTGTTTTTTCCATTTTTGATTAGTCTTTTCCGTTCACTTTCATTTTCCTTTTTGCCACGATAATTTCATATTTCTGCCTCCATGAACTATGATAGCTTTTTACAGCTCCACCCAGTTTCCTCTCTCTCTCTCTCTCTCTCTCTCTTCTACAATTTTCTCGCTGTTGTTTCTCCCTTATCTCCTTCCTTTTTCTACTTTTTCTTGTTTTTACTCTTCTTGCTGCTGTCTCCAGTTCTTAATTCTTTGTCTTTTTTTTTTTTTAATTCTGATTCTATATATCTGTCTTTCTTCCGTTCTCTCCTACCTTTTTTTTCTTTTCCTCTCATTGTTAACTCTTCCTTTTTCTTTGTTTTTTCTTCTTTCAGTAACTACAGCATTACAAGCTACAGGAGAGGTAGGAGACTAGATGAAGTAAGGTGGAGCAGCCTGGGACACTTTACTGCAGGTGTACGGAATTTACACCATTACCAGTCATCCTTCATTTTTCTTCTTTTTTTCTTTACCTCATTTCTTTTCTTCTCCTTGATCATTCATTTCAGTCATATCCTTTTCTCATTTTTTTTTTCATCTGACTTCATTGTTTTATTCTTTTTCTCTTCTTTTATTTTTCGTTTTCATTCCTTTCTCTTCTTCTCATATTTCCTTCTCCTTTCGGTTTTTCTTCCTTTCTTACATTTTTTTTTCTTAGTTTCTTCCTTTTTCCTTCAGTTTTTATTTTTTCGTTTGAGTTTGAGTTTTCCCTTCAGTTTTCGTTTTCCTTTCAGTTTTACTTTTTACTTTCAGGTTTTCTTTTTCATCCCTTTCTTCTGTCTATTCTTCTAACTATATTACTGCAAGAAAACTATAAGAGAAGTGGGAGCCAAGGTGAAGTAAGGTGGAGCTGCCTGAGATTATACTAAAGATGTTCCGAGTTCCACCCTTCTGTATGATGCGGTTCCTTTTCTATTATATCTCAGTTCCTTCTCTTTCTATTCTACTCTTGTTTTTATCTTCTTTTGTTTCGTGTTCTCCTATCGTTCTTTCTTGATATCTTTCTTCTTTATCCTTGTATTCATATTATTGAATCTTTTCTCCCATCTGTCCTTCATCCTCCTTTGTTTTTTCACTTTACTGTATTCCATTTTGTAATGCTATTTTTTCTCTTATTATTCTTGTTCTTTGTATTTTTTCATTTCTAAACTTTTATCCTCCCTTGTTATCTTTCTTTTTCTACCTTTCACGAGATCTCTTTCAACCTTCCTTCTTTCTGGATTATATCACGACAGTACAAGCTACAAGACAACGTGGAGACCAGATTAAATAATTATTATCAATGATAAAGGACGTCCCTAAACCCATCGTCATCGTTATCATCGCCGTCATCATCATCACCATTAACTACATAGTGTTTACTATTCTCAACTGCATGCAGTCATCACCATCACCATTCCCGTCACTATCATCCTTATTCATGCCGTTGTTCTTCTCAGAGTTCACCGTCAACATCATAACCGCAATAATCGTTATCACCACCACCACCATCAACACCTCTATCACTATAAGCATTAGTAGGTAAATTGTACTGTAGGTCAAAGCCACAACATTATTATAGCGTCACAAACTACAACAAGAAGCGGTTCCAAGACACAGCAAACCCCTCCCCGGCTATCATTTTAGTGTTGACGAATAAACACAACAGGATATCAAAGCAAAGATATTACATATCAAATTTGGAGTAAATCGGTTGATAAGTGACAAATTTATTCTCATTTGAAATTTTAGGCCTGACCCACCTGACGCTGACCCCTCTAACCCTAGCTGGGGGTGACCCCCCTGATATACTGAGGCATGTCATTGGGTGTAGATTTGAAAGATGCACATTTAGGTTTTGGTTTCATATCGCTATGACGAATTGGAGAGGAGTTATGGCCAAAAAACGATTTTTACCCGTCACCATTTGTTACATTTCTTGATCCTACAGCCTGGGCCTGGGCCCAGTTTGACCCGAAATTTAATCAGACAATCCGAAGGTTATAGCCCATCATCCCTGTAATTTTAATCATAATCGCACCAGTGGATTTCTTGTAAAATGGTTAACAGATACACAAACAAACAAGCAGACAGACAGATAGACAAACCGAGTGAAAACAATACCCGCCCCCGAGCTCCTCCGGGGCGGGGACGGGTAATGAGGTAGGAGACAAGATGAGGTAAGGTGGAGCGGTCTAGGACTCTACTACACATATAGACATTTCAGTTCTTTTTTCTCTAGTCTACCTCCAGTCTCCTTTTCTTAATTTCTCTTTCATTTTCTGTAGTCCCTCTCACCTTTTTTTTTGTCTTACCTTTACTTTTTTGTTCATTTTCTTCCGTTTTCATTCTGCACTATTTTCTTTTTCGTTTTCTCTCTCACCATTTAATGTATATTTTTACTTTTTTTTCGTTTCCTTCATTTTCCTTAACTTTCCTTTCTCCTCTCTTATCCCTTACTTTCTCCTTTTCCCTCTCACTCCTCTTCTTTACTGTTTATTTCCTCCATCAAATCGCGGCATCACAAGCTACAAGGCAGGTAGGAGTCGAGATGAAGTAAGGAGAGCGACCTGGGGACTCATACTACAGGTGTACCGAGTTAACATATGTACTATTTTTGTGTCATTTTTCTTCTTTCTCACTTTACTTTCTTCCCTTCTCCATTACCTCATGGTTTGTTTTATTGCAACCATTTTTCTCTTTTTGTTTCTCAGTTTACTTGCTTTCCTCTCTCGTCATATTTTATTTCTCTTTTCACTTACTTTTTCTCCGTTCTGTTTTTGCTTTTCTGTTTCATGTTTTTATTCCTTCTGCCTCTTCCTTTTCTATCTTATCTCATCTAGTTTCTCCTTTTTGTTTATCTTTTCTTACTTTCTTTACTATATTACAGCAATAGTCTGCAAGAGAATTAGGAGCCAAAGGGAAGTACGGTGGAACGGCCTGAGATTCTAACAACGGTGTCTGGAGTTCCATTCTTACTGTTCCCCGGCTCCTTTTTATCTTTACTTCTCATATCCTTTTCCTTTCTTTCTCCCTATGTCATACCTATTTCTTTTAGTCTCGTTTTCTGTCTAATTTTTCTTTCTTCCTTCTGGCTTGTCATTCATGATTTCTTTCTCCATTCTTAACCCATTTCCCCCTAGTATCTTCATCATAGGACGGAACTTGGCATCTGGAAAAATAAATAACGAAGGAAACCCCGGGGTAGGGACCTATGAGCTTTGCGATCATGAGCCGATAAGCGGAGGGCAATAGGCTTAGTGCCCTTCCAGCAAAATCTCTCACACAGGAATACTGGGAGGTAAAAAGTTAATATTGGTCCATTCTCCTTTCTGCCTCGTTTTTAGCTTCTTTCTTATTCATTTTCTAATTTCTTCCATTCTTTGTATCTTCTTATTATCTCCTCCAAGGGGTTTGTGTTGTTGCCAGCGTTGGTTTGTTTGTCTGTTTGTCTGTCAGTTGGGAGGATTACTCAAAAAGTTACGAACAGAGATTGTTGTATTTTTTTGGAGGGGTAGTATATGGCCCAAGGAACAATCGATTAGATTTTAGGGGAGATTCGGATCATCATCCGGATCCAGGAATTTTTTGATTGTTTATCCACAACATATCTCCGAAAGTCCTCAATGGATTTCACCGAAATTTTGTGTAAGGGTTAGTCATGGACCAAGGAAGAATTTGATAAATTATGGGGTGGATCTGGGTCCTGCAATGGTACTGGCAGAGGTATGCGCTCTTTGAGTGCTTTCTAGTTAATTCTGTCATTCTTTTCCCTCATTTAATATCTTTATTTTCACATTATTTTGGTGTTTTTCATATATATATATATTTTTTTTAATACCTCCTTTTCCTTCCTGTTCACTTCCTTTCTGCTTTCTTGCTCCCTGATATTACTGTGTCAGCAGGTAGCAGAGAGGCAGGAGGGTAGCTGAAGGGGTGTATTTATCCTCACTACTAACCTACTGTACACTGGATCCAGAAAGTATCGGTGCACACTTGGCGCCAAACACTTTGACACCACGGTCGTTGGCTGTTGGAAAATGCTGGATGATTTTTGCCCACGTTGGTAACCTGCTTACAGAAGGATGCCATATATCGCTTGCTTGTGACGTTTTCTAGTCGGTATTGTTGTTTGCATATTCAGATGATAACAGATCAATGTTCTTGCAACTTCACAGGTTGTAATAATCATTTCATATATCATCGTAATAATCATTTGCCGTACTTTTCAGACCAACTCTACATCATCTTCGTCATCATCATTACGAATAGCACCCCAACGATCACCACCATCACCTCCACAACCACCACCACTAACACTACCATCATCATCATTATAACTACTAACTCCCACCCCCGTAGCTATTTAGACAAAATCCCTAACTATATTGTATCACTATACTCTGCGAGAGAGGTAGGAGGCGAGATAAAGTAAGGTGGAGCGGCCTGGGACTCTACTGCAGGTGTATCGAGTTCAAATTTTCACCCAGGATTTCAGTGCCTCCTTTTCTTATTATAATTTTTTGTTTCTCTACTGTCTTTTTTTTATTTTATATCTTATTTCTTCGTTGTCTTTCTTGTCAGCATAATATTCTTTCTTTCCCTTATGCTTGCTTTTATCTTTTTTTTTCTCCTCTCTTTCATTATCTCTTTCTTTCCTTTTATTGCATACGATTAATGTGATAGTTTGCCACAAGAACTCAACTTAGTGTCAGTGGTGGAATTTAAATCATATGGATGATACTACCCGTGATGACCGCTCTCCACGACAGTTCATAAGTACCACCTTAGTTATTGCTGTATTTATTGATGGCCAGTAATATTTTAGCAGGTAAAGGATAGCCAATAAACTAACAGACATCTCCCTCACCACCACTCCCATCATCATCACCACAACTACCGTCATCATCAATCATCATCATCATTTACTTAGATCATATCCATAAATATATCACATCATTATAAGCTACACGAGACGTAGGAGGCGAGGTGAAGTAAGGTGGAGCGGCCTGGCACTTTGTTACAAGTGTCCGGGGTTCGACCTTCAACACCGTCATCTTCTTCTTCTCCTCATTTCATTTCTCTTTTCCTTTCTTTCTCTTTCCTCTTTTCCGTCTATTCTCAGTGATTCTTATTTTCACTCCTTTTCCGTTTTCTTTCTAAGTAGTAGTTACTTTTATTCTTGTATATCTTTTACAAGTATTTTTTGTTTACGTATCATTTCTTTCCTACTATTTCTGTCCATTCCCCCACTCTTTCTTTCTCTCTCTCTCTCTCTCTCTCTCTCTCTCTCTCTCTCTCTCTCTCTTCCATTTTCCGTTAATTTTCTTTTTGTTTCTTACTCTACTTTCGACTTTCTGCCTTGTCTCTCGTTCTTTATTTCTCATTTTATAATAATATTCCTTTGTAATTTCTACCTTCATTTAAACTTCTATCTTATCCACATTTTTTTTCTTGGTCGTTCTGTTCATTCATTTTTTTTCTTTTTATTGTCTTTGTATATCTTTCTTTTCACATTATTGTCGTCTTTTTCATATTCATTTTCCCCTGCTTTCTTGCTGACTGATATTGCCATCTCAGCAGGTAGCAGAGAGGCAGGAGGGTAGTTGAAGGGGTGTATTTATCCTCACTACTAACCTACTGTACACTGGATCCAGAAAGTATCGGTGCACACTTGGCGCCAAACACTTTGACACCACGGACGTTGGCTGTTGGAAAATGCTGGATGATTTTTGCCCACGTTGGTAACCCTGCTTACATAAGGATGCCATATATCGCTTGCTGGTGACGTTTTCTAGTCGCTGTTGTTATTGTTTGCATATTCAATGATAACAGGTCAATCTTCTTGCAACTTCGCAGGTTGTGTTAATCATTTTAGATGTCATCGTAATAATCATGTACCATAGTTTTCAGACCTACGCAACATCATCATCACCGTCATCATCACTACCAAATATTCCACCCCAACGATCACCACCACCTTCACTACTACCAACAGTACCACTATCATCATCATTATCATTATAACTACTAACTCCCACCACCGTAGCTACTTTAGACAAAATCCGCAACTATATTGTATCACTATAATCTACAAGAAAGGTAGGAGGCGAGATGAAGTAAGGTGGAGCGGCCTGGGACTCTTCTACCGGTGCATCGAGTTCAAACTTTCACCCAGGATCTCAGCGCCTCCTTTTCTTCATTACCATTTTTTATTTCTTTATTGTCTTTCATTCTTATTTTCGTTTACATTTCTTTGCGGTCTCTCTTTGTCAGCTTTTCGTTCTCATTTTGTTTCATGCTTACTTTCCCCTCTTCTGTTTCCCTTCTTTCATTATCTCTTTTTCATTCCTATCATTGCATACGATTAATGTGATAGTTTGCCACACGGACTCAACATAGTGTCAGTGGCAGAATTTAAACCATATGGATGATACTACCCGTGATGACCGCTCTCCACCACAGTTCATAAGCACCACCTTAGTTATTGCTGTATTTATTGATGGCCAGTAATATTTTAGCAGGTAAAGGTTAGCCCGTAAACTAACAGACATCTCCCTCACCACCACCACCATCATCACCACAACTATCATCATCATCATTGTCATCATCATCATCATTTACATAGATCAAATCCATAAATATATCACATCATTATAAGCTACACGAGAGGTAGGAGGCGAGATGAAGTACCGTAAGGTGGAGCGGCCTGGCACTCTGCTACAATTGTCCGGGGTCGACCTTCAACAGCGTCAGCTCCTTATTTTCCTCATTTCATTTCGCTTTTCCGTTCTTTCTCTTTCCCTTTTTCCCTCTTTTATCATTTTGTTTCTCATTCGCATTCTTTTACTGTTTTCCTTCTAAGTTGTAGTTACTTTTATTCTTGTATTCCTCTTCCAAGTATTATTATTATTATTTTTTGTTTACTTATCATTTCTTTCCTATTATTTCTTTCCGTTCTGACTACTCTCTCTCTCTCTCTCTCTCTCTCTCTCTCTCTCTCTCTCTCTCTCTCTCTCTCTCTCTCTCTCTCTCTCTCTCTCTCTCATATTACAGAATCACGAGGTACAATAATTTAGGATGTGAGCTGATGTAAAGTCGTGGTCGTCAGTAATAAAATACTGTACATTACCATCATCATCCATACTACTACTAGCACCCCTGTCATCCTCCTCCTCCTCCTCATCATCATCATCATCATCATCACCATCATCCATGTCATTAATACTACCCCTGTCATCATCATCATCATTATCATCTTTCAACAGAAAGTTCCCATTATAATGGTAAGACCTAATCCAAACCAGCATCACCATCACAACTACCACCACCACGTTTAGCCACTTCAGATCAAAGCCACATATATATTACAGCATCACAAGCTACAAAAGAGGCAGGAGGCGACATGAAGTGAGGTGGAGCGGCCTAGGACTCTACTACAGGTGTACTGAGTTCAAAACCTTCACGCTTCAATCGGCCAGTTTCCTTTTCATCTGTTTTTGCTTCATCTTCTGCCTTCTTTTTGACTTTCTTTTCTCCATTATGAGTTTTCATTTTTCTGTTATTTTTTTCTGTTTTTCCCTCTTACTCCTTTCTTTATTACATCATAGCAAGTTACATAAGATGAAGGACGAGAGATTAAATAATTTGTCATCATCACTGATGTCCAACGTCATTATCATCATCATCATTACCTCAGCAGTCACCATCATCATTATCTTCATAATTGTCATTAGTGTTCAAATAACGTAAATAACCAGTACCATCAATGTCATTACCACTACCACCACCACCACCGTCAGTATAATCACTATCATCATCATCATCACCATCATCATATGTTTCACAGTATTATTACAATAACTAACGTAAATCACTGTCATCACCATCACCACTATCATCAGTATCACGACATAAGATCAATCCACATCTATACTGCAGCAACACAAGCTACAAGGGAGGTAGGAGGCGAGGTGAAGTAAGGTGGAGCGGCCTGGAATTGTACAACAGGTGTACCGAATTAACACCTTCACCCATACTTCGTAGAGCTTCGTTTTCGCTGTTATACTATCTTATTTATTAAGATCTTGTACTCTCTTTCTCACTGTCTTTCTAATTTCCTTCTGTTTCTCCTTTCGTCTCATTTTCTTTCATTTTCTTCCTTTCGCATTTCTTTCTTCACTATATTACAACATTATTAACGTTATAATAAGGAGCCATGGTGAAGGAAGATGGAGCAGACTGAAATTCTAACAAAGCTGTCTCGAGTTCTACCTGGAAAACTAGGCTCCTTTTTTTTTTTTTTTTTTTTTTAATTCCTGCATCCTCATTTTCTTTTCTCTGTCGCTACCCTTTTTTCCCTTGTTCTTTCCATTTCAGTTTCGTCTGTTTTTGTATTTTGTTCTTTCTTTCTTTTCCCTCAGTCTAGGGGGACGTGTACTTTCGTAGGAATTTCGTGGTGAAAGCAAGCCATCAGTCTGGATATGTGAAGGGGTCCCTAATGTTCCCCCAAGCGGTTGTTGGCATTCTGTCAAATGTGTGAGACAGCTGCAGTGATTCTACAAATGCCTTCACATTGGCCGCTACGTCCAGTACTAGAGTTTACACAGAAATACAGTCCAGGGTCAGTCATAATGCCCCAGTAAGCAACCTAAATGATAAAAAATTGGTCCAGATATACTCTTTTCCTTATAATTAGTCAGAATGACTTAGAATCCCTTACATCATCAGCATCCTTTCCATTATGTCCAGCAATATGAAGATGGTCATGACCTTGAAGCTATTCATCAGAGCAGTGCGCCCAGGCTACATCTGCCGGCCCTTGGGATATTTAACAAACACTTTTTCTTATTTGAAATGATCAACTGTGCACGCATGATACACCTCTGCCTTGCTGAGATGGAATCCCTCAAGACAACAGACCCCTTTCTCTGTAGAGAGTTCCTCAGTGGAAACTGGGTTGTCAACAAAAATTCACGCCCCATTCTGTGCTATTGGTGCTGATCATGCCTTAGAACACATTATCCATTCCTTGAAAGTATCAGGTGGAATAAAAGGAATCGCCTAGAATCCCAGTGCACTAGTTAAGTTCTTCGTGATTGCACCAGAACTAGCACTGCTCAGTGAAGAAGCAAAAGCCTTGGCTGGCAGGCGCTTGTCTTTACAAATGAGTCATCATGGCATCTCCTGTGCAGTTCTTAGACTACATGAGAAAAAACATTGAAGAATTAACTTCAGCTATTCAGGGATTTACAAATCCCTTCACTGAGGATACTCATGAACTATACAACATTGCAACCACGGCAGTCATGCCAGATGATGTCAGTAAAGACCTGATCAATGAGCCTGACATCGGCAACAGTCTTGCTGAATGTTTCGTCAGTGAACGCATAAAGTCTGTGGTCCCCAATAAAGAAACGAGAGCTAAACATGGAAAAGGGCTGGAAATGTTGCAAAAGTGACAACAGAAGACAAGATTGTGGAGCTGCAGGAGGACAGATCCTTCTTTGCTCAAATGCTGCTCGTATCTAAATCAAGACGAGAAATCGACCTGAGAGAAACAATTAACACAAATGAATTTTTGTGGTTCCAAGATCCATGTTTGCTGCAGATGGGACTGTGTCGCACTGCTCAGCCAAAAATTACCTGATGGATGTGCTGGAGCAGCTACATGCCAGGGATAATGTGGATAACGCAAATTGGTCTAATGATGGAAGGAGAGACAGTTTTGCAACAGGTGCTGCCAGAAAAGTGGCAGTCATTGACGGCATGGCTGAATTTCAGTGCCTTGTAGAACCAGACTGGATACGGACTTGTTATCAGTTAACGAACCACTTCACATGACAGCTG
>NC_137018.1:17211645-17384145 GCF_032717465.1 Coenobita brevimanus | reverse complement strand
CTGTCTGAGAATGAAGGTGGTTGCCAGGCATCACATTTTGATATTGACGAGTTTGTTAGTCATTATTCCCATTCTGGCAACATTCCTGGTGTGTGTGTGTGTGTGTGTGTGTGTGTGTGTGTGTGTGTGTGTGTGTGTGTGTGTGTGTGTGTGTGTGTGTGTGTGTAAAGGGAACTGCGGTTCACATGAATAGAACCCTCACCACCAGAAATGAGCTTATATTCTGCAAGAGGGTTTGTCTGACTCCGTTCCTCACAATTTTCTTTTATCATAAAAAACATGAATACCTGTGGTTCTCGTATTTTATATTATTAATAATTATTGCTAAAACACATTAAACACTGAAAATAGCCCATTCATTAAAGAAATTGTAATCATTACAGTTGTAATATCGAACAAATACTGACGTATGATGACTTAACTAAAAATCAATACATAGCTTTGTAAATGTGAAATCCATCTAATTCGGTTTCATATGCCTTTGATCCCTAGCATTCCCAAGATAAAAAATGTGTATAATCATGGCTAGAGTCTGATGACATATAGCAAGACATATTTATGCTGACATCCTGAATGACGAGCACAATCAACCTATTAAAATGTTCATCCATTAATTGTTGGGCACCAGAACCATCACAGACAAGTGTTAACCCGACGTGCACATATTTTCTTCACCTTTGGCTTATGACTACATTACTATTCTCCTCATTCCCCAATATTTTCCACCACACCGCTCAAACAGGTGTTACCCCCTCCCTCTTGAACCCCTTCCAGTTTCACCTCTCACCAATGAACCCCTCGAATGGAACTCGCACCTGGGGAGGGATAATTTCGAGACAGAAAAGCCTATTATAATTTGACCTCAAATCGTCTCTGCATCGTAAGCAGCAGCCTTGTGTGATACCCATAGTGCTGATGAACTCCTCTTCATCTCGGTTTAGCCAATATGAACCATTAGGTTAACGCTTTGGCTGTTGTATAGAATCTTATGAAGCCACAGTTCAGCTGCAAAGGTGCCAACTTCATCTATGACACAACAAACTACTCTCTCGCTTCAAGTGAAAACAGTTTTAAATTAAAACCCATTATCAGTGATGTGATTGACATCATGATTAATTAAGCTCTCCCAAAATCAAACATTAATCCATAATCAAGATAAAGTAAGACCTTGACAGCCATGGTTATTGCCGCCCCTCCTCTCCTCCCTTCCCTTCCCTTCCCTCTCTTGATCTTTTTCCCACCACCAGCCCCTCCATACACCCCCCTCCCTCTCTCACTATCCCGTAACTCGTCGGGTAGAAGCGACCCAGAGGTGTGTGTGCTGGTGTTTCCATTTCATCTGCTCGCGACTGTACCTAGTTCAAACCTGACTACCAAATTTGTGACTTCTTTTATTTTTTATGTTTTCCTTATCGGTCCCTTTCTTTTCGTCTTTCTTTTTCTTCTCTCCTGCATTCTTTATTTCGTTTTGTTTTTCTTTCTTCCTCAGTTGCCTTTTTCAATAATAATTCTCTTAAATCTTTTACTCAACTTTTCTTTCACTTTTTTCGTGTTCTTTTTTTTCTTTATATTACTTCAGCTAACAACAAGCATACAATTATTATTATTCTCATCAAAACAAATTTTTTTGTTTGCTCTTTTTCATAACTTTCTTTCCTTTGTCCTTTCTTCCTTACTCCTTTTCTACTGCTTTTCTTTCATTTTCCACTGTTACATCATCACAAGGCACAATAGAGGTAGGAGGCGAGATGAAGGAAGGTGGAGCAGCCTGTGACTTTGTATTGAGCTCATACCTTCATAGCTCTTCAGTTTCTCTTTTTATTTCGTATTTCTTCTCTTTTCGTATTTGTTCATTTTTTATATTTTTTGTATTTTCCCTTTTTCCAATATTTTCCTATTTTTTCTTTTCCCCATTTTTCCTTTTTTCGTATATTTCCTATTATTCCTATTTTTCTTTTATTCATATTTCCCCTATTTTTCCTATTTTCCTTTTTATATTTTTCCTCTTTTCCTATTTTACCTTTTTTCATATTTTTCATATTTTCTTTTTCCCCAATTTTTTCCTTTTTCCGTTTTCCTGTCCCTAATTTTTCCTTTATTCGCAATTTTCCATTTTTCCCAGTTTTTCTTTTTCCCAGTTTTTTCCTTTCTTCCAGATTTTTAACTTTTTCCAATTTTCCTTTCTCCCCATTTTTCTCATGTTTTTTTCATTTTTCTCATTCTTTCTTTTCTCATTTTCCTTTTTCCTTTTTACTATTTTTCCTTTTTCCTTTTTACTATTTTTCCTTTTTTTTTCGTTTTTCCATTTTTCCTTTTTTTTATGTTACCTTTTCTCCATTTTTTTTTCATTTTAAAAGTTTTCTGCTTTCTCTTTTTTCCTATTTTTAATTTTTTATCATTTTTCCTTTCTCCCATTTTTTATTTTTCCTTTTTTATTTCCCTTTTTTCATATTTTCTTTTTTCCTTTTTCCATT
The DNA here is from genome assembly GCF_032717465.1 of Coenobita brevimanus. Taxonomy (NCBI): domain Eukaryota; kingdom Metazoa; phylum Arthropoda; class Malacostraca; order Decapoda; family Coenobitidae; genus Coenobita; species Coenobita brevimanus. The sequence goes on along the minus strand of NC_137018.1, from coordinate 17,381,671 downwards.
TTTTCATTTTCTCCTATTTTTCATTTCTCTTTTTTCCTCCATTTCATTTTTCCTTTTTTTTCATTTTTCTTACCGTATTTTTCCAAATATTCTTTTTTTTTATGTTTTTTAAATTTCCTTTATTTTTCCTGTTTTCATTTTCTCTTTCATTTTCATTTTTATTTTTCTTTTTTTCCGTTTTTCATTCTCTATTTTTCCCTTTTTTCATATTTCCTTTTTTCCCGCTTTTCATTTTTCTTTTTTATATCTGCCATTTTTTTTTTTTTCCTGTTTTTTCAGTTTTCCTTTATTTTTCCTGTTTTCATTTCCCCTTTCATTTTTTCTTTGTCCTTTTTTCCGTTTTTTTTCTCTATTTCTCCATTCTCATTTTTCCCTTTTTCCCGTTTTTTAATTTTTCATTCTTTCCATTTTTCCTTTTCTCCATTTTTCCTTTCCTTTTCTTTTTTCCTTTTATTCCATTTTCCTTTTTTCCATTTTCCTATTTTCATTTTCCCTTTTCCCTTTTTCCTTTTTTAAATCTTTTTCTATAATTCATTTACTGTTATCTTTTTTTTTCGTTTTTCCTTTCTTCATTTTTCTTTTTTTAAATTTCCCTTTTCCCACGTTTACTTTTTTCTTTTCTTCATTTTCCATTTCTCTTTTCGTTCCCATTTTTCCTTTTTATAATTTTTCCTTTGTTTTCAATTTCTCCTTTTTCCATTATCCTTTTTCCTTTTTCTTATTTTTCCTTTTTCCTTTTTTCGGTTTCCATTTATCCCATTCCTTTTTCCCATTTCCTCATTTTTCTTTATTCCCCATTCTCCTTTTTCCCTATTGGTCATTTTCCCCATTTTCCCCATTTCTACATGTTGACTCTATCCCCATTATTCCATTTTCCCCCTTTTCCCAGTTTCCCCCTTTTCCCATTATCCCATTTTTCCCATTTTCCTCCTTTCCCATTTCCCCCGTTTCCCATTCTATCCTTTTCCCCTTTTCCCTTTTTTCCCATTTTCTCCCTTTTCCCATTTCTCCTTTTTCCCCATTCTCCTTTTTCCACCCCTTCCTCTTTTTCCCATTTTCATTTTCCCATTTTCCTCCTTTTTCCCATTCTCCATTTTTCCCATTTTCCCATTTTTCCCATTTTCCCTTTCTACCACTTTCTCATTTTTTCCATTTCCACCTTTTCCTATTTTCTCCTTTTTCCACTTTTCCCGCTTTTCTCATTTCCCCTCTTTTCCCATTTTCTAACTTTTCCCGTGTTCCGTTTTTCCCATTCCTCTTTTTTTCCCAATTTCCATTTTTCAGTTTCCCTTTTTTCCCATTTCACCCACTTCCCATTTACCCTTTTTCCCCTAATTTCCATTTTCCCAACTTTCCTATTTGCCCTATTTTCATTTTCTTCCTTTTTTCCTACTTTCCATTTTCCTTAGTTTTCCTCTTTACCTACTATTACTTTTTTTTCTACTATTCCTCTTGTCCTACTTTTTCTTTTTTCCTACTTCCTTTTTTCTATTCTTCCCTACTTTTCTTTTTTCCATTTTCCTCTTTCTCTTCTTTACGTTTTTCCCATCTTTTCCTTTTTTCCCTACCTTTCCTTTTTTGCTACCTTTCCTTTATTCCCTACTTTTCCTTTTTTCCCTACTTTTACTTTTTTCCTTACCATTCCTTTATCCTATTTATTCGTTTTGTTTCTAGTTTTCCTCTTTTCCATTTTTTTTCCTATTTTTCCTTTTTCCCATTTCCCTTTTCTTTTTATTTTTCCTTGTATCAATTTTTCCTGTTTCCCCCTTTTTTCCTATTTTTCCTTGTTTCCTATTTTTCCTATTTTCTATTTTTCATATTTTTCTATTATTCCTTTGTTCCTATTTAACCCTTTTTCCTTTTATTCCAATTTTTCCTTATATTTTTTATTTTGTCATTTTTTCTCACATTTTTTCTTTGTTTCCGATACATCCTTTTTTTCATTTTTTCCTATTTTCCCATTTTTTTGTTTTATTCTATTTCTCATTTTTTCTTATTTCTCATTTTTTCCTATTTTTCCCATTTTTTGCTATGTTTTATTTTATTTTTATTTTTTTCCCATTTCTAATTTTTTCATGTTTTTCCCATTTTTTGCTGTGTTTTATTCTATTTTTAAGTTTTTCCTATTTCTAATTTTTTCCTATTTTTCCCATTTTTTGCTGTTTTCTATTTTTAATTTTTTCCTATTTCTCATTTTTTCCTATTTCTTTTTTTCATTTATCATGTTCGTTTTTCTCCCTTTTTTCCTATTTTTCCTTTTTTCTTATTCCTTTGTTCTCTTTCCTCTTTCTTTTCTCATTTCTCCTTTTTTCCGATTTTCCCCTTTTTCCTATTTCTCCTTTTTACCTATTATTCCCTTTTTCTTATTTTTCATTTTTTCTGTTTTCCATTTTTCTATTTCCTATTTTCCTATTATCCCTATTTTCATTTTCCCAATTTTCCTTGGTTTAAATTTTTCATTATTTTCCTATTTTTGCGTTTTTCCTATTTTTCCGCTTTGTTCCAATTTTTACATTTTTCTACCGTTTTTTTTTTATTTTTCCGTTTTTTCTTCTTTTTCGTCTTTTTCAGTATTTTTCATCTTTTTACCTATTTCTCCTCTTTTTCCATATTTTGCATTTCTTCCCCTGTTTGTCCTTTTTCTCCTATTTTTCGTTTTCCCCTCTTTTTCCTTTTCTGTATGATGTTTTCTTTTCCCTATTTTTCTTTTCCTCCAAACTTATTTTTCATTTTCTCTCTTTTATTTTTCTTATTGTTTCTTTTGTTCTCATTATCCTTATTTCCTTTTTTTTTTTTTTTTTCAATTTTCCTGTTTAAATTTTTTCCTATTTTTCCTTTTCCCCTATTTTTCCTTTTTTCCTGTTTTTTCTTTCCCTATTTTTTCTTTTCTTTCCTATTATTCCTTATATTTTCTATTTTTATTTTATTTCCTATTTTGTTATTTCCTATTTCTTATTTCCTGTTTTTCCTTTTATTTGGTATTTTTCCTTTATTTCCAATATCTCCTTTTATTTTCTATTGTTTTTAGTTCCTATTTTTTTTTTTTTTTCCTATTCTTCCTTTACTGTCATAGTTTCTGGTTTATATTTCCTTCTTATATCCTTTCTTTAAATTCTTCCCCGTCTCTCTCTCTCTCTCTCTCTCTCTCTCTCTCTCTCTCTCTCTCTCTCTCTCTCTCTCTCCTGTTGACCCTTTATGACGATTATAGAGAAAACAGGAATCACAGTGAACATTGATGTCCTTAGGCACAGCAGGCCAGTAAAATGAGAGACCGATCTTTTCCCGGATTGGATGAATGAGGTGTGTTGTGGGTGAGGTGGAGTACTGCAGGTATTAAATCAGTGGGAACAACAGTTGACCTACCTGTCTATGAGTGTCACGGGGTTTTTGAGAGTATGCAATATTAAAGAATAATATTCAATAATACTTGAGAACAGGGACAAAGAATTGACTTGTGAAAATCAAGCAATGATTACTTTATGCTGGCTTACTTCGCCAATTCTTTAAGGACGAGATTTTATAAACTTTCTCAACAGTACACAACAGAGACTATTCACACGTGCTGTTTATTAGTACTGTTGGCCTCTGGAGAAAGTTACTCCACCCCTGACAATCAAATACTAATGCTATTAATGATAAACAGGTTCTTGCTGGTGCAATTAACTCCTAGATTGCACAACAGATTTAAGTTAATAAAAAGGACTGGCCTAAGTACCAGTTGTGAATAATGCAAAGCGTTTATGCAAACTAGGAGCTATAACTAAAATAAGCTAAATGTGGAGTAATAAAACACGAGTTTACATTACATTAAGCTCAAGAGAAAAGAACTGTAAATTTATTGATTACAGTGAGATAAATTTACGTTACATGTTTCAAAATGAATTCAAAATAAGGAGATCGCACTCACTCACTCACCCAAAAGCTAACCTCTTAAACCTAGGAAAAACGAAAAGAAAATACTGGTCAGAAAAGTGGCTAGGCGGGATGAACTGGGCGTCGTTGCTGAGGAAGGACGCTGCCACACACGCTAGGCCTCTCGCCGGCTCACACTAGGTGGGAATTCAGGAGCTCACTGGACAGTGGCGGCACTGGTCCACACTGGGCCCAATCGAACCTGCTTCCACGACGTTCAGATCCTGATTGAATTCAAATTGTGAGAGAGAGAGGTGAGGACGGGCCGCACTTACTAACGGCTAACACAAAGAGAGTGAGTGAAACACACCCATAACAAATCACTCGATGGAGGTGCTAATGTCGCACACAAAGACGATCACTTATGAAACAGTGAAGAATTGTTCTGAAAACACTCCCGATCGGGTGAATACGTGAAGGTTGACTGAGTGATACATACTGGGATTCCACTAGAACTGGCGGTTTCCCACCAAAGTTTAATGTCACGAGTTTAGTTAAATAGAGAATGCTCTGACTCGTGACATTACTCCCCATCAAAATGAATTTTTTTTCTCAGGGGAAAAAAAAAATTCAATATACATACATATAAATCCTAACTCAGTCACACAAGATTCACACCGTGGTGTGTGTGTGTTATCCTGCTACAGGAGAAAGTCACAGTCGCCAGTGAGCGAAAAAAAACTCGTATTTACATTAATGGAAGCAAGTTTGAGGGAAAAACTCCGTGACGACGGTGAAAAATCCTGTACTCAGGTCAAACTGAGTGAAAAGTTCGCTACATTTACATTAACAACTAATTGTTATGTAGCATGATGTATGTAATACATGGTGTAGGTGTGACAGTTGTGGTGTAACTGTACCTACATGTAAAATCATGTAATACAAATTTACAGTAAAGAGACAACGAGGCAGAAGAGAAGAGGCGGCAGCATGCGACAAGGATGACCAGCTGATCTGCACGACAACGCTGCACCCGCCACCTGCACCTGCGAAAGGAATCAAGATGGAGCAAAAAAAGTGTCATTTCTCTCTCTCTGCCTAGCAATCAGTACTTAAGTTACAAGAAGTACACTATTTACATTATTAACCAGGAAACGTAGTCAAGGCGTCTCTGCAGGACATCAAACGCTGAGCCTGTTTACTGGTTAAACCCTAAACCTAATTAGTGAAAAGACTGGGCGTTTCTGCAGGACATCAAACGCTGCAATTCGCTAGGGACCCAGTTTACTGGTTAAACTAACTCTACACTTACAATTAACATCCTAGACAATTTACCTACCCACAAAGCTCCAGGCCAAGATGGAATTCCTCCAATTGTTTTGAAAAAGTGTTCCCCTGAACTTGCCTCTGTCCTAGCCAAATTATTCAGACTATGCATACGTACCTCTTTATTCCCAAATTCATGGAAAGAAGCCAATATCCACCCAGTTCCGAAGAAAGGAAGTTCGTCTGACCCCTCCAATTACAGACCAATAGCTGTCACATCTTCTCTTGGTAAGGTATTTGAAACTTTAATTAACAAGCATATTGTTAAACATCTTGAATCCAACAACTTAATTAGTGATAGACAATACGGTTTTCACCACGAAAGATCCACCATTGACATACTCAATCTCTTAACTCATACCATCCATCAATCAATTGATCTTTTTGGAGAAACTCATGAAGTAGATCTTGATATCTCTAAAGCTTTCGACAGAGTATGGCACCGTTCCCTGCTGTCCAAACTCCCTTGCTATGGACTAACGTCTTTTGTTCCTTTGATTTCTTCTTATCTTAGTGACAGGAAAAAAAGAGCAAAAGTAGATGATGTATATTCGAATTTCCACTCAATTAACGCCGGCGTGCCGCAGGGATCAGTTCTGGCGCCAACGCTATTTCTGGTTCATATTAATGATCTCTTATCTGTCACTCACAATCCCGTTCACTCATATGCAGATGACTCAACACTACATAGTTCATTCACACTCAGACATCCATGTACAAAGTCTAATATCTCTACCTCTCAACTCAGTACAGCCATCTCCATAAATCAAGACCTAGCTACAATCAGTGAATGGGGACAAAATAACCTTGTCTCTTTTAATGCTAGTAAAACTAAATATATACAGTTTACTAATAGACAGATATTGCCAGATTCGTACATTACCTTCAGTGCTACTAATATCCCCATCTCCAAAAGTACTGAAATTCTTGGTGTCTCACTTAACAGTGCCCTCAGCTGGACCTCTCATGTCAGATCACTTGCTAAGGCCGCCTCAAACAAACTTGGATTATTGTACAGAGTCCGTAACTTCTTCGCCGATGAGCAGTTAGCTATAATTTATAAGAGTCATGTGCGCTCTCAGCTTGAATATTGCTCACCCTTGTGGAATGGTTGTGGAGAGGTTGCATTGAGACAACTGGACAAAATTCAGAATAAAGCTGTTAGAATCATTAACAACCCTGCCATTACATATAAACTACCTCCCCTGCAAGTAAGAAGGAATGTTGCCTCCCTTGCATTATTTTACAGGTATTTTTTTGGCAAGTGCTCAGACGAGGTTGCGTCCATGGTGCCGCCTCTCCATGCCTTCCCTTGTGCTACACGGGCATCTGGTAGCGCTCATGACTGGAATGTCACTCAACCATATTGCAGAACTTCTGCCTATCAGAATTCTTTCATTCCCCGAACTGCATCTCTCTGGAACTCGCTTTCCCAGAGTTGTTTTCCTCCAAATTTCAACCCACAACTGTTCAAGTCTAACTGTTACAGATATTTTATGAATGGAGGACACCAGTAGTCTGGTGTATGGATTTTTTTTTTCCCCCATTTGTTTTTTTTTCCTCCGTTCTGTTATTAAAAAAAAAAAAAATTAGGAAGCTGAGAATCCCTATGGAATCTCAGGCAGGTCACATTTTAACACCCACCGTGGGTGTGAACACTCATGTGGATAATGTGCATTCTCCGGGAATCCTCTGAGAGGCCCACAGCTCGAGACATTCCACAATGTAATTCATACACAGCCTCGGACTGTCTCTGTGGGGTTCTTGAACTTCCCCCTTAACTTATGGTACATATGCATATACAGGTCCTGCACATAACGTGTCCTGTGGGACCGACTGGCGAGACGTCAGGTCTGCACCCACTTCATCACTGCCCCATCTCTCAACTGACTCAGAGATTACGGGTGTGGTTTCAAACAGCACAGGAAGGACATGTCCCTGATTAGTGGTACGTGGACACACATTGCAGGAACGCACAAAACTATTTCTCGTCCCATCCCTGGTCAGAAAAAGTCAGCACGGATACGGCCCTGGGGTTTCCTTTTGTCCATGTGACCTCCTGAAGCTGAACAGTGACCCCATTCTAACACTGCTAGGCGGTAGTTAACGGGAATGACAATCTGCAGTCGAACCTCGCCCTGGGGTGTTCGTGACTCACGGTACAGCCATCCTTGTTTGCGAAGGAATTTAGCTTGACCTCCCCATGAATACTTTATCACTCTACCCTTTTGTTTCTTTCGCACGGCAGCAAGTGTTGGGTCAGAATGTTGTTCTTGAACAACAACTTGGCTACACATCAGATCTTGCGGCGATTCAATGGTCACCTGGGTGACACAGTTTGGAGCCTCAGCCATGGCTCGTGTTACTGCAGCCGAAGTCTGCGTAGCGTCATCTTCAGTGCAACTATTCTTGGCACCTGGAATATTGCCTATGATAAGGTCAAACAAAGGTTCTGGCATGACAACTGCGAGTGTCATACCAGTGTAAAATGAAGATGCCACCTGGATATGTGCCTCAGGGAACAATCTCACTGATCCATCAGTAAGGTTAGCTTAGATCTGTCGACCTGTATACTCCTCAGGCCGAACTAGACTGCCTGACAGAGCAACCTGAGGACCCATTGTCTCTCATGACCTTCACAGGAATGGCTCCCACAAACCCTGGCTGAACAAGGAAGGCACTGTCGCGTGTGGGAGGGCCTGTGGAGGAAGCAGCCAGCCACTCATGAGGCTGCTGAATAAATGATGCAGAAAACATGGTGCCCTGTGAATTAGATACTTGAGGGGTCGTACTCAATGTCGGGGGAGATGGAGCATTGACCTCCTGTGGCAGAGTGTTCACTGTCGCTGTCGGATTAGAGAACTGTGGGGGAGTACCCGTACTGCTAGGGACGTGACCACCGTGCTACTGCTGAGGAATGAAGGCTGCGTTCACCTCCTGCCTCCGAGGGGCTGGTGCTGAAAAGGACAGTCCCGACGGTTAGTTACGTGGCCGATACTGCTGCTGGTTAGGGTACCTGTTGTACCCCTTCCACTCAGGTTTCTGAGTGTTTTGCCCCTGGTCCTTCTTCTGTGGTTTTGGACCTTGGCCATTATTCTGAGAACAGCCTTGTTGCTGGGGTTCAATCTGAGACGGTTTCCCAGATTTATCAGCTTTCCTTTTCCAGGTATACTGCTTGCGAGTTTGATACCCGTATGCAGTGAAGAATGCATCAGCCTTCTTCACCATTTGGCTGGCATCTCTTACCTGGCAGATCTTAAGCTGAGCCATAAGTTCAGTAGGCCACGACTTTTCTAGCTGCATGCGCAGCATAAGGTCAATTATCCCCTCACATGTGGAAGGAGTTTCATCTTTCTCCATCCACTCATCTAAGTCAGCAGTAAGCCGGTCAAGAAACTGAACGGCAGTTTCTTTTTCCTGTAAACGCGCCCTCATGAACTGACCCTTGGCGTCGTCAACTGTGAGACCGTATACTTTGACGAGTGCGGCCTTCATCATCTCATACCTGAGATTGTCTCCACGAATTCTGTGTAGAATATCGAGGACAGGGCTCTCAAACAGGCAAGAAGCTGAAGCCGCTTAGTTGCATCATCCAGCTGGTACAGTTGAGCCATGTCTTCAAAACGAGCTATGTATGGCTCGATTCGCTCGCCTTCCTTGTATGAAGGAAGTTTGATGTGTGGGGTCGCCATAATATGTGCAGGGATAGCGCTCGTGGAGCTTGGGCCTGCTGCACCAGATGTGTTTGAAGCCAAGGAATCTCGCTTGAGTTTCAACATTTCAAATTCTTGTTTTTCGCATGCTTCTCGCTCGGCACGTTCGTGTTCTCGTTCTCTGTCTCGTTGTTTACGCTCGTATTCGTGTTGTTCTCACTCTTGTACTAACTCGAGTTCACGTTGTTTTCACTCGTGTTCACGTTCTCTCTCACGTTCCTCACATTGTTTTTGCTCGTGTTCACGTTCTCTTTCGCGTTCTTCACGAGCATCTTTCTCACGTTGTTGCTCGTAATTAAACCGTGAGAGGACTTAGTTTTGGATTTTTTCTGGGTCAGTAAGGCCCATATCTTTAGCTTCCTGTACATAGACGTTGGCAGCCATGATGCTAACTCAATCTAAGTAAACTAGAGACTCGGTATTGACTGCAATTTTGCAGAGAAAGATGCCAATAATCGAGAATAAAGAATACAGGCACAGGTTAGTGGTGACCAGTTTTATCTAATTAAACTGGTAAAGAAAGAAAATTAAACAAACATCTGACTGAAAACTATTACGTAAATTAATAGAACTGAATCTATAATCACCAGTAAGATAGTGCCAATAGACTTTAATGATAAATACCTGAGTATGAGTGAATGAGTATTATCTCTTGAATAGCTTTAGAGCTAGGAGTTAATATCCTGGAATGAGGTCGCCAAATGTCACGGGGTTTTTGGGAGTATGCAGTATTAAAGAATAATATTCAATAATACTTGAGAACAGGGACAAAGAATTGACTTGTGAAAATCAAGCAATGATTACTTTATGCCGGCTTACTTCGCCGATTCTCTAAGGACGAAAATTTATAAACTTTCTCAACAGGACACAGCAGAGGCTAATTATTCACACGTGCTGTTTATTAGTACTGTTGGCCTCTGGAGAAAGTGACTCCACCCCTGACAATCAATAACTAATGCTAATAATGATAAACAAGTTCTTGCTGGTGCAGTTAACTCCTAGATGGCACAACGGATTTAAGTTAATAAAAAGGACTGGCCTAAGTACCAGTTGTGAATAATGCAAAGCATTTATGCAAACTAGGAGCTATAACTAAAATAAGCTAAATATGGAGTAATAAAATACGAGTTTACATTACATTAAGCTCAAGAGAAAAGAACTGTAAATTTATTGATTACAGTGAGATAAATTTACGTTACATGTTTCAAAATGAATTCAAAATAAGGCGATTGCACTCACTCGCTCACTCAAAAGCTAAACTCTTAAACCTAGGAAAAACGAAAAGAAAATACTGGTCAGAAAAGTGGCTAGGCGGGATGAACTGGGCGTCGTTGCTGAGGAAGGACACTGCCACACACGCTAGGCCTCTCACACTAGGTGGGAATTCAGGAGCTCGCTGGACAGTGGCGGCACTGGTCCACACTGGGCCCAATCGAACCTGCTTCCATGACGTTCAGATCCTGACTGAATTCAAATTGTGAGAGAGAGAGGTGAGGACAGGCCGCACGTGCTAATGGCTAACACAAAGAGAGTGAGCAAAACACGCCCATAGCAAATCACTCAGCGGAGGTGCTAATGTCGCGCACAAAGACGATCACTTATGAAACAGTGAAGAATTGTTCTGAAAACACTCCCGATCGGGTGAATACGTGAAGGTTGACTGAGTGATACATACTGGGATTCCACTAGAATTGGCGGGTTCCCACCAAAGTTTAATGTCACGAGTTTAGATAAATAGAGAACGCGCCGACTCGTGACAATGAGGTATGTCCCTCCAAGTGAGGATATCTTCCTGTTCAAAATATCATTGTCTTATGCGAGGTCAACTGCTGACACTGGCAGAGTAGATAAGATTGAAGCATTTCCTGACGATAGGAAATAAATAGCTTTAGACCATAAAGGGTCTGTATGCTGACAATTATAAACATTATCTAAGGTTAGAGTGGTGCAACTGACTTCGCTTGGTTGATATGGTGAGACTGCAACGGTTACATGACGTGAAAGCACATCCCCAACTAAATTTGATTTATCAGGCACGTACTCAAAGGTTGGTATGAAGTCGTGGATGATAAGTCACCATTGTGCTTGACATCAGGTATGATTTCTTCCTTTGAATAATTCACAAAGTGGAAGATGATCTGTTTGGATATGCACTGTATATCTGATTATTAAGTCTCTGAAACGTCTGAGAGACCAAACAACTGCTAAAGCATCCCAATCAGAAACACTGTAGTTACGCTCAGCGGCATTGGGGACATGACTAGCATACGCTATTACACGTTTCCTTTTTGCATGATCAATTTGCATCAATACAGCACCTAGGCCTATGCCAGGTGCATCTGTACAAAGAAGAAAAGTTCTCTTACTTTCAGGGAATGCCAGGACTAGGGCATTAATAAGTGCGGTTTCCAGTGTTTCAAAGGCATGAGACTGGTCATGAGTCCAGCAAAAGGTCCATTTTTCATAAGTAATTCAGTAAGAGGGGCGGCGGTCTGTGCATGACCTTCAATAAATCACCGATAATAGCCATGCAATCAAAGAAACTCCTTATATCATCAATACTGCTAGGTTCTGGGAAGTTAGAAACTGCCTTCACTTTCTCATCTGAGGTATGAATCACTTCAGCGTTAAACACATGTCCGAGAAATTTAATTCTCCTACATAGAAAGTTGCATTTACTGAGCATAACATTTACATTTGCCATTTGGAGGTGATCAAAAATTTGCTTTAGCTCGGCAAAATGTTTAGGGATTGATTTACTTACTACAATGACGCAGTCTAGATAAGCAAAAAGAGAATGACCAATCATACCACTGAATACAGAATGGATAAGCCTCATGAATACTGATGGAGCATGTCTAGACCAAAGGGATGCCTTTTGAAATTATATTGACTAGAAAAGGTACTGAATGCTGTTATAGGGTGAGATGACTCTTCCATTTCTACTTTCCAGTAGCCAATACGTAAGTCAAGGGAAGGGAAAACGACGTAATTCTCCCCAAGTGATTCCAGTAAATCTGTTAAGACCGATAATGGGAATCGATCGGGTACTGTGACAGAGTTTATGATAGTCAACTACGGGTCTGCTCTCACCCTATTTCTCGGGGACTAGGAAAAGCGGACTATTTTACGGACTGACTGAGGGCCCAATAATGTCCTAATTCAGCATATCCTGTGCTATATCGTCAGTTTCTTTTCGCAGGCTATGAGGTAATCTACATGTTGGACGTAAGTTGGTTGAGTACTGGGAATCAGTTCATTTGTGTGGTTTATCATACTGGTCTTCCCCATAGGTTCACAAGGTAAGGCCACAACATCTCTATTGGTGTGCAAAATATTAATTAATTGTTCTTTATACTGAGGGAAGTCGCCCGGTTTTACTGTAGTTGAAAGGTGAGATCAGCTGAAGGAGTCGTAGCAGAATCCGGAGAGTTTTCAGTGGCATATCATCATCATCATCATCATCATCATCATCATCATCATCATCATCATCATCATCATCATCATCATCATCATCATCATCATCATCATCATCATCATCATCATCACCACCACCACCACCACCACCACCACCACCACCACCACCACCACCACCACCACCACCACCACCACCACCACCACCACCACCACCACCACCACCACCACCACCACCACCACCACCACCACCACCACCACCACCACCACCACCACCACCACCACCACCACCACCACCACCACCACCACCACCACCACCACCACCACCACCACCACCACCACCACCACCACCACCACCACCACCACCACCACCACCACCACCACCACCACCACCACCACCACCACCACCACCACCACCACCACCACCACCACCACCACCACCACCACCACCACCACCACCACCACCACCACCACCACCACCACCACCACCACCACCACCACCACCACCACCACCACCACCACCACCACCACCACCACCACCACCACCACCACCACCACCACCACCACCACCACCACCACCACCACCACCACCACCACCACCACCACCACCACCACCACCACCACCACCACCACCACCACCACCACCACCACCACCACCACCACCACCACCACCACCACCACCACCACCACCACCACCACCACCACCACCACCACCACCACCACCACCACCACCACCACCACCACCACCACCACCACCACCACCACCACCACCACCACCACCACCACCACCACCACCACCACCACCACCACCACCACCACCACCACCACCACCACCACCACCACCACCACCACCACCACCACCACCACCACCACCACCACCACCACCACCACCACCACCATCATCATCATCATCATCATCATCATCATCATCATCATCATCATCATCATCATCATCATCATCATCATCATCATCATCATCATCATCATCATCATCATCATCATCATCATCATCATCATCATCATCATCATCATCATCATCATCATCATCATCATCATCATCATCATCCGGACCTCATTTCCATCCTAGGGGAGGAAGAGGAGTAGCAAAGTCCAGACAGCCAAAGGTTTTTCCACTTTAGAATGGGCCACGCTTCCATTCACTCATCATTCAAGCCCTTGGAATCCTGGTTCCATCACATAGGCCCAAAAAATTCACCGCGTTCTGTAGCTTCACATATACCAATCTGATCTAGCTAATCCAAACGCTGTCATGTTAAAAAGGGGTGCCAAATCCCTGGTCATGCACTTCTTCACACAAAATTCATCCAGCCAGCTCGATCTCTTGTTAATCCCTTAGCCCCACCAACTTCCATACCTCTCTTCCTCACACCATATCCTTTCACCTTGTTGTAGGCCTACCTCACCTACTTCCTCCTTCAAATTCGCTCAGATATACCTTTTTCCACCACTCTATTGTCCTCCATTCTATCCACAGGACCATACCACCTCAGCACACTCTCTGCCATTCTGGTGTCCACAGACTTCCTCACTCTGCACCTTTCACCAATAACATTATTCCGTATCCTATCCACTCTCTGTACTCACATACATTCCTAGCAGTCCCATCTCCACTGCTCTTACTCTTGACTTTTCATTTTCATGCCACATCATAGTCTCACATCCGCTTTTAAAGTTGGCACTAACACTCCTTCATGTAAGCCTCGCGAAGCTGCAGCACTCAAGCCTCTGTTTCTTATCAAGGCGATCATAGCACCAGCTACTTTCTTTCCTTGTGTCACTGTACTTTCTAATTCTTTTGCATATTTTTCTCTCTTTTCTGTTACTGTACTCAAGTACTTGAACTCTCTCACCAGTTCCAGTCTCCCTCAGTTCACTGAAATATCACAATGAGAGTCACCTTCACTTTCAATAACATCACTTTATTTTCTACATTTACTCTCAAGGCACGACGCGCACAGACATCTACAGAACTCTGCTCTAGTCTATCAGGCTTTTGTCTGGTATTTGCAAGTAGCACTGCATCATCAGTCTACGACAAATTTGAGATATTCCATCCACCACCATTCATTATCAACTCCATCCCTCTCTTCATTACTCGTGTATTTACTTCTATCATCACCCCTTCCATATATATATTGAACAACCATGGGGGCATCACACAGCCTTGTTGCACGCCCACATTGATCGTGAAGCAATCATTTAGATGCCCATTTACCCTTACACATGCCTCACTACCATCGTAAACTCTTGACGGCACGTAGCAGCTTACCATCTACACCGCACATGCGCTAGACCTTCCAGAATCCTTCTTTCTCTACTTTGTTGTATGCCATAAACACCTTATAGTCCTTCTCACAGGCGTTCTCCACCATCTATCTCACTGCCAGAATTTGATCCACACATCCTCTCCCACTCCTAAAACCACCCTTCTCGTCACTCACTAGGACTTCTGATGTCTCCTACTTTATAATAATTTCTCCATATACCCTCCGTGCGACACTCAGTAAACTTATGCCACGATAGTTCTTGCACTCACTTCGCTCACCTTTATTTTTGTACAGGGACATAATCGATGCCTTTTTCCACTCTACTGGCACAGTATCACTCGTCCATTCCTTCTTACACATCAACAAGCAGTTCATTCCGCTCTCTTCACTGGGACACCTCATCAACCTCAGCTGCTTTCTCATTTTTCAGCCGCTTCACAGCTTTCTTCACCTCTGCGAGTGTCACGTTTCCTGGCACTGCATTCCTTCTCTGTACACCCCCAAATCCAGTCATATTTACAGTGGCTCACCTCCCTCCATTCCCATTCATCAGCCTTTCGTATAATTTACCACTTACATCCCTCACACTTTCACATTCCTTTCCACTGTGTCTTCTACTATTTCTGCACTACTTTCCAGAATAACTTCCTATTTTCAGAGTAAATTGTCTTCTCCCAAGATCATCAATTACCTCCTTTTTCCTTTTTACTAGTCTCTTTACATGCTTTTCTCTCTCAATGTATTCAGTTCTCATTTCAGCTGAACCCTTCTCCTATATTCACGCCAGACACTTTTTAATCTTTTCCTCCACTGCCTCTTAACCTCTTCATCCCACCATGCCATACCTTTCTTCTTTGTTGTTACTCTTGCCACACCACACATCGCTTTAGCATTCCTAACTAAGCATTCCCTCTATGCATTCCCCAAGCTGTCCAGATCCATTTCATTCCTATTCACCGATTCTAACTCCTCCACTCAACGGCCCTGTATTCATTTGCCATTTCTTTGATCCTCAGCATCTCGACCTACAATCTCTCTCTCTCTGACTGCTGCTGTCTCTCTTAGTCAGCCTCACTCCTCTCAGCTTTGTCTTGCATATCACAATCATATGATCTAACAAACCTCCACATCGTCCTCTCATTGCCCTCGTAACAGCAACACTTCTTCCCAGCATCGATTTCTCTACGAGTACGTAATCTGTCGGCTCCTTTCAACACGATCTCCATTCCCTCTATACCATGAATATTTATGTGCAACTTTGTGTTTGAATTAAGAATTGCAAAAATACAACCTCCTCTCCTGACACATGTCCTTCAGTCGCTTCCCATTATCATTCTCTCCTGGCACTCCATTATTACCCATTATATCATTTACATGACCAGTGCCTAGTCTGCCATTCATGTCTTGACAAACGCTTCATAACCCCTGGACATTTCTCCTACTTCTTCATCCAGCTCATCCCCAAACCTGTCTTTCTATGTCTGACTCCTGTCATCACACGGTGCATACGCTGCAATCACAGTCACTTTCTCATTCTCAGACTTGAACTTGACATATATATATCTCGAGCTGACACATTTGTAGTCTTTCATTCCACTCTGCCTCACTTTATTCATCAACAAAGCAACTCTTTCCTTGCATATTCCTCGCCTATTCATGTCTGACCTTACACATTTCACACCCTCCCACTCCTCCACTTCACACCCTTTCATCACATAGTGCCACCACGGCATATCTCGCACTCTTGAACACATTTACTACTTCTGCCCCCTTGCGTTCCTCATTCACACCTCTCACATTCCACATGGCCATGCGACTCTGCCCATTTGGTTGGGACCCTGGGCAGGTACTGGACCCTCCGAGGCTCTCTGAAACAACTGCCATGATTTAGTGATGACATGTGGAGATGCAGGAGGATATGCCTTGGGGATATCCTGGCACACCTTTATGGAAATCGCCAATATTTTTACCACTTTTTAGCTTTAGTGGAGCATTGGTGACATTTTAGTAGGTAAGAATAACACTAATTATCCTCCAACACAGAACACAATACTGAAGCATATGTTAAACCATTCACAAAGCACGTTAATGTAATGTTAATGCATTCACTCCTTTCACACCAACAGCACGGACAGAGACTTTCGTGAATTAGTGTGGCAACAAAAGTGTGCATCATTTTGTCACTGCTCGTTTCATTTCCGCGTGTCGCAAAATGCCATTCAGACTTTCTGAGGTAGTTAAATGGGACGTAAATGAGTCAGCGTTGTGGCACTGTTAGAGGGGGTGTCATGAGACTGGTACCAAATGATTCTCATTGCTCTCTAATAGTGGCAGTGGATTTATGATAGACTGTGTGATTGAATTTACTTGTGAAAGGACAGGGTGTGGGCAGTTCATGCCTGATGTTATAAAGTTCTTTTACTGTAATATTAATACAAGCAGGTATCAGTTTAATAGAATGTCAGCTATGGTGTCAGTACCAGTCAAAATATTTGAAGGATACCTGATTTTGTGACATAACACTCAGCTGTGAAAAGTTACGTTAAGTCATCGATACATCGATACTCACCAATTGAACCAACCATCCACACTCATACACTGTTCCACCCACACCCTCACCCATACACCATGCCACCCACACCCTCACCCATACACTATTCCAGCCACACACTCACCTATACATCACCCCTCCCATACCTTCACCCATACACCATTCCATCCATACACCATCCCACCCATACCCTTACCTATAAACATCCACTGACACCCTCACCTATACACCATTCCTCCCACATCCTGACCTGTATATGGAGTCGGTCACACACTGAACCCTACATCGACCACTTACACATTCATCCAGCCACCCACATCCTCGCGTATCGAATCACCCACCCACACCCTCACCCATACGTCCTACCCTCACCCAGACCCAGCTACCCATCCCACCCACCATTTCACATACTCATTTGTCCAGAAACCCATCTACCTACATTCACTTACACCCTACCTACCTACTTACTCAGCCTCACCCACATTCCATCCCACACAAGCACACCATCTACAAGCACACACTCACACGTCTTGGATTGCCACACACACCCATTTATATAGTAGAACTCATTGCACGCTGGTTGTGTGCGGAAGCGATTTTTCTAATATTGTATAGTTTTTTAGCGATACCTATTCATTAAGGGTTTTGTCACGAGGGTTTAACTATGACTAAGTAATCATCGTTATGTCGGGAATTTCATTAGTTGCATAAGTAATTAATGTGTTTAGAATTAATATTACTTGCGTTCAAACACATGATATTCATAGTACAGCTGAATCTGATAGTGGGCTGTGTGTGTGTGTGTGTGTGTGTGTGTGTGTGTGTGTGTGTGTGTGTGTGTGTGTGTGTGTGTGTGTGTGTGAGAGAGAGAGAGAGAGAGAGAGAGAGAGAGAGAGAGAGAGAGAGAGAGAGAGAGAGAGAGAGTTCGAATAAAGTGATATATGGCCTACAATAGTTCATGACAGTGAAAAATATGAATACCTTCTAAAGCAACTATGATGAAGTGGGAATCTGTCCTGTCTCTATTATTTTTGTTTCAAAAACACTCGTTTCCCATATCTATCGATACGCCACTTCCTATTACAATCATTTTGTCATATAGTAGCATCTTGAAAACACACACACACACACACACACACACACACACACACACACACACAAACAAGTTTATAACATAAATTAGACGCAAACTCCAGTGACACATTAGCCAGACCCTGGATAATACCAGTGACACCTCATACCTCAAGCGTTCCAGGAGTGCAGTATAAAGCCCAAAGAGTTACAAACATTGCAATGACAGTCAGGTTATGAATGGGCTCCAGCCATTGTTCCCTCCATGTCCATGTACACTTCTTCAGCTGATTCCTATTATTCATTACTTGTGTTGCTTCCCTACACACTCTCTCTCTCTCTCTCTCTCTCTCTCTCTGTGCGCGCGAGCGCGCGTGCGTGCGAGCGTGCGTGCGTGCGTGTGTGCGTGCGTGTGTGTGTGTGTGTGTGTGTGTGTGTGTGTACAAGAATATGACGCCGCAAATGGTAATGATTTTGACCTAGGGACAAATAAAGGATTAACTGACTAATTTCATAAGAAGATTAAAACGTTGCTGAGAGTTTTCCCTGTTATCCTTGCCTATTTCTGCAGATTAAAACGTGAAATCCCCCATTGTTCTCTGTGCCCCTCACTGCTACAGGTGCGCTTATTACCCCTCCACCCTCATATCTGTGCCACTCTGTCAGACGATGTAATATACTAAAGCACCTCCTGTCGCTAGTTTCATTTCTCCTGCGAGCAATCTGGTTTGCATATATATATATATATATATATATATATATATATATATATATATATATATATATATATATATATATATATATATATATATATATATATATATATATATATATATATATATATATATATATATATATATATATATATATAGAAAGAGGTCAAAAACAATATGCAAAATATAGTCTTGTGTTGAAAGCTTAATTGTAGAAGCTACTTTAATTAGGTCTGGTAACTGCATGAACTGGAATGGTGGTTTCTATTAAATGAATGAATTATTGCTGAGGTTATTAGTAAAGAATAATGAAATTCAGAAGGCTATTAAATGCTGTCTGGATATTTAATACCATATCTCTGTTTAAGTTTCCACTATTAATTGCGTAATTTTGTACATATGCATGTGTTTGTATTTGTGTACGATGTGTCATAATATGGGTATGTTTATGCATGTGTATGTATGTGTAATTATGAATGTATGCATAGGAGTATATGTATGCATACGTGTAACGTATATAATTTATATACAGTATGTGTGTATTTATATGTATGTATGTATGTATATGTGAACATAGGCATATATATATATATATATATATATATATATATATATATATATATATATATATATAGGAAAATCGGGTCATTTATTCATCACAGTTCGTGACAAATATCACAGGTCCTTAGCCTAGTGTCCAAACAGAAGGGGGTGAACAGGTTGACCCTGGCTGCTCCTGAAGAGCGCCGACTCACTACGAGGCCTCACTGGGGAGAGACAACTGTAGAATGGATATGGAAGATGTGCAGATTGGCCTGGAAGGAAGACAGAGTCCCGAAGAATTGGAAGTCAGGTATAATTATTCCCCTGTGTAAAGGAAAAGGAAAAAGAAGTGTGTGGCAGTGATACAGGCATTAATCTTCTTAGTCTAATAGGAAAAGTATATGGTAGGATACTTACTGACAGAGTTAGGGAAATAACAAAGGAACTAATTGGTGAAGAACAGGGAGGTTTCAGCAAGGAAAGAGGTTGTGTAGCTCAAATATTCGTCCTAAGGTGTTTAGTGGAATAGTTTCTAGAGAAGAGAAAGAAATTCTATGCTGCCTTCATGGATTTGGAGAAAGCATATGACAGAGTGGATAAACAAGAAATGTGGAAAATATTAAAAATATTTGGGGTAAATGGGAAGATGTTGATTGCTGTGAAGAGTGTGTATGAGGGCGCTGGGGATGCAGTGCATGTGGATGGTGAGCTGAGCGAATTTTTCTGTCTTAAATGCTGGATTGAAACAGGGATGTGTCATGTCCTCATGGTTGTTGAGTTTGTATATGGATGGAGTTATATAAGAGCTACAAGGTAGGGCAGTTAATGTTGGAGCGGCCCTAATGAGAGACGGTAGCGTTTGGAAACTTCCTGTTCTATTGTTTTAAAATAATATTGTAATGTTAAGTGAAGGCGAAGGGGAACTGCAAGACCTGGTGAATGAGTTTGGGAGAGTATGTAAGAAACGAAATCTAAAAATAAATATAGGGTACAGTAAAGTTGTGGTCTTCGAGAGAAATAACAACACTGAATGCACAGTGAGACTGGTTAGTAATGAAATGGAAAATGTGGATGCATTCAAGTATTTGAACAGTGAGATGAGTGAGGAAGGATGTTTGGAGGATGAAGTGCTTGAACAGATACAACAGGTAAGATAGCATGCTTGTTTACTGAAAGCAGTGATAAGAAATTAATAGGGAAGTGGGCATGGAAGTAAACAAGTCGTTGCATGATTGTATAGTGATACCCACTCTTATGTACGGAGGCAAAGCTTGAACTTGTTGGAAGGACGCAAGTCGAGTGAGAGTGATGTAAATGAATTGCATGAGAGGTGCATGAGGAACTGTATGGAGAAACACTGACAAATGAGGAAGTGAAGGAGCATTGTGGTGTGGATGTGGATGTGATAGAGAGTGTTATAAGAAATACAATGAGGTTGTTTGCCGTGTGAAGAGGATGAAGAGTGAGAGACTAACGAGGACAGTGCATGTGAATGAGGTGAAGGGAGGAGAGGGAGGGGGAGATCGAGAATGAGATGGAAGAAATGGAGTAGAGAGGTATGTGAGAGAGGGGGATGTAGGTTGGAGGGGGTTGCGCATGATTGTATAGTGATACCCGCTCTTATGTATGGAAGCGAAGTTTGAACCTTGTTGGAAGGACACAAATCTAGAGTGAGAGCAATGGAAATGAGTAATATGAAAGGACCATGTGGAACTACATGGAAAGACAGACTGACAAATGAAGAAGTGAAGGAGCGTTGTGGTGTGGATGCAGATGCGATGCAAAATGTTAGAAAAAACACAATTAGGCTGTTTGGCCATGTGGAGAGGATGAAAGTGAGAGCCTAACGAGGAGTGTGCATGTGAATGAGATGGAGGGAGAAGAGGGAGGGGAAGATCAAGAATGAGATGCAGGAAATGGAGTAGAGAGGTATCTGAGAGAGGGGGATGTAAGTTGGGGGGATTGTAGCGAAAATGAAGGGGGAAAGGACGACATGGAGGCGAATGTTTGTGGGCACCTTTTCCGGGATTAAGGCTTTTGGCTATAGATGTATGTAAGACTGTTGTAGATGGGTGTGTATACATAGTATGGGTTTTATTAACTTGTGTGTTCATTTTTTGTTTCATTTCATTAATTTGTACGTACAGTATGTATCAGTAAATGAGTCTGTCACCAAAGTAGTTTGTGATTAGTTGGAAACACCAGGTCAGGTGAGAAGCCCTGCCTACATAAGGGTTATCCTGACCCATGAAGTCAAGTAAGGTACCGTACCCACTAATTAGCTGTTTGGCAACTTATTTGAGGATGTTGATCTTTCTGTATATATATATTCCCTACTTGTCCCTTTTACATTTGCCAACCCTGAAGATGTCTTGAAATACAGACGAAAGCCTATTTTCTTTGCTTACGAGGTGCACAGCATATGTGTCACCACATTCTCATGTGGTATTGCTTTCATGTATGTACAGTATGCATGCATGAATATATGTATACACATCTCCATTCCTCTTTTTCTGTTACTGCGATCCTGGATGGATTTTCTTCCACCTTTCCACCTGTTTCCTGTCCAAACCTGTGGGACACCTGGTTACACAGGCAAGCAAAGAAGCTCCCCAAACGAGTTGGGGGCCTGGGACCATATCTGAAAAAAAAAAAAAAAAAATGCTTTACCTTACATTGTGCCTGAGCCTGCTTTTATGTACACTATCTTTACTCATCTAGCTACCAATAATTTTACAGTTAAATCACAGCGAGGACAGCCAAAGCATTCACTCACGAAAGTGTATCACCCATCATCACTAAAAAAAAAAAAAAAAAAAAAAAAAAAAAAGTAATTTATTAGAACAAAAAAATGGTTGCAGTTTAATTACGGGGCCTTATTAGGAAGAGGTTTGTCCAAGTACAAACTTAGTTTCAACTGAATATGTATCTGTTACTCAGGTATGCCAAACACTGTACTGTATTATGGGATTTCGTTAATTTTGGGATTTTCCTCAGCTCCATTAGAAGTCATGATAATGAAGGGTCTTGTCTACCTAAATACAATATTTCAAGTCAGTATATCAGTCCGTTGCTGGGATGTGTTCTACCTAAGGTCCTGCGGCAATCAGAGGCATATCATTCCAGCTTCGCCAATATCTAATCATTTCAAACCAAACATACCGGGACAGTGGCCACAAAGTTTGAATACATTTTGCTCACTTGATTTTGAGATATTTTGGTAATCAGACACATACAGATGCAGGGAGTTACATTATTGCCTCACAAGCTGGACAGTAATAACCAAGATATAGGTGGGCAGTACTAACCAAGATATATATATATATATATATATATATATATATATATATATATATATATATATATATATATATATTGTTACGGAACAGAGAAAGATAACGTACACTTTCAGTGAGAATGCTAAAAATCACTACTGTCCCGTAAAGTTCCAGGTTCAAAACAAAAGAGTTAGGTAAAATTACAAGTTAAAGTTTAATGCTTAAATTAACAACAAAACATTCAGGACTCATAAGGATAATGTAATGGCAAAAACAGGTTAAATATATGGTTAACTGCAATAGCCTCTATTAACACGAAATTAGCAAGAGTAAATTTATCTAAGTCAGCCCTGATAAAATGAGATACCAGATAATACTCAGTGAATGCCAGATAAATAATTACAGATACAAACTATTATCAAAAATAACTGACACAACCCAACATTAATCAAAACCTCACTAGGCCTAAGAATTAACATTATGCTACACAGTACAAGAAAAAATACAACAACAGTTATACTCAAATACACACAGCTGCTAGATGTTTGGAGATTTCTTGAGCACTCACAATAATAATAATTGTACAGGGGAGGACAGAGATGTGAACAAAATGAGGAGCAGATCTAAGTGGCAATGATGCAGAGACTGAGCTCATTATATAGGAGCCAGGAGAGCTTGATACAACTTGTAATAAGGACGCGCAAATGAAGCCATGGGGACATAGAGTTGACAATCCCGCTCTGGACAACGGAGAGAACGACTTACTCTACTATAACGGTAGAAGGGTGGGACTGAGGCAGAACACGCTCGTGATCAAACATGCAGCATACTGTGCGTTAAAATTACACAAAGGATGATGAAATCATAGGCTATGTAACACCTCCCCACAAAGAAAAAAGAAATTTACAAAGGAAATTTCTTATTACTCTAAAACAATCTGTCTAAAGTCTAGATAAGCAATCTGCAATAACATTTTCTTTCCCCTTGACATGTTGTATGTCTAATGAATACTCCTGAAGAAGTAGACTCCATCTTGTCAATCTCTGATTTTTATCTTTAAACTTACTAAGGAATTTCAGTGGGTTGTGATCGGTATAAATGACTATGGGGTCAAAACCAGAACACAAATAAAATGAAAAATGCTGTAAACCCAAAATCAAGGCCAAAAGCTCTTTCTCAATAGTTGAGTAGTTCTTTTGAGGTGGAGTGAACTTCTTACTGTAATAAGATACAGGATGTTCAATACCCTGATCATCCTCTTGCAGCAAAACAGCCCCAGCTCCTGTATCACTTGCATCAACAGCCATCTTAAAAGGCTTAGCAAAATTTGGAGTAGCGAGCACTGGCTGACTTAATAGAATAGCTTTAAGTTTGTTGAAAGAGGATTCACAGTTATCGGTCCAGACAAATTCAACTCCCTTTTTCAGTAGGTCTGTAAGTGGTGATACAAGAATAGAAAAGTTAAGAACAAATCTCCTGTAATAACCTACCATTCCCAAAAATCTTTGTAGCTCTTTCCTACTTTTAGGTCTGGGAAGATCACTTATAACCTGAACCTTAGCTCCTGGTGGTGCAACATGTCCATCACCAATTACATACCCAAGGTACTGAACTTTAGCTTGACCAAACTCACACTTTGATAAATTAGCTACAAGATTAGCATGAACTAAACGGTCAAGAAATTTACTGACATGGCATAGGTGATCTTTCCAGTTGTCACTGAAGATTAATACATCATCAATATAAACAACACACCCTGCCATACCCTCTGTTACAACATTCATGAGCTTCTGAAATGTGGCTGGTGCATTCTTCATACCATACGGCATTACAGAACATGCAAAAGCCTTTCCTAGTGTTACAAAACATGAGATCTCCCTAGCACGTTCAGTCATAGGTACTTGCCAGTATCCCTTTAACAAATCAAACTTACTTATGTACCTAGCCTTTCCGATCTTGTCTATGCAATCTTCCACACGAGGGAGAGGGTAAGTGTCTGTTTTAGTTATCTGATTAACACGTCTGTAGTCGATGCAAAGCCTCTGTGACCCACCTGGCTTAGGGACCAGAGTGACAGGAGAACTCCACTCGCACTGACAGGGCTCAATCATCTTGTGGTCCAACAGGTAGCCAAGCTCCTTCTCGATGAGAGGAACTTTCACTGGGTTCACACGGTAAGGAGGCAATTTAATTGGCTTTGCGTGTCCAACATCGACATCATGCATCAACACAGTAGTTCTTCCTGGAGTGGCACGGAACACTTGCGGGTACTCCTGCAGTAATGCCGAAAACTCCTGCCTTTCCTTGGGAGGTAGATGAGAAAGCTTAGTCTGGAGATCATTCATGATATCAGGATTCTTCCCCAAACTATCACTCAGGCTCATACTGCATGGGAGAGCTTCACTTGCAGACTCGGGTGGAACAGCTACAGTGCAGACTGGATTATTTTCGTCCCGCCTGTGATATAACTTTAGCATGTTGATGTGACATAGTTGCTTGCTCTTTCTACGATCTGGTGTGGCGATGACATAGTTGACATCACTGAGTTTCTTCTCCATGAAATAAGGGCCACTAAACTTGGCTTGAAGAGGTTGCCCATGAACTGGTAGCAGAATCAAAACCTGATCTCCTGGCTGAAAGTGGCGTAACCTGGACTTCTTGTCATACCAAGTCTTCATCTTCTCCTGAGCAGCTCCTAAATTCTCTCTCGCCAGCTGTAAAGCAGTGGACAGCCGTTCTTTGAACTTCATCACATACTCCAGCAGGTTGACGTCATCTTCCTCCGACAGCCAGCATTCCTTGAGTAACTTAAGGGGTCCTCTTACTTCATGGCCAAACAGTAGTTCAAAAGGTGAGAAGCCCAGTGATTCATTTGGAGATTCTCTTGCGGCAAACACAACGAATGGAAGACCTTTATCCCAGTCTTTCTGATGTTCCAAACAGTATTTCTTGAGCATCGATTTGAGTGTTTGATGATATCTCTCCAACGCTCCCTGGGTCTGGGGATGGTAAGCTGAAGACGTGATCTGGGTGATGCCCAACTCTTTCAGAGACTGTTTGAAAACGTTTGACATGAAATTACTTCCCCGGTCTGACTGTACCTCCTTGAGCAGACCAAACTTTGTGAAGAACCCTAGCATTTCCTTAACCACGTTCTTTGCTGAGATATTTCTAAATGGAATGGCTTCAGGATAACGAGTAGCCATATCAATCATGGTCAACACATAAGAAAATCCTGAAGAAGTCTTAGGAAGAGGGCCCACAATATCCACCAACACACGGGTGAAAGGCGCCTCAAAAGGAGGAATGGGAACTAGAGGTGCATCCTTTTCGGTCTGATTACACTTCCCAAAACTTGACAGGTGTGACAAGACTTACAATACCAGGAAACATCCCTGAAGATACCTGGCCAGTAGAAGTGTTTCAAAATGCGTGCCACAGTCTTCCTCACTCCAAGGTGTCCTGCCAAATTGGAATCATGAGCCACTCTAATGATATCCTGCCTACAAACACGAGGGATGACAACTTGATGTACAACCTCCCATTCACAGTCGGCTGATGCTGTTGGGGGTCTCCACTTCCTCATAAGTACTCCTGACTTTACATAATAACAAGTAGAAGCACCAGCTGACTCTTCCTCACTGCAAGCAGAGTTAGCTAGACCTTTCAACTCAGGGTCAGCAACCTGCAACTCAACCAACTCTTGACGAGACAAATTATCAACACTACGGGGTACTGCCTCATCTGGTGAGTGGTCCAAATTAGCAAGAAAAGTGTCAGCTAGGATAACATCATCATCATCATTATCCTCTAAATCACCAGTAACTTTAGACTTAGCCCTAGTGACAGCACATGCAGGGAACACATCAGGGACATCACAATCTTGGGACGCAGCCACTGGCTCACTAGACAACTGAGGAGCTGGACACACTTGACTTCCACCAATATCATTTCCAAGTAAGAAAGTTACACCTGACATTGGGAGTGTCTCAACCAACCCAACCATAACAGAACCATTAACAAAACCAGACTCTAAATTCACTTTGCACAGAGGAACAGAGAAGTAATTATTCCCTACATCTTGTAAGATTACAGTTTCATCAGAGGAATTAAAATTAGAGCCTAGAACACTGGTCAGCATAAGGGATTGGCAAGCACCTGTATCACGATATATTTTAACTGATTTCCTGTCATTACTGTCCAGAGGGACTGACAAAACCATCAGACAGGAAATTAGCACATGAACTCTTGAGAGTGTCACCCACGTTACTGCTCAAAAGAGGAGCTCCATCATGAGAATTTAAGTTACCCCTCAAAGCAGGTTCAGTTAACTCAGTTAAAGAATTCTGGGAACTCTCAAGAGTGGACACTAGACCAATTGACTGAACATTTAAAGACTCCTTTTTGTTCACATCACGCTGTCTCCTGAAACATCTCTCCGTAGTATGACCAAGCTTACTACAATAAGTACATTTACTTTTCTGAAATCTAGAGGTGAAGCTGGTATTTACTTCCTGAGAAACATCATCCTTATTCTCTTTCCTGTTACCTGTACTCTGAGTAGAGGCAACGTACTTACTCTCAGCTTTCCCTTTTTCTCTAGAATATCTCTTGTGAGTGAGAACATACTCATCAGCTAAAACTGCAGCATCAGACAAATTATCTATTCTTTTCTCATCAAGATATAGGCTTACATCTTTACCAATACACCTTTTGAAGTCCTCCAGCAAAATCATCTGCTTAAATTTGTCAAAATCAGAATCCACATTCTTAGAATTTAACCAGTGCTCTAACAGATCTTCTTTGATTTTTGCATACTCAACATGGGATTGCTTATCTTGCTTGTAAGTTGTCCTAAATTTTACTCTGTAGGCTTCAGGAACAAGCTCATAGGCCTTAAGAATCAAGCTCTTAACTACATCATAATTATCAGATTGATCCTGAGACAAAGATGCATAAGTTACTTGAGCTTTACCGGTGAGAACAGTTTGAAGGAGTACTGGCCAATACTTTTTGGGCCAATTAAAACCTGTAGCTACCCTCTCAAACAACTGAAAATACTTTGTTAAATCAGATTCATTAAAAGGAGGGACAAGTTTAACATTTTTAGCCACATCAAAATCATCAGAGCTAGATGATCCAGTTCCACCTTGTTTCATGCGATACTCATGGTCTGCCTGAATCCTAGCAATTTCAACTTGTGCCTCAGCCTCCTTAGCTTTTGCCTGAAATTCAGCCTCCTTAGCACGGGCCTCCTGCAGGGCTAGCTGTAACTTAGCTAATTCAATCTGCGTTTGCTCATTTCGAGGAGTTACATTAAACAAGCTTTCATCAATCATGTCAACAATTTGATCTTTAGAATGATGAGAGCGAACAGCAATTCCCAATTGTTGAGCAACAAGCTTAAGTTCATTCTTTGTTCTGTTTTCTATATCACACACTGTTTGCACATTTGACAAAAAATCCCTGGCTTCATCAACTGTAGAAATAGTAGCCATCATGAATATATCACAGTCACAAAATATCAAACAATATCCTTATGATAATATCCTGATATGAGGTCGCCAAATTTATGTTACGGAACAGAGAAAGATAACGTACACTTTCAGTGAGAATGCTAAAAATCACTACTGTCCCGTAAAGTTCCAGGTTCAAAACAAAAGAGTTAGGTAAAATTACAAGTTAAAGTTTAATGCTTAAATTAACAACAAAACATTCAGGACTCATAAGGATAATGTAATGGCAAAAACAGGTTAAATATATGGTTAACTGCAATAGCCTCTATTAACACGAAATTAGCAAGAGTAAATTTATCTAAGTCAGCCCTGATAAAATGAGATACCAGATAATACTCAGTGAATGCCAGATAAATAATTACAGATACAAACTATTATCAAAAATAACTGACACAACCCAACATTAATCAAAACCTCACTAGGCCTAAGAATTAACCTTATGCTACACAGTACAAGAAAAAATACAACAACAGTTATACTCAAATTACACACAGCTGCTAGATGTTTGGAGATTTCTTGAGCACTCGCAATAATAATAATTGTACAGGGGAGGACAGAGATGTGAACAAAATGAGGAGCAGATCTAAGTGGCAATGATGCAGAGACTGAGCTCATTATATAGGAGCCAGGAGAGCTTGATACAACTTGTAATAAGGACGCGCAAATGAAGCCATGGGGACATAGAGTTGACAATCCCGCTCTGGACAACAGAGAGAACGACTTACTCTACTATAACGGTAGAAGGGTGGGACTGAGGCAGAACATGCTCGTGATCAAACATGCAGCATACTGTACGTTAAAATTACACAAAGGATGATGAAATCATAGGCTATGTAACAATATATATAAAGCACAACAAAAACCTTACCCACGTTTCACTTATTTCTGTTTCACAAAATTACATTATGAAGAGTTATCAGTAATACTTTATCAGAGCAGAGAGAAAGAGAGAGGTGAAAAGATAGTGGGAGAGAGTAAGAAGAGAGTGGATGAGGAATTTAGAAGGAATTTGAGTGTAAAATAGAGGGAATGTAAGAAAATGATCTGGAAAGAGGTAAAGAGAGTTAGATAGGGTGCCAAAGAAGTTAGTTGAGGAGTGAAAGATAAAAATGGTAGATTACTTGTGGAGAAAGGAGAAAAAGTGAGCAGAGAGAGAGAGAGAACACATTAATGAATTGTTGAACATAGAGAATGAAAGTAATGTAAGTATAAGTGGCTGGGGAACGGCTGGGGGAAGGAGGGATGTGAGAAGAGAGGAAGAAATCAGTCGGATGGAAGTTGTGGAAACAGTGAAGAAAGTTAAAATGGGGAAAGCCCCAGGAATTGATGGAGTGTGTGATGAAATGCTGAAGCATGGGAAAGAGATAGTAATAGAATGGATGTGGAAGATGTGCCTGGGAGGGAGGTGGAGTCTCTGAGGAGTGGACGTCAGGTATAATTATTCCCCTGTTCAAAGGAAAAGGGGAAAAAGAAGTATGTGGTAATCTTAGAGGCATTTGTCTTCTTAGTGTAAAAGGAAAAGTATATGGTCGGATACTTATTGACAGAGTTAGGGAAATAAAAGAGGAATTAGTTGGAGAAGAACAGGGAGGTTTTAGGAAGGGAAGAGGTTATGTAGATCAGATATTCATTCTTCGATCATTAGTGGAAAAGTTTCTAGAGAAGGGAAAGAAGTTGTATGCAGCCTTCATGGATTTGGAAAAAGTATATGACAGGGTGGATAGACGAGGATTGTGGAAAGTAATAAGAATATATGGAGTAGTTGGGAACAAGGCCCATAGAACCAAGAGGTCAACTCAGCAGCCAGAGCATGCATGTAGGCGGGTTTGGGTTGGGCCAGCCGTGACGTACCGGGTAGGACTCGAGTGGCCTTGAGAGTGGCCAGATTTCACCAACTCTCTCTCTCTCTCTCTCTCTCTCTCTCTCTCTCTCTCTCTCTCTCTCTCTCTCTCCACTGTTGAATACTCGTCTTTTTTGTTTTTTCCCTCCATTACCTAAACCTTTTTTCACACTCCAACTGCTTGTTGTTGTTGTAATAATGGTTGTAATGAAGCGGATAACAGTCATGAATAATCGTGAAATTATTGTCATTGAGGAATACATTATCCCAATTTACTGATGTGTTTTAGAGAGAGAGAGAGAGAGAGAGAGAGAGAGAGAGAGAGAGAGAAAGAGTAGATAGATAGATAGATAGATGAACAGATGTACATATATACATGCAGTATATATACATATGTTTATGTATTTACATATATGTATTCAGCTGATATATTTTGGAAAATTTGTCCATCTTAACACTGCTATCTGTTACTAAGTGTGAAAGAACTTGACCCAAGGAAAGAAAAAAAAAAACGAAACGACATTTCTTATCTCCAGGATATGATTTATTTCATCAACCTTACAAGTTTCTGTAAATTACTTTAGAGGTATGGTTAAGGCCATAGTTTACACACACTCTCTCTCTCTCTCTCTCTCTCTCTCTCTCTCTCTCTCTCTCTCTCTCTCAAACCAAGAAGCTTTCAATCTATTGTCTCTCCATATTTATTATTATTATTATTATTATTATTATATAAATATTCTGTACCGGTTATGATAGGTAAATGAAGCATTGGTACGGCCCCTGGTCTGAATCTTATTTGATTTGAAGGTACTGGTAGTCCAAGTAACTCATATTTAAGATTTCTTTCATTTGCTGTAGCTTCAAAATGGCGGCTGCATATATACGAAGTGGCAGGATTCATATCATCTCTTTTGCATACATTAATCCATCTGCGCCTCAGTTCCTCGTCTTTTGGAAATGTATGAAAAGTTATATTGCCACCCTTTACATACACGGAGTGGCAGCCAAAGACCGCACAAGTATTGGGCATTGTGCATTAATAGATGTCGCATCAGAAAGAGTTCCCACTGATCAGTACTCTGTACCTGACATGCCTGGACTGACCCCTACTGACTCGTCCTACCCTCAGTCTTCCCTTTCTGTGACGTCACGCCACTTTAGACCCGCCTCCTGCGCGAACCTGTACCAATTTAGCACGCTGGCGCGCTGACCTCTTGGTTCTATGGGCCTTGGTTGGGAAGTTGTTGAAGACCGTAAAGAGTATGTATGAAGGTCCTAAGGCTGCAGTGCTTGTAGATAGTGAACTGAGTGAATTTTTCTATTTGAAGGTTGGGTTGAAACAGGGATGTGTCATGTCTCCATTGTTGTTCAATCTGTATATGGATGGGGTTATAAAAGAGATACAAGGTAGGGCAGTGGATGTTCGAGCAGCCCTAGTGAAAGAGGGCAGTGTTTGGAAACTCCCTGTACTGTTGTTTGCAGATGATACTGTGTTGTTAAGTGAAGACGAAGGGGAGCTGCAAGGCATGATGGATGAGTTTGGAAGAGTGTGTAAGAAGCGAAATCTAACGGTAGGGAAGAGTAAAATGATGATCTTCGAGAGTAGTGAAGTCAGTGAATGTAAAGTGAGATTGGATGGGGAGGAAATGGAGAATATGAGTGCGTTTAAGTACTTGGGTAGTGTGATGAAGTAAGGATGGAAGTTTAGAGGGCGAAGTGCTGAAAGGGTGCATCAGGGAAGAAAAGTTGCTGGTTCCCTGAAAGCAGTGAAAAGAAACAGGGAAGTGAGCATGAAAGTGAAAAAGTTACTACACGACAGTATTGTGATACCAGCTCTAACGTATGGAAGTGAAGCTTGGACCTTACTGGTGGAACAGAAGTCGAAAGTGAGAGCAGTGGAGATGAGTTATTTGAGAGGAGCATGTGCAGTCACGTGGAGAGACACACTGACAAACGAGGAAGTAAAGGGGTGTTGTGGTGTGGCTGTGGATGTGATAGGAAGCGTTAGGAGAAACACATTAAGATGGTTTGGCCATGTGGAGAGGGTGGAGAGTGAGAGACTGACGAGGAGACTGTATGTAAGTGAGGTGGAGGAGGGAAGAGGGAGGGGGAGGCCAAGGATGAGATGGAGGGATGGAGTGGAGAGGTATATGAGAGAGAGGGGTGTGAGCTGGGAGCGTGGCAGTGAAATGGTGAGGGACAGAGCAACATGGAGGCAATTTGTTTGTGGCCACTCCTTACGGGATTAAGGCGTCTGGCAACAGACAGATGGATAGACTTTATCAGAGTCATTTAATCACAGTTTCACCAAAATTTAATCAGTTCAAGCCACTTATCTCGGGATGTTGCCCACAAAGTTTGGCTACAATTTTCCACTTGAATTTGAGTTATTTTGGTAACACACACACACACACACACACACATACACACACACACACACAGATGCAAGCGATTAAATTATTGACTCGTTAGGTGGGCGATAAATTTCAAAGTGACAGTAAACGAAAGACAAAGCTTTTATAATAGTTAAATAAATGTTATGGAGTGTTGTTTATTCTTTGATCTGGTAAATGTTTATTAATAATTTCCCTGTCTATTGCTGCAGACGAGCAGCCAGATAAACGGGAAATTTGAATGAAACCGTCTGCAACTAACATTTGTCGCAAACCAAAATTTCACTTTAATACTGTAAAATTTATAATAAAATAGAAAAAGAATCCCTCTAATGCAGTGAAGCGTTATACTTCGTTCTTGCTATCTCTAGCCGTTTTTTTTTTTTTTTTTTTCTCAACATATGAACGACCTTCCGTACTGAATGTAATGGAAACTACCCGAATATCAAAGCCCGTCCAGCATGTCTATGCTAGGAGAAAAAGATATGAGGATTGCAACAAAAAATAAAACAAGATAATGTAAAATAAAGCATGTTGGTTAAAGTTTATGTTAACTTATGATATTCTTTTTTTCATTATCATTTACATTACTTATGAATCGCCAGGCACGGATGTAAATGCAAACATTTCCACTGTGACAAAGCACAGCAATTTTTTCTTCATTACCGGTATTTACAGATCACTGATGTATAGAACAAATATTCTCTTTGTATGATATTTTGAACTGTTGTAACGATATCCCAACATTGTTAGTGGAATGATTTCGCTTCATAGTTTGAGAAATACCATTGTTTTTGATGATATAGGAAATGGGCAAATAGTCGTCGATGTTACTGATTATGGCTTGATGTATCACAATTATAATGTGTTAACTAATATTATTACACTGTTATTCACTTGCTTTGTTGCATCGCTGAATGACCATTTTCTTTGCAATTGGTATACTCTCTGTAAATGAACAGCAGCAGGGAGACCGAACATGCAACAGTTGTATCATCCCCACTCAGTTCACAGAACAGAACGGTAAAAATCATAACATGAATCTTAACAGTTTACCAGATGATTCCCTGTCACATGCTGGAAATTCGTAATTTCAGTTTCCCATTAAATCTTATGTATATTATTGGCTGGTTTATGTTGCTTGGTCCTTAACACCAATTACAATATTTACAATCAAAATCATCTCGCTACCTGTTTAAGAAATATAGCATTGCAGTGCCTTGTATAACAATGTGTTTTAATAATAAAGATATTAAAACTACATAATGCAGCTCAGGTATAAAGTGTTGAATAAATCAAGCATAATCATATTTCAGGTAGGGCTATCGTCATTTTATCTAATTAGATACATAAAATTCCTGTATACTTATTCCAGCGCTCGCGAAGCGATAGTGGATGTCATGTTTTTCTCGATGTGTGTGTGTGTGTGTGTGTGTGTGTGTGTGTGTGTGTGTGTTTGTGTGTGTGTGTGTGTGTGTGTGTGTGTGTGTGTGTGTGTGTGTGTGTGTGTGTGCCATTCTGTCTGGCTGTCTTTGTGTGAACAAAATAACTCAAAAAGTTTTCATTTGATTTTCACTCAGATCTGGTAGAAGGACTGAGAGAAGTCCGACCTGATCAGCTGTTTCTGAGAACAATAAGTCAAAATTCAAGCTTGGTCAAAGTCTGGCCTGGCTAGGTCAACTTCATTCATTTTCATCCGATTTAGACCATTTTTGGTGGATGGATTAGGGGAAAAGCAAACACAAATGGATTCTATTTTGAGAACAGTTAGTCAACGGTGAAGGACACAGTACAAGGTCAAAGTTAGACCTGTGTGTGTGTGTGTGTGTGTGTGTGTGTGTGTGAACAGTGGATTCTATTTTGAGAACAGTTAGTCATCGGTGAAGGACACAGTACAAGGTCAAAGTTAGACCCGTGTGTGTGTGTGTGTGTGTGTGTGTGTGTGTGTGTGTGTGTGTGTGTGTGTGTATGTGTGAACAGTGGATTCTATTTTGAGAACAGTCAACGGTGAAGGACACAGTACAAGGTCAAAGTTAGACCTGTGTGTGTGTGTGTGTGTGTGTGTGTGTGTGTGTGTGTGTGTGTGTGTGGGTGTGTGTGTGTGTGTGAACAGTGGATTCTATTTTGAGAACAGTTAGTCAACGGTGAAGGACACAGTACAAGGTCAATGTTAGACCCGTGTGTGTGTGTGTGTGTGTGTGTGTGTGTGTGTGTGTGTGTGTGAACAGTATGTCTAAAAGTTTTAATCTGATTTGGATGATGCTCTATGGAAGTGTTGAAGATCATGGAGGGGGATGACTTTAGATTATGAGAACAGTATGTCAGAGGTCAAGACTCATGGCAAGGACACCGTAAACAGTATCCATCCGATTCAGACTAAATTGTGTGGAAGGTTTCAGGGTAAGGCAAGAATAAAGGTATTCGATTTTGAAAACAATAAGTCAAAGGCGAAAATTTCATGGAAGAGTAAGAGTCATGGTCATAGGGCAGGCTCAGTTTAGCCAGTGTTGATCTGATGTGACCAAATTTTGGTGGAGCAATCAGCAGAAAGTCAAGGTCACTGCAAAGTCAGATATTCGGCAATTAGACCATGGGTGAGTCCAGGTGTTGCGCTCTTCTTATAATTTATCTAACTCTTAGACAACATCTTCTACACCAGCTCTCAGCTCCTCCACTGTCAATGCTGCCCAGTCAACTAAATGAAATTCTGTTTCATCCTAACGGTGCTGAACATGGAAATTTCATGGGATTTGATGTAATTTAAAGTTTTCTCGGATACTACC
The DNA here is from genome assembly GCF_032717465.1 of Coenobita brevimanus. Lineage (NCBI taxonomy): Eukaryota > Metazoa > Arthropoda > Malacostraca > Decapoda > Coenobitidae > Coenobita > Coenobita brevimanus. The sequence continues at coordinate 17,346,390 of NC_137018.1, read as the reverse complement.
TTATCATTTTTTACAGGATGTTGACAGTTTGTGGACCGACCGGTGGATCGGTGTGTGTGTGTGTGTGTGTGTGTGTGTGTGTGTGTGTAGACAGCTTGTGTGTATGTATAGACAGCTGTGTGTGTGTGTGTGTGTGTGTGTGTGTGTGTGTGTGTGTGTGTGTGTGTGTGTGTTACTGAATATTCGTTAGTAGTTACAGAGGACAAAATAAATAGGGATTAGATTTTGGAACGTATCACAGTTAAACGTGCCGATAACTTCAGAACGGGACGTAAGGGGCAGCTATCCAGCTATCCTTGAAGGCTTTGGTGGGCCGTACGTAATACCGAGGGCGAGACTGGGATGCATTGAGTTTTGAGTGAGGATCTTCATCAATGACCTTGTCTAATTATTGTTTCCGTAGTAAGCGATTTACTACATATTCTTGTTGCAGGAGTAGTGAGAAAATGTCACCATGCATATGTTAAAATTTGATTTATCTTATAAAATGGTAATTATTTTAGAAACATCCCTGTTGAGTAGAAACACTTCATCACTCTTATCTGGCCTAATGATTATGTGGAATGGGTGTCTAGAAAGGCCATTAAGTGCCAATAGCTCGTCCCAGTTAAGACTGTGTTCATAGCCATGAGAACCGGTTGAATCCCAGATGAAGGAATTTCTTACCATAGCAGTCAGTGATTGTTTATTCATGTTTGTTGGTAAGTGCTACAGATAAAAGGACGGTGTTGCCATGGGTTCACCGCTCGGCCCAACACTGACCAAAGCGCTTTTTTCACGTACTGAATGGCAGTGGTTAAGTGACTGTCCCCTGAGTATTGAACCTACGTTTTACAGAATGTTGATGCCTGTTTTTTAATCATTAATGCCCCTGACCATATTCCCCTGTTTTAAATTACATTAATGATAAACATCGGAATATTAAATTCACAGTCGAGCTAGAGAGAGGGAAAACATTCCCATTTTTGGATATCAAAATTAGTAGAAATGGTGAATCCCTTACAACATCAGTTTACCGGAAACCTACATAATTATGCAGGTCTATGCACGAAATTTTCATCGTTTATGCAGTACCTACAGAATACAAATGGAACCTGGTTATGACGCTTAAACCATGTGTGTACGATATTTGCACAAGTTATTTATACCTACATTTTCAAACAGAATCGCTAAAAGAAATCTTCTCCCATAATGGTTTTCCTAAATAGTTTACAGAAACATACATTGGCAAAGCTCTGAGTAAAATATTTAATCCCCCACAACCCAAAATAACTGTTCCCATGTCTTGCCTATCATTTATTTTCCTATTACATATACGGGTAAACAAAGCTATTTCGTTCGTAACAGAATTCGAAGCCTTCTGCGCGAATTTTACCCTCAAACCACAATTAGAGTAATTTTTACGGCTAATCTAGTAATGCAGTTATTTTCAGTTCAAGGATCGGGTACCTGAGAATCTTCAGTCGCCTATCGTGTACAAATGTATGTGCAACAGTTGTAATCAGCTGTATTTTGGAAAGACAGAGAGGAACTTAGGACCAGAATTTTTGAACACTTCGGTAAGTCTGTTTGGTCTGGACGCCCTTACACCACCGTTCTCCGCGATTCGAGACCATTCGCATACTCACGACCACCTACTGTATGTCTTGTAACTCCTCAGTTGTCGCCAGTTGGCCGTTCGTTCGTTCGAAGATATCCATCATCTATAGTGAAAGCCGGGCCATACGTTAGCCCGGTTACTTTAATAATGGAGTCACTGCTGTCGTATCGTTACAATCAAAATATAGGAAACAAAGAAGTTTCAATAGAACTGCTGTGCTTCTAAAGGTACTGTACTTACCCTAGTTTTAATGTAATTATAGGATTACCCTCTGTTCCAACTTGTCTACCTAAAAATTGTTAGTATATTGTTTGCACTTTACTTTTACTTATCTAGGATAGTCTTTATGGCAGTTTATTTTAGGAGTTTTTTATTGACCGTTATTTTTTATGACTTTTTATGCACTTAAGAAATGATATTGTAGGGGTTCATAATTATGACTGCATTGTCTATTATTCACACTGTTTTTACCTAATAAGTTGTAGCAAGTCATGTTTACGTTTTTTTGTTTTTCTGGCCTAAGTTTAGAGTAGTTTATCCCAATTTATTTTATTCATATTTTCTTGCTGAGAAGTTAGATTTTTCTCTGTTCTTTTTCTGTTCACTTTAAGCTGAACGTATTTTATTTTGGCTTCAATTTGAATTTTATTTTTATTAGTCTTAGTTCATCTTATTCTGCAATGTGAGCTTTTTATGCTTTCAGGCTTTGACGATAGAATATGGAATACCAAAATGTCAGCCAAACAAATAAATCAAGATGATGATGGCATTTATTCAAGTTGTTGTTGCTGTTTAGATTTACCTCCCTTGGGAGGACGGGCCAAATAAGGGCCGGGTCTGTTCTTCGCTCTGCTAAAATAATTTCATCTGTACTAAATGCTCTCAACTCTTCAGCCCGAATTCTTCCCGCTCCTTCTAGCACCTTGTCAAAAATCTTTCTAACAACTTTACCTCATATTTCCCTCCTCTTCTCTACTCTGATGGCTCTGTAGCTATTTCTTCTACTGATAAAGCAGATCTCTTCGCTCAGACTTTCTCCTCCAGGTCCACCTTCGGCGATTCCGGTGCTCTTCCTCCATCACGTACCCCCTCTGACTTTCTCATGACTGACATTAAAATCTCTTCAGTTGATGTATTTTCTGTCATCACTAGCCTCAGTACTAACAAGGCATATGGGCCTGATGGAGTCCCTCCTGTTGTCCTCAAGAACTGTGCTTCTGTGCTTACACCCTGCCTAGGTAAACTCTTTCGCCATTGTCTATAAACTTGTACCTTTCCTTCTTGCTGGAAGTTTGCTCTCATTCAGCCAGTCCCAAAGAAGGGTGACCATTCCCAATCCTCTAACTATCGCCTAATTGCTTTAACATTCTGTGTCTCAAAAATGGTCGAGTCAATTCTTGACAAAAAAAAAAAAAAAAAAAGTATCTTTCCTATCATAACCTTTCTGATCGTCAGTATGGGTTCCGTCAGGGATGCTCCACTGGTGATCTTCTCATCTACCTTTCAGACTCCTGGTCATCCTCCTTTCGGGACTTAGGTGAAAGCTTTGTTGTTGCACTTGACATCTCAAAGGGTTTCGATCGAGTCTGCCATAAATCTTTAATTTCCAAACTGCTGTGTTATGATTTCTATCATCCTATCTCTGTCTTCATCTATAGCTTCCTTCTGGTCGTTGTATAGCTGCTTTTGTAGACGGCCATCATTCTTCTCCTAGATCGATCAACAGTGGTGTTCCTCAGGGCTCTGTCCTATCACAAACTCTCTTCCTTTTATTCATCAGTGACCTTCTAAGTTGTACATCTAATCCTAGCCACGCAAACCCGATGACTCCATCCTTCACCTTTCCATCCGGTTCCTGCAACGTCCATCCCAGCAGTTACTTCAATAAACAAGAGATGAGGCTATGGCACACCTAATGTCTGACTTGGCTTGTATCTCTGACTTGGGGGAAAAGTAATCTGGTTGTTTTTAATGCATCAGACTTTTTTTTTTGCACCTATCAACCCGACAAAATCTTCCACAGGAGTACCCACTAATGTTTAATAATATCCAGCTCAATCCTGCATCATCCTTGAACATGTTTGGGGTTTCATTCATTCGGAACTTATCTTGGAAAGATCATATTACAACTCTTGTAAAATCTGCTTCCAAGAGATTAGGTGTGCTAAGGCGACTCGTTCCTTCTTTACCCTGCAGAATTGTTGGTTCTACAGGGTATACACGGGTTTTATCTGCCCCTGTATAGAGTACAACTCTCATCTGTGGGGAGACTCCCTACATACAGCTCTTCTCAATAGGGTGAAATCAAAGGCTTTTCGTCTCATTAACTCTCCTCCTCTTACTGGCTCCCTGCAGTCTCTGTCTCTTCACCGCACTGTTGCATCTTTATCTCTTTTCTATCGCAACTTCAATGGCCACAGTTCCTGTGAACTGTCTGTTTGCATCCCTCTACCTCTACGACGGGCGCGCAGCACCAGTCTAGCAACAAACTCTCATCCCTTTTCTGTCCAGCTCTCTAATGCAAGAGTTAACCGTTACTCCCTCTTCTTCATTTATGTAACAGGTCAACCCTGGAATTGTCTCTTCCTATCTGTATTTCCTACTTCCTATGATCTCCAGTCTTTCAAACGCAGTGTGTCCAGGCATCTTGAAATGAACGTGTCTTGAATTTGGCTCTTTTGTATTTTTTTTTCTTTGAAAGAACGGTTTGCGGGTTACTAGCCTTTGGTTCCATCTTCCTTGCATAGAAAATAATTAATAAATAACACACACACACACACACACACACACACACACGGACAGGTAGGCAGACAGAACGAGACAGACAAACAGACACAGACATATACAGACAGACAGACAGACAGATAGACATGCAGGCAGCCAAACAGACAGACAGGCTCACTAACACTTAGATAGACACAAATATACAGGCAGACGGGTAGGCAGACAGATAAATATAAACACAGACAGACAGACAAAGACTGACAGACAAGCACAAACAGACAGACATACTGACAGACACAGACACACACAGTAATAGACACCAAGACGCACACAAAGACTGACATAAAGACACCCACGTAGACGCACACACTAACAGACACAAAGATGGACACAAAAACACACATGCACAGACAGATAAACACACAGACACATACATTCGCACACATAGACATATACAGACACTCATGCAGACATACATGCAGACAGAAGCACGGAAAAACATAGAAACACACTCATACACATAGACACACACCCAGAGAGAGTGAGAGACAGAGTGAGAGAAAGAGAAATGGAGGCCTGCAGTTGTAATGGACCTAGGTTCGAACCCCAGCTAGGGCAGGGAACAGTTAAGGATCTGAATTTTATTAAAGCAGAATTTACTTGTCTACCGGAAGACCCGCCGACATGTAGTATAAAATCCTCTCTAATACCAATACCCTAGTCGCGTATGATACAGCCCTAGCACGTATTCAATATGGGCGGTGAATATTAATGCTCAGGTGGTGACATGTGGAGGTGTATTGTATGTAGGAGAGGTTTTGGGCCCTGGGAACGGGCTCTGATGCCTATGCCTAGAGTAGGACATTAAAAAAAGACACAAAGACACACACACACACACACACACACACACACACACACACACACACACACACACACACACACTTAGGCACGCACCCAGACAGAAACTCACACACAGATACAGACTGATAGTGATACACATACCAAGCAAACACACACACACAAAAAAAACATCAAAAACACATACTCAAAAACACACCGACTGCAGAAACACACACACACACACACACACACACACACACACACACACAAATACGGTACTAAAACACAACACCCTCTCTCGCATTGCGAATACGGATATAAAACAAGTTTTGAACAATGGAATGTCCAACTATATCGGTCTAAAACTGACACATTTTATCTTGAATGCTATTTTGTGTGTGTGTGTGTGTGTGTGTGTGTGTGTGTGTGTGTGTGTGTGTGTGTGTGTGTGTGTGTGTGTGTGCGTGCGCTTTAACTTTTACTAGGCTGTTTGATGGATTTGAATAAAATTTCCCACTGAGTTCGTAGGGTTCCTGAGAAGGTTTCCCACTACATACAATTTTCCCACAGTGATTTTTAGGCGAGTCAGCCCACTAGCCGAAGTAAAATTTCTCAGAAATAGTGAAAGGAGAGCAGATTTGTACATGCTGTACAATGGACTCTCCCCCGTAATATGAAATTTGTGAAGCGTGACCGTCCCAGTGATTCTTGGGGGGGTCAGCCTCCTTCCAAATATGAAAGTGATCAGAATTACGGGAAAGTGAGCAAATGGATTTCTACGAACCTTTTCAGGTCAGTTCGTCTGGTTACTTGATAATGTCCCCCACTGTATTAAAATTTTCATTTTTTATAGGGAGTCAGCGTCCCCTTTCAATACTTATAAAGGATACAAGATATGGGAAGAAAAGTTACAGATTTGATATCTTAGTACATGTTGTACAATGGATTCTTATCCTTAATGCGATATTTTGGGAACATGAGCCCCCCGTGATGATTCCTGGGGCGTCAGGCGCCTTCTTCACTCCCCCTTCCCCCCCCCCAAAAAAAAAAAAAAAGATCACAGATAGGGAAATATTTGAATGAAACTTCCAAGGTGAATTTGTCTGGTTAAACCAAAGGTTTTCCACTACAAACAGTTTTCCAACCCTTACTTTTAAGGGGGTTAGCCCCCTCACCCAACTAAAAATTTTCATAAATAGTAAAATGAGGGCAAATAAGATTGTGATATCTTAGCATATGTTGTGCAGTGAACTCTTATCTATAATGCCATACTTGGAGAGCGTGTATCCCCAGTGATTCGTGGGGGGTCAGCCCCCTCTCAAAAAATGAAAATGATCAGCAGTAGGGGAAATTGAGACTATGGGTTTCAAGGAAATAGGCATGCATATCGCAGGATTAGGACTGCAGTTTCTATGCTGTCTAAATGCACAAAAAGAAACTGCACATATACTTTCTTGGTAGCAGTAGTAGTAATAGTAATAGCAGCGGTAGTAGTAATAGAGCCAGTTATAGGTACTCTGTGTTACCGTATGCATGTGTGTGTGTGTGTGTGTGTGTGTGTGTGTGTGTGTGTGTGTGTGTGTGTGTGTGTGTGTTTTGTTGTTGGAAATTTAGCTAAACAGTAGTTTGCATTATATTTGTAGTTAGTGCTGCTGCAGCTGGGGCTGCAGTTGTAGTTGTAACTTGCTGCAGTGGTGGTGGTAGAGGTAATAGTGTTGGCAGTATTAGTGGTGGCAGTGGTGGGTATGGTAATAGAGATGGTGGTAATGATGGTGATATTGGTTGCCTTATGGATGGTGGCACTGGTAGAGGTAGAGGTGGTGGTAATGGGAATGGTGGTGGTGGTGGTGGTAAGTGTTAGCGATAGTGATGGCAGTGATAATGGTGGTAATGGTAGTGGTGGTGGTTGTGGTAATGATGCTAGTGGGGGTAATGGAGCTACGGCTTGTGGTGGTGGTATTGTAACTGGTGACAATGATGGCAGTGGTAGTTGTGGTGGTAGTGATGGTGGTACTAGGGGTGGTATTGGTGGTGGTGGTAGCTATGATGGTAGTGGTGGTGACATTAATGGTGGTGGTGGAAGTGGTAGTGATGGTGCTGGAGTGGTTATAGTAATCATAATGATTGCAAGGGTAATGGTAGTTGTGGTGGTGGTAGTTGTGGTGTTGGTGGTTGTGATTGGTGGTGATAGTTGTGATAGTGGTAGTTGTGTTGGTGGTTGTTGTGGTGGTGGTAGTGGCTGTGGTGATAGTGGCAGTGGTGGTGGTAGTGTTTGTGGTATTGGTAGTGGTGGTGGTAGTGTCTGTGGTATTGGTAGTGGTGGTGGTAGTGATTGTGGTATTGGCAACGGTGGTGGTAGTGTCTGTGGTATTGGTGGTGGTGGTAGTGTCTGTGGTATTGGAAGTGGTGGTGGTAGTGTCTGTGGTATTGGTAGTGGTGGTGGTAGTGTCTGTGGTATTGGTAGTGGTGGTGGTAGTGTCTGTGGTATTGGTAATGGTGGTGGTAGTGTCTGTGGTATTGGTAGTGGTGGTGGTAGTGTCTGTGGTATTGGTAGTGGTGGTGGTAGTGTCTGTGGTATTGGTGCTGGTGGTGGTAGTGTTTGTGGTATTGGTAGTGGTGGTAGTAGTGTTTGTGGTATCGGTAGTGGTGGTGGTAGCGTTTGTGGTATTGGTAGTGGTGGTGGTTCTGGGTCTGGTTCTGGCAGTGGTGGCAGCGGTGGTGGCAGAAACAACAGCAGCAACAGCAGCCGCAGCAGCAGCAGCATGAGTAGTAGCAGTAGTAGTAGTAGTATCACTAACATAGATATTTAATGACCCAAGATGATATGATATCGTGGAAACATAGAAATCTTTTAAAGTGTGTCCAGGACGTTTTATTAGCAATAGCACTTACATCAGTCATCAGCTTCACCAAATTCATTGACAGATTCCTCCCCCCTGACATATTTTACCCTTGGGTCCAAAATCCCCATGGACTTCTTCCCCATGGACCTATCTTTCTCACGGAGCAAATTTTGCTCTTGGAGACTTTTCCAACATCATCTTATTTTCCTGATGGTGATATTCCTGTCATGACGTTAGTTTCCCTCATGAATCTATTTCTGCATGAACCCATTTTCCCCATGGATCTCTTCTCTATCCACAGACTCCTGTTCTCCACATCTGCTTATTTCTCTCCATGAATCTGATTTTACCTCCTGAGACTGTATTCCCGATGATCTATTTTGTACCATGGATCTCTTATACTTATGCACCCGTTTTCTCTCAGCAAGCTGTTTTTTTTCACCAAGGCGAAACACCAAATCTACACATGCAGCTATGCACTGCAATGGACGTATTTCACCCATGGACCTGTTTTTACCAATTGGCCTCATGTATCACCTTGGGCCAATTACCACAGGGACACATTTCTCAAAGCCCTGTTTTCCCACATGGACTTTTTCCTATCTTGGACTTATTCCTACCATAGACATTTCACCCCATGGACCCATTTTCCCAATACTCACCCCACTCACGTACTCATCCACCAATCCTGCCTGCTCAACTGCCCATCCCATCCCATTCCCCTCCCCCCCACCCTCACCCACCCATCCAGATCACTCTGCACTTCCACGCACTAGCCCAGCCAACCCTGCTACCTACCAGTTCCACTCACCCTTCAAATTGCACTTAGCCCACCCACCCACTCACCCTGCCCATCCCACCCAACTACTCACATCCTTATCCACCCAACTACCAACCACCATTAAACATACAAGTTCACACACACACACACACACACACACACACACACACACACACACACACAGGGAGAGCTGTTTTTATAGTATAGACAAGTGCTCGTGGGTCCTTCGGGCCCTTTTGCACTTGTTCCTGCGGAGGGCTCATGGCTCGAGTAGAATTGATTTCTAAAAGTCCCGGTACCGAATGAAGTGATTTCCGAACCAAACTCTGATCGCTCTTAACTTTAATAAAAAAAATCATCAATCGAGATGGGACCAAGTTTTTCGACATCAGCGAATTTTCTGCGATTTTCATGCCAATTTTGGTGCACTAGGACGCCTCCGTACCCAAGAAAGGCGCCCTCACCTCGCTTCGGGAATGGAACCCAAGTTGTCCGCACGCAAGTCCGAGATATTAATCACTCGGCCACGGCAACCGACCGCGCGCTGGGAGCGGCGTTTTTTGGTCAAAATTTGATCGCTAATTAAATTGAGTAAAAGGTTTTCAATAGTGATGGGACCAAGTTTTTTCATATCAAAGAATTTTTTGCGATTTTTGTTCCAATTTTTGTGCGATTTGAATGTTTAGTTTCGGCTGCCCAAAATACACACACACGGCTAGTGCTATAGTATATTAGATTGCAGTATTTCAAACCGCACACACTTATCAACCTTACCAGTGCCAAACCACTCACAAAAGCAAAAACCCAACGATTCGTGGGACATGATTTCAAACTTGTCTTTGTTTATATTAATTATATTAATATTCATATTGGCTCATGCTCTCCATAGAGCCGTACTCTACGATTCTAAAACAAAACACACTTTTTCCCTTATATATTTGATAAAACTCTAAAGAGAAATTTGATGCAAACTTATTTAACGATTGAGCTCCGAATATTATTATTTGTCCTTCATATTTTTCCAGCTAAGAAATTTAAAGGTGTATTTCAGATCTGTTTAAAACATTGTCTTTTACGTGAGCTTCTATTCCCACAGCCGCTACAAACATGCTTATACATTTTTAAAAATGCAATGGAGCGTGCAGAGGGAAAACCGTGGCTTTTCACATTTATTACATTTACTCGTTGCTGGTAGGTGGTGGTGACCTTCATCCACTCATTTAATGCAGTGCTAACTACCGGTACTTCTTCCTTCACATTTATCACTGCTTTTCCGTGTTTGCCCTCCTGTATGCCTGTTTCTCCCATCCTTTCTGTTTCTTTTTTGTATTATCTTGTTTCCAAGTCAGATGGTTCTGTACTGAGTGAAGATCCTAATGGTTTCAGGTAACCTTGGAAACCTACAATGCTGGGTGGTAACCATTTAGTCAAGTAACGGTATGGTGTGGAGCCTACTATGGTGCCCCTGTTAACTATTTTCAGAGACGCAAATGGGACGTCCACCCGAGAACCAAACTTCCACACAGACAGAGGGAGACAGTTCCAGAGTTGACCTGTTGCATAAATGAAAGACTGGGAGTAACGGTTAACTCTTGCATTAGAGAGCTGGACAGAAAAGGGACGAGAGTTTGCTGCTAGACGGGTGCTACACGCCCGTCGTAGAGGAGGAAGAATGCATGCAGACAGTTCAGAGGAGCAGTGACCATTGAAGTGGCGATAGAAAAGAGATAAAGATGCAACAGTGCGACGAAGAGACAGAGGTTGAACGGAGTCAGTAAGAGGAGGAGAGTTAATGAGACGAAAAGCCTTTGACTCCACCCTATTGAGAAGAGCTGTATTTTTTTTTTTATGTGAGGAAGAAGGAACCAAAGGCAACGAGCCTACAAAACTATTCCTTCCAAGAGAAAAACAAAATATAAGGGAGAGCCAAATTCAAGATCCGATCATTTCCAGATGCCTGGACACACTGCGTTTGAAAAACTGGAGATCATAGGCAGCAGGAAATACAGACAGAGGGAGACAGTTCCAGAGCTGACCTGTTGCATACATGAAGGACTGGGAGTAACGGTTAACTCTTGCATTAGAGAATTGGACAGAAAAGGGATGAGAGTTTGCTGCTAGACGGGTGCTACGCGTCCGTCGTAGGGGTGGAGGAATGCATGCAGACAGTTCAGAGGAGCAGTGACCATTAAAGTAGCGATAGAAAGGAGATAAAGATGCAACAGTGCGGCGAAGAGACAAAAGTTGAAGGGAGTCAGTAAGAGGAGGAGAGTTAATGAGGCGAAAAGCCTTTGACTCCACCCTATTGAGAAGAGCTGTATGTGGGGAGCCTCCCCACACATGAGAGTTGTACTCTACACAGGGGCGGATAAAACCCCTCTAAAGAGTCAACAAGTGTGCAGGGGTAAAGAAGGAAAGGAGTCGCCTTAGCACACCCAATCTCTTGGAAGCAGATTTTACAAGAGATGTAATATGATCTTTCCAAGACAAGTCCCGAGTAAATGAAACCCCAAGCATGTTCAAGGATGATGCAGGATTAAGCTGAATATTATCAAACATTAGTGGGTATACCTGTGGAAGTTTTTGTCGGGTTGATAGGTGCAAAAACTGAGTCTTCGATGCAATAAAAACAAGATTATATTTACCCCAGTTAGAGGTATGAGCCAAGTCAGACATTAGGTGTGCCATAGCCTCATTCCTTGTTTGTTGAAGTAACTGCTGAGATGGACGTTGCGGAAATCGAATGGAAAGGTGAAGGGTGGAGTCATCAGCGTATGAGTGGATGGGGTTAGATGTACAGCTTAGAAGGTCATTGATGAATAAAAGGAAGAGAGTTGGTGATAGGACCGAGCCCTGAGGAACACCACTGTTAATAGATCTAGGAGAAGAACAATGGCCGTCTACAACAGCGGCTATAGAACGACCAGAAAGGAAGCTAGAGATGAAGGCACAGATAGAAGGATAGAAACCGTAAGATGGCAGTTTGGAAATTAAAGATTTATACCAGACTCGATCGAAAGCCTTAGAGATGTCAAGTGCAATGGTAAAGCTTTCGCCAAAGTCCAAAAGGAGGATGACCAGGAGTCTGAAAGGTAGGTGAGAAGATCCCCGGTGGAGCGTCCCTGACAGAACCCATACTGACAATCAGAAAGAAGGTTGTGATAGGAAAGATGCTTTAAAATTTTTCTACTAAGAACAGACTCGAAAACTTTTGAGATACAGGATGTTAAAGCAATTGGACGATAGTTAGAGGGTTGGGAATGGTCACCCTTCTTTGGGACTGGCTGAATGAGAGCAAACTTCCAGCAAGAAAGAAAGGTACAAGTTGACAGACAAAGGTGAAAGAGTTTGCCTAGGCACGGTGTAAGCAGAGAAGTACAGTTCTTGAGGACAACAGTAGGGACTCCATCAGGCCCATATGCCTTATTAGTATTGAGGCCTGTGACAGCAGAAAATACATCAGCTGAAGAAATTTTAATGTCAGCCATGAAGAAGTCAGAGGGGGGAAGTGATGGAGGAACAGCACTGGAATCGTCTAAGGTGGAATTGGAGGAGAAAATCTCAGCGAAGAGATCTGCTTTATCAGTAGAAGAAATAGCTACAGAGCCATCAGAGTAGAAAAGAGGAGGGAAGGATGATGAGGTAAAGTTGTTAGAAAGGTTTTTGGCAAGGTGCCAGAAGGAGCGGGAAGAATTCGAGTTAGAGAGTTGAGAGCACTTAGTACGGATTAAATTATTTTAAGCAGCGAAGAACAGCCTCAGCACGATTCCGGGCAGAAACGTATAAAAGATGTGATTCAGGGGTGGGTTGGCTCCGGTACCTTTTATAGGCCCTCTCATTGTTGCGGACAGCATTAGAACAGGCGTGATAAAATCAAGGCTTTCGTGCATTAGTCAAAGGATATGAGAAAGGAATGTATGCTTCCATGCCCGAAAGAATAACCTCTGTAATGCGCAAGGCACACCCAGATGGCTCCCAGCCATGGAAGCAATAATCATTCCAGGGAAAATCAAAGAAGTACTGCCTGAGGGCCTCCCAGTCTGCAGCTCCAAAGTGCCACAGACGACGTTTCTTTGGAGGGTCCGCAGGCCGCACTGGAGCGATAGGACAGGTTAAGGTGATAAGGTTGTGATCGGAGGAGCCCAACGGAGAGAAAAGATTAACAGTGTAAGCAGAAGGATTAGTTGTAAGGAAAAGGTCAAGTATGTTGGAACTCTTTCCAAGGCGATCAGGGATACGGGTAGGGTGCTGTACAAGCTGCTCTAGGTCATTAAGGATAGAAAAGGTGTAGACTTGTTCACCAGGTGGATCAGTGAAAAGAGAGGAGAGCCAAAGGAGGTGGTGAACATTGAAATCTCCTAGAATGGAGATTTCAGAGAAAGAAGAAATGGATAGAATGTGTTCCATCGTAGAAGTCAGATAGTCAAAGAATTTTTGATAGTCAGCAGAATTAGGAGATAAGTAAACAGCACAGATATATTTAGTCAGAGAATGACAGGAAAGCCGAAGCCAGAGTGTCGGAAGAATCAAGTTCAGGAACATGAGAGCAAGATAAGTTGTTGCATATATATACACAACAGCCACCTTTGGCTTTGAAATGAGTATAGAGAAAGTAGGAGGATACAGAAAAGGGTCTGCTGTAAGTTGCCTCAGACAGCTGAGTCTCAGTTAGAAAAAGAAGGTGAGGTTTAGAGAAGGAGAGGTGGTGCTCAACAGACCGAAAGTTAGAGGAAAGGCCGCGAATGTTGCAGAAACGAAGAAGAAGAGAGTCAGACAGTGGTTCCAGGCAGCTCAAGTCGTCACCGGGAGAGGGGCGGAAGGTGGGGGCATTTAAGGTCCCCCCCCTGGGGACTCCGAGACTACGTGTAGTGCTGCCATGACATTTTTTTTTAAATTTTGGAAATGGAAGTGTAGTGTGTACTGTGCATGTAGGTTGGAGTTGATCGAGAAACTTGTATTGGAGAGCATGCTGGCCTACTCTCTGCGTTATTGAGACACTGAAAAAGTTCAGCAAAGGGGGATGATCGGGACCTAGTCCCGAGGGCTGATGAAACGGGAACTCCAGCTCTCCCTGTCATCAGCTTTCCATCCACCTTGGGCGTACTGCCCTGCTCGACTGGTGTGTATATATATATATATATATATATATATATATATATATATATATATATATATATATATATATATATATATATATATATAAATAATGCATGTGGTGTGTGTGTGTGTGTGTGTGTGTGTGTGTGTGTGTGTGTGGTTTCTGTTTTCGGAGTATTTATGCACTATTGCCAGTTTAGCTTGACCAAAGATCGCCATGTCTCAACAAACTGAATGCTGAATTGCCATGTGATATTATTACTATAAGACGGTGGTACTCTGGAAAAATTGTCGTGGAATGTTAGTAGTCTTCAAATTTCGTGAAACTTTGGTGGACAGCCTGTAGTTGTTCTGTTTGTTACACCTGTAGGGACAGTATGACGGTAACTTACTTCACCGGAGCACTGTTTGACCCTTGAAATTATGGCCGCTTAGCCTGGAGTTGCGTCATGGGGCTGTGTTCAGGACGGGGTAGTATTGACTAAAGAAAAAAAAAAAAATCGAATCATTGGTTCCTCTGGACTAGATCCAACTGTATATGTGGCTTCCATTAATATCTTCATTGGCTGAAGCCATACGGCCTGTGACCTTGCACTTTCGACATGTCACAGATCCATCTACCTCATTCATTATCGACTCTCTTCCTTTCCACCAACTATGGTTCAGTTCAGGTTAAAAAAAAAAAAATGTATTGGGTTACGCTACGATGATTCCCGAAATTTGACGGATTGTTTTTAAGTAGTAATCCCATCGCCATTGCAGTAACCTAATCCTTTCCGTCATGTTCGGTCTAAATCATAGCACAGATCTGTAAGCTGACCTTGCCAGAGGACAGTGAAACTTGAAATTTCCATATCATCCTGATCTTTGACTGATTGTCAGCAATATCAAAACCCTTCATTCTTTCATAGCTTTGAGCCTTTCCACCATATCTGGTCTAAATCAGATAAAAACTTTATACGTCAGCCATCCCATGTGACCTTAAACATTGATGGATTATTTTCAAAATCATTATGACAACTCCCCTGACTGACCTTCAACCCTTCCACCAAGAATGGTAATAATCAGATCATAACTTTGCTGACACTTACGTCTTACACACACACACACACACACACACACACACACACACACACACACACACAGAAACATAAACAGGCAGACAGACAGAGAGGCCGACAGACATACAGACACGCTGATAGAGAGACACAGACAGACAGGCAGACAGAGACAATGGTCGGCACACAGGCAAACATACATACATATATACATACAGACACAGACAGACAGACAAATAGACAGACGGATAGACACACATAAGTGTACATACGCACAAACAAACTGACACCTAGAAACAAGGACGAATTGAGATACACATAGAGACACACAGACATACGACACAGACAAAATCAGATAAACAGAGAAGAACAGGGAGAAACAAATTAGTCACACACACACACACACACACACACACACACACACACACACACACACACACACACACACACATGCTGACGGACATTGCACTACACATCAAACAAACGCATAGAGAAAGAATCAACACAAAGACATATACACAAATAGAAACGCACAGAGAGATACATGCACACAATCAGACAGTCACATATACAACAAGAAGCGGTGCCAAAGCACAGCAAACCCGTCCCCGAAAGTCATTTTACTGCTAACATATAAACACAACAGATGTCACATTTAAAATTTTGAGTAAATCAGGAAAAAAATTGACGATTCTATGCCCGTCTTAAATTTTCGGCCCGACCCACTTAGGCCTAACATTGACCCCCCCTACCACTAACTGGGGGGTGACCCGGCTGATGTAATGAGGTGTGTTATAGGATGCAGATTTGAAAGATGCACATTTAGGTCTTGGTTTCATGTCGATGTGACGGATTTGAAAGGAGTTATGCCGAAAAGACATTTATTTATATATATATATTTTGGGGGCCTACAGGCTGGGCCATGGCCCAGTTTGGGCCAAAATATAATCAGGGGATCAGAAGGTCATAGCCTATCATCCCTATAACTTTAGGCAAAATCGTATCAGTAGTTTTCGCGTAAAATTCTTAACAAGCAGACAGAAAGACAAACAAACAAACAGACAAACCGAGTGAAAACAATACCCGTCCCCGAGCCCATCAGGGGCGTGGACGGGTAAATATACAGACAAACATACACACAGAGACAGACAGACACACACACACACACACACACACACACACACACACACACACACACACACACACACACACACACACACACACACACAAACGCACACACACACACACACACAAACGCACACACACACACACAATCAAACAAAAAATAATCTGACATTTTCATACATACAGGCATTCCCCCCAAACAAAAACAAACAAACAAACAAACAATCTGACACTTTCACACACACACACACACACACACACACACACACACACACACACACACACACACTCACACTCACACATGACTAGCATAACACCCCCCTCTCGCTTTGCGAACGCTGAATCGGTCTAAAACTGGTATCTATTAATCCTGAATGCTGAGTTGCGATAGGAAATCAGTACGACAATATGAATCGCTGTACTGACAAGGAAGTGGTATGGAGTGAATGTCAAATTACAGTGTACTGTATATATATATATATATATATATATATATATATATATATATATACATGAGCAATCAACCCCAACTACCCCTTGGATATAAACCTTCACCTGCTCAATCCGACTGGAGCGCAATAATTACCCACTAAAACCACCAGGCGCCAAAATCTGGTTATATGGTTACCACCCAGCGTAGTAAATGCTTTCCTGGTGTACAGGAAACCATTTGGCTTGTCACTCAGTGTAGACTCATCCACAGGCTGAAGGAAGAGGAAAGAATGAAGGAAAGAAAGACAGAAGAGGGAGTGTAAAGTCACCCGTAGGCAGAAGGACAAGGAAAGAATGAAGGAAAGACAGAAGAGAAAGGGAGGAATGAAGGATGGAGAGGAAAGGGCAGACACCCGAGAGCAGCACTACATCGAGTGAGTGGATATATATATATATATATATATATATATATATATATATATATATATATATATATATATATATATGTAAGTGGTGGGTGGGGTGCTCAGCATCCACTCTCACTCGATGTAGTGCTGCTTTGGGTGTCTGCCTTTCCCTCTTCCATCTTTCCTCTTCTGTCTTTCTTGCTCATTCTTTCCTCTTCCTTCTGCCTATGGGACTACACTGAGTGACAAGCCAAATGTTTTCTTGTACATTAGGAAGTCATTTACTAAGCTGAGTATTGACTATATAACCAAGAGTATGGCGCCTGGTGGTTTAGTGGGTAATTAGGTGCTCCAGTCGGGTTGAGTATATGTGTAGGTTTATATTCAAAGAATTGGTTGGGTTTTGTACTCAAGTAGTGCCACTCAGGGATGAGTGAAGCCGGTCACTCACACATCTTAAATATCATGATCAACTTGCCTAGCCCCGGGTTTCTATGCTCCTGTATTAGGTGACATAGGATTGGATGACGGATATATATATATATATATATATATATATATATATATATATATATATATAGTGGTGATGGTGGAGTGGGGTGCTCAGCATATACTCATTACATTTAGTTTTACTGGGTTGTCATCTTGTTCCATTGACATCTGGCACACTGCCATTCCTCTACCATCCTTTCACTCTACATGTTTGACCTATAATTTTTATTCCCCTATCAGTTTTTACAGCCCCTGTGTAGAAGAGGTCCGCACTTCTTGACAAACCAAATGTAGGAAGTCTTGTACTTACTGAGCAGTCAGTGGTAACTGAAGCTGGATATAGTAAATTATGGCTCAACTAACCCATTGCTCCCTATCGGAAAGTCTCTGTGAAGGTTACAATATTCCTGGTTAGGACAAAAAAAAAAAGAAGTTGAGCACTGAGAGAGTTTACGTGAAGATCCACGCACTAGCGATCGATGCTCAATAAGTTAGCCTTTGACACTACAGGAGTGAGGTGTAACTCCTGTCTTAAATATCTTGACCCCTGCAGCCCCGATGTTCTCATACTCCTGAATTATTTAACATAGGATTGCACGAACATGATCTATCTTCAACTATATATATATATATATATATATATATATATATATATATATATATATATCATTATCCACATTCTGGTTTTACTGGGTTGATCTTGTTCCGATGACATTGGCACACTGCCATCTTTACATCTTCATACATTTGATATAATTTTTATTCCCCTTCAGTTTTTACAGCCCCTGTGGTAAGAGAGGTCCGCAGACTTTTGTAAAATTATTCAACTTTGGTAGCATCAGGGTAATGAAGGGATTAGTAAAGGCTCAACTAACCCACTCCTATCGGAAAAGTCTCTACGGAAGTTACAATATTCTGAGAGGACAAAAAAAAGAAGAGGGCACTGAGAGAACGGAGAAAGATCCACGCCTGGCGATCGATCTATAAGTTAGCCTTTGACCTACTGTAACTCTGTGATCTTGACCCCTGACCGATGTTCTCATACTGGAATTATTTAACTGTATTTGCTACGAGCATGATTCTTCAACTAAGATTAGTTCCAAAATAGATAAAAAAAATCTTTAAGCTTGAGCGCTTGTCGTGTGACCTTGTTGTTTGTCCCATTGTTATCAACACTGAACAATTTAATCAATGTTTGACTTTAATCCTTCCACAAAGTTTAGGTCAAACCATATAAAAACCGAGTTTAACGGCTGAAAGTTTGACAGAGTCGTGAAACCGTGAAACACTGCACCCTCTGCTCACCCTTTCCCCTTCTGCTATATTTTGTCTAAATCAAATTAAAACTGTACACGTTAGCTCAATCCCGACCTATTACCTTTGACCGTTTCCGGGCAATATCTTCCGTGCATCTGTCCCAGTAGAGAATGAAACTCCTCTGTGGAAAGAAGAAAAAAAGTTATCGGTTATTTCATTTTGCTTCAGGGGTCAAAGAAAGAAGGAAAATATGGAGAAATTGAGATTTATGTTGATTACATCTTAGCGTGTCAGCGTCATTTATTAGGTACTTTAGGCGATGTTTTTTGGTATAAAAGACATGAAAAGTAAGACTAGATACTGAAGAACAGTTTAATAACTATATGTTTGAGTTGCGAAAGATTATATATTAAGACATGGCTGTGTCGGAACCATCCCTTGATAGTGT
Organism: Coenobita brevimanus; assembly: GCF_032717465.1. Taxonomy (NCBI): domain Eukaryota; kingdom Metazoa; phylum Arthropoda; class Malacostraca; order Decapoda; family Coenobitidae; genus Coenobita; species Coenobita brevimanus. The sequence continues at coordinate 17,327,286 of NC_137018.1, read as the reverse complement.
CTATTGACAATTTGATTCGTATTCTGCCGTTGAGCTGCCTGATACCGACTTCCGAAATACGAAATGCTACGACATTTCATGGTGAACGAACTTTAATAATACAGTTCATGATTCTTGCACCATCATAAGAATAGCGGTAGAATTGCCTGGCTTGTTGGGATCGCTTTTACGAAGAAGCTAGAAATAATTTATGTTTTCTTCTTAAGAATAGACAGCAATATTAATTTAATACTTGTCTTAACCATAGTCACTGTCAAAGATGTTTAAAAATACCTGAACCCTTATGTTTTCCTTCAAGTAAAGGTAGTTGAGTAAGGTAAACCGGTCCTTAGACCTGATTCATTAGTATATAGATGTATAATTACTCTTACAATGTAGTGGATTCTTAGTTACAGCTAGTTTGAATTAGCTGATTAAATGCCTGCACGGCAAACAAGTTATGTGACGTTACGCGGAGAGACAAAGAAACAAAGAAGAAGTTAAAGAGGGTTGTGGTGAAGTGGGTGTCACTGAAAGCGGTAAGATAAACACTTTGAGATGGGGTGGTCCTGAAGAGAGGATGGAGAATGAAAAACTATCTGGAAGAGTGTATGTCACGGACGGGGAGAGGAGGAAGGAGAGCCATGGATGAGATGGAGGGACTGAGTGGAAATAGAGAGGAAGGTGTGAGTTGGAAGGAGGAGAGGCAAATGGCAGGGGAAAAGCAACAAAGAGGCGATTTGTTTGTGGCCACAGTTCGCGGAATTGATGGTTCTGGATATTGATAGATGAACAGGCGATTGATTGCTACTTTCACCTCACACGGCAATAGGAAGGGATGTAGTGTGTGTGTGTGTGTGTGTGTGTGTGTGTGTGTGTGTGTGTGTGTGTGTGTGTGTGTGTGTGTGTGTGTGTGAGAGAGAGAGAGAGAGAGAGATTCATAGTGAAGCAGCGTAAAAAGGGAAGTGATGAAATTTTTTAACTAGAATGTTACACAGACAGGCACGGTGACATCATATCTGAATATTACTCACCAAAAATTGTTAAATTACACTACCCCAATTAGCTTTTTCTTTTTAATATTTATCTGTGTAATTCGTTTGTCCACACACACACACACACACACACACACACACACACACACACACACACACACACACTCATTCCCGAAGCAATGAATCAGGGAGCCAATGCTTCAACCACCAACCCCTCTTACCTCATTTTCGCGTCTCCTGCTTCCTGACTCCATCCCTCTCCCCCCCAAAAAAAAAAAAAAAAATAAATAAATAAATAAATAAAGCGTCACCTGTGGCCGGAAATCGTACTGAAGTTGTGTCTTAGAACTTACCAGTAAATCCTAGACTGTACAGTAGCCAACTAAGTTTTGCGACGAAATATTACAGTTGGGATCCCTGTGTAGTCGTCATTCTCATCCCAAGCCTGTATGCTGATGTCTAGAGAGAGAGAGAGAGAGAGAGAGAGAGAGAGAGAGAGATGGAGAAATGAATTCCCCGAGCTAGGCAACTAAGGCCATATAGCCCCGCTGGGTTACAGGCGGGGCCTTTTACCTCCGGCAGCAGGCGGCAGGCGAGGCTCAGGCACGACCTCCCGATCACAAGCTCAGCGCGCTACCACTGTGCAACCGCGCCCCCGAGAGAGAGAGAGAGAGAGAGAGAGAGAGACCTATCATACTCTCTCTTGAATGAATGCCTAAATGATCCATGGATTCGATTCCGGTTCGGAGAATTTGTAGTAACTGTCACAACCATATGTGTGTGTATGGGTTCGGACTCACTTGCCCCTGAACATGTGATCGTCAAGAGGAAATGAAGCTCGAGGGTTCGTCCAACGTTCAGACTCGAATACTGAGGCAACTCTAACCCTGTGCTTCGTTTCATCTTGTCGATCACATGTTCGGGGGCAAGTGTGTCCTGGTCCTAACAGTACGAAGAGAGAGAGAGAGAGAGAGAGAGAGAGAGAGAGAGAGAGAGAGATAATTCCATTATAAAACGAAATAATCACGATACCTATATTATCAGATGCAGCGCGTGCCCTCAACCCGCCCACCAGACATCAACATACATACAGGCGTGGGACGAGAGTAGTGACTATAGTATCCCTCGCGTAAATTTGCGCCTGTGGTGTGGCCCGCACCTGTGTACAGTGTGTCACGTTTTCTATACCGTTATCTCTCTCTCTCTCTCTCTCACTCTCTCCTGGCGGGAGATGTGAGGCACCCTGAGTACTTTTGATTCTTTTATAAGTTATTTATAATTGTGCTTTCATTTGTTAATTTGGTTTTGTTATATTTAGTGATATTTATCATTTTTTGTATACGGCGACAGATGACCCGTTATTGCAGTACTATGACTGATATTCATTCATTCTCTTTCCCCTTCCTCCATCTCTCTCTCAGCCTGACAATGCCTCCACCACCACCACCCCCCGTCATGCCGACAATGCATTCAACCTTGCCCCTCTCCTGCACGATAATTGCTCTCTCTCTCTCTCTCTCTCTCTCTCTCTCTCTCTCTCTCTCTCTCTCTCTCTCTCTCTCTCTCTCTCTCTCTCTCTCTCTCTTTAATTGCAAGAGACATTTTGGATATTTTCTTTTACATAATATTGTATATATTGTAAATTTGACATCATTTCCACACCACCCTTGAGGTATTTGTCTTGGCGTGCTTTTTTTTTAAAGAGGAGTCCCCAATAGGCCTATTCCTCTATCTCTCACAGAAGACAGAAAAACAGAAGAAAAAGAAGGAAGAGAAACATGAGGAAGAAAAGTGCGAAAAAGAGGATAGAAGAATTATGATGTATCCTCATCAGACGATGTGAGAGTGATGGTGAAAGAATCGATGTAATGGACAATCACCACAACTCTCTTTTCATCATCCTCTCTGCAGTTTTCTGCGTGCCTCACAACATTCTTCCAGTTGTCTGCCGTGACAGTTGTTGAGTGACTCATGGACGAGTGGCTTCAGATCTGCAATTCTGAACGTATTTCTCTTTGACGTAGCGCTTTAACACAATGTTGCCCAAATTAGCTCGATTGTGTTATATTGGCAGTGGTAAGGGGGTAGGCGTACAACCCTATGTCCATGTTCTGAGGCCGTCTTATCGATGACGTAGTTTGTATCTGCAGCTGCGATGTGGCGAGTCACAAGGTGCAGGAGTTGCGTTTTGAGGAGACCATCTGGCACTGTAACACCCTTCTTCTCCAGCCATTCTCGGATCTCCGCTTTCTTGGTTGCAGTAGTTGGTGGTTTATCTATTTTTCTGGAGTCATAGGATGCATTATCCTTTACTATAACAGAAGATGATGGAATGTTGGGCAACAGTTGATTCTTAAACCACTTTTCAAAGGTGTCCGCATTCATCTGTTCATGATAGTGTCCTACATTCTTTGCTTGGAAAACAAGGGTTGCTCCAGGAACAAATCCATCTTTGGTTCCTGCATGCAGCAAAATCAAGAGGGAACCCTTCCCTGCGGGCACCCTCACTCCCACGGCCTTGTTTGCATTGCTGTCTACCCAGCATTTGGACACAGAGTAATTTTGATTGATCCATGTCTCGTCTAAGTAGACAATGGTTTGGCCACCGACTGGGTGTGGAAGTGTTGCCGCTCGCGAGTGAATAATGTTTTTTTTTTTTTTACTTCGGTATTGGCATATGCCTACTATTTTGTCCTACATATTAGCTTATGATTATAAATGTGATTATTCCTCGCCCTTAAAATTACGGTAAAAGCCAGTAAATGTGAGCATTTTTCCCTAGCAACACCTGTACAAGCTATGCATGGGTCTATGGAGGTACGTACTTTACCTTAGGCCAGACTGGGTGTGTCAGTGTTGCCACTCACAAGAATTATATGAATTATTTATTTTACTTTGGATATTGGCATATTTCTTCTTTTTTTAGGCTCATTATCTTATATCCATAACTGTGATATTATTACCCACCCTAAAACTATGCTAAAAACCATTAAAAGTGACTACATTTTCTTTTAGCACACTGTACAATATGTATGCCATGTTTCTGTGTTACTGTATAAATATTTTATGCATAATAAGATTACTGTTGATTCATCCATCAAAATACACAAGTGTAAGTTTTATTCATCTGAATTTATCGTATTTGTGATGCCTTGTACATAAATAGCTTCCGTTTCACATCGCAAGTTGGGGAAACGTGGCAAAATTGTACACAGGTGCGGGCCACACCAAAGCCGCACATTTACGCGAGTACTACTATAGTCAGGGACGCCATATTATCAAAATACCATAATATTTGGTCTCAAACTTAGTTGGGCTACTGTACATGTTGGAGACCATGGTGATACTTTGATGCAGGGCTTCTGGGGTATGTCCAAGGACAGCATATTCACCAGTTTAGTTTAGCTCTTGGAAATGACCATTTAAATCTTTCATTGTAGGTTGAATACATCTTAAGATTAAATATGTTTCCGTCTAGACGGAACTGCATTTTATTTTATCAGAGTTCATTTGTTTGTGACTTAAAAGGGAGACTGCAGTGGGGTAGATGTTGATAATGACAGGAGCCAGGATACATCATTGCTTTATGCCCACATCCGCATTCCTATGAACACACGAGCATTCATGTTGTCATGCAGGGTGTTCAGGATGGTAAGAAATTTGTTTGGAACCTCAAATTTTGAAAGAGCATTCCACAAAAGTTCTGTTGACAGTGTCAAGCACTTTTGCAAGATCAGTGAATGCAATATACAAGTCACGGTTCTGGTCGTGGCATTTCTTTTGTATCTGTTGGCCAACAAAGATCACATCACAGGTGCTCCTTTCTTTCCGAAATTCGAACTGTATTTCATGAAGTGTCGACTCAGTCCAATGTTTTGCCAGTCTGAATAACATTATCTTGGCTAGTACTTTGCTAGCATTAACAAGGAGGGAGATACCTCTGCTGCTGTCACAGTTTAAGCAATCCCCTTCCTTCCTGTAGATAGTTACAATATCAGAGGAAAGCTTGTCAGATGGAATTCGTCCTTTGTTCCAGGTAGTATAATATCAAGGAGGCACTGGTGGAGTAACTGGTCACTCTCCTTCATTAGTTCAGATGGTATGCCAACCGGGTCAGGGCGTGTTTTTTTTTTTTTTTTTTTTTAGAGAGAGAGAGAGAGAGAGAGAGAGAGAAAGAGAGATCAGATGGCCTGAACAGTTTCTGCAAGTGTAGGTGGGACATCAAAATCTGCCGCTTGAGGAGCATTTCGGATATGATCAAAGATATTGTGCTCCACCGGGTTTCTCCGATTAAGTAAGGTATCAAATTGTTGTACCCATCGTTCTAGGATTGCTTGTCATTCAGGAGCTCTCCTTCCTCGGCTGATCAAGCAGGGACTATGAGTTGTGTTTGGTTGGCCCTATTGATGGTTTTTATGGACTTGTAGAACCCATGTTGGCCATTAATATTAACCAGTCTTCGTCAGCTTCTTTCTCTGCTTGCTTAGTCCATCTGTTATCCATGTCACGCAGTTTTCTCTTGAGTTTCACTTCTTTGATTCTGGAATTCAGTTTTAGGGTTAAGGAGCAACGATGGGCCAACCAGTTATGTGCTATATTTTTCATTGCGAGGTCATGGTCTGTCCTTTGGCATTGCTTCATCAAACCAGTCTCTATGGCAGTGGGAGTGAAGAAATCCAAAGGATTCTTCTGCAGTCCCTTGGAGCAAAGCGTCTTCATGTTCAGCCACTCTGGTATCTAGGCTTTGTTGCATTGTTGTTTGGGTAAAGTGGGTGGGCATTGAAAGTGCTTGTCTGTAAAAAAAAAAATGTTTTCGAAGGCAAAGTTATAAGTTGCTGCATCCTTTAACATACTACTGCGTACAATTTAGCTTTTTGGGAGGATGTGGTATATGGGCATATAACTAGTTGCAGTATGGTGAGTATAAGGTTATGGCCTGTTATTTAGGCAATCAAGCATCTCTCATAGCCTGGGTTATACCACTACTCATTACCAATGTTACCCACCTGCCAGTTACACCACAACCGCCGTGGGGCTTAGGTCAACGGAGTAAATATCCATAGTAGGGGATTAGGTCCATTGGACAGGAATAAGTTCATGTGGAAAAATTGGTCCATGTGGGAAACGGGTCCTTTATAGAAACTGGCCCAAACTGTAACATGTGTCCAGTGGATAAAAATAGGTCCTTGGGGGAAACAGGTCCATTGCTGTGGAAAGATCCGTGTGTAGATTCAGTCGTTTTCACCTTTGGGGGAGGGAAAATATGATCGATGAGTGAAAAAAAGGTCGGCAGAGCAAAATAGGTCATGGGGAGAAGTAGTGTAAATGAGGGAAAAAAATCAAGGGGGAAAAAAATATGGGTATGTGGTGAAAAATAGATCAAAGTGGATAAAAGATTAATGGAGAAATAAGATCCATGTAGGGAAAACATTTATCAGGGAAAATAGGCTCAAGGTAGGAAGAAGGGTGACCACTCCCCAACCCTCCAACTATCGTCCAATTGCTTGAACGTCCTTGTATTTCAAAAGTTTTCGAGTCAATTCTCAGTGTAAAAATTTTAAGGCATCTTTCCCCAAACACAACTCCTCTTTCCGATCGTCAGTACGGGTTCCGTCAGGGACGCTCCACTGGCGATCTTCTCACCTACCTTTCAGACTCCTGGTCATCCTCCTTTCGGGACTGGCGAAAGCTTTGCCATTGCACTTGACATCTCAAAGGCTTCTCTTCGATCGAGTCTGGCATAAATCTTTAATTTCCAAACTGCCCCTCCTACGGTTTCTATCCTTCTATCTGTTCCTTCATTGCTAGCTTCCTTTTCTGGTCGTTCTATGGCAGCCGCTGTTGCTAGACGTGGCCATCATTCTTCTCCTAGATCTATCAACAGTGGTGTTCCTCAGGGCTCTGTCCTATCACCAACTCTCTTCCTTTTCATCAATGATCTTCTAAGCTGTACATCTAACCCTATCCACTCATACGCTGATGACCTCCACCCTTCACCTTTCCATTCGGTTCCCACAACGCCCATCTCAACAGTTACTTCAACAAACAAGGGATGAAGCTATGGCACAATTCTAATGTCTGACTTGGCTCGTATCTCTGACTGGGGTAAAAATAATATGGTTCTTTTTAATGCATCTAAGACTCAGTTCTTACACCTATCAACCCTTTGACAAAATCTTCCACAGGTATACTCCACTAATGTTTAATAATATTCAGCTTAATCCTGCATCATCCTTGAACATGCTTTGGGGTTTCATTTACTCGGGACTTTATCTTGGAAAGATCATATTACATCTCTTCGGTAAAATCTTGCTTCCAAGAGATTGGGTGTGCTAAGCCTACTCCGCTCTTTCTTTACCCCTGCACGATTGTTGACTCTATACAGGGGTTTTTTATCCGCCCCTGTGTGGAGTACAACTCCTCAAGTGTGTGGGGAGGTTCTCTCCACATAAGCAGCTCTTCTCAATAGGGTGGAGTCAAAGGCTTTTTCGTCTCATTAACTCTCCTCCTCTTACTGACTCCCCTTCAACCTCTGTCTCTTCGCCGCACTGTTGCATCTTTATCTCCTTTCTATCGCTACTTCTTTCTTTAATGGTCACTGCTCCTCTGAACTGTCTGCTTGCATTCCTCCACTTCTACGATGGGCGCGTAGCACCCGTCTGGCAGCAAACTCTCATCTCTTTTTCTGTCCAACTCCCTCTCTAATGCAAGAGTTAACCGTTACTCCCAGTCTTTCATTTATGCAACAGGTCAGCTCTGGGAACTGTCTCCCCCTCTGTCTGTATTTCCTGCTGCCTATGATCTCCAGTCTCTTTCAAAATGCAGTGTGGGTCTCAGGGCATTCTCAAAATGATCGGATCTTGAATTTGGCTCTCTATTGTATTTTGTTTTTCTCTTGGAGGGAACTGTTACTGCGGGGTCATGGCCTTTGGTTCCTTCTTCCTCGCATTAAAAAAAAAAAAAAGATCCATTGTTAATGGAGGTTGATGTGGAAAAGATTTCTATGAGCAAAAACTAGTCCAAAGGGAAATAGGTCCTTGGGAAAAAATACGTCCATTGAAAGAATGGGACCATTAGAAATTAAAAACAATGGGGAAAATACTTCAGTGAGAGTAAAAAGATCCATGATGAAAATAAGTCCATTGCTTAAGATAGATTCGAGGGTCAAAATAAGCTAATGGGGAAAAAGAGGTTCATGGTCAAAGTGGGTCCATCAGGTAGAGTCAGTCCATGGGAGGAAATCTGTCAGGGTATGAACAGGTGGACTGACTCCCAATGGGTGTAGACGAAGACTGATTTATGTGCTACCTTTAATGTAACAACCTGTATGCATTTTATAAGATATCTAAGTTTCCGCAATTTTATATTGCATCATAAAATATACATATGATAAGTAGAATCATTACCACTGCCACCACAACGACGACCACTGTCACCTTCACCACCACAAAGACGACCATCACCACATTCACCACCACAGTGACGACAACCATCATCTTTACCACCACAACGACGACCATCACCACCTTCACCACCAGAACGACGACAACCATCACCTTTACCACCACAACGACGACCACCACCACCTTCACCACCACAACGACGACCATGACCACCTTCACCCACCACAACGACGACCACCACCACCTTCACCACGACACCTCTACCATTCCATTACTACAACTACAATCACACCACTATCATCAACATCACCACCATTACCACCACAAACAGTTCCACCAACACAGCCACCACCAATTCCACCACTCACACCTCTACCATTCCATTACTACAACTACACCACCTCTATCATCAACTTCACCAAAATTACAACCACAAACAGTTCCACCAACACAGCCACCACCAATACCACCACCACAAATACCAACATTACCGTTACTATCACCATTAGCAACATTAGCAATTCCTCCATCACTTCCCGCCTCTGACTTCCTCATGGCTGACATTAAAATGTCTTCAGCTGATGTATTTTCTGCCATCACTGGCCTCAGTACTAACAAGGCATATGGGCCTGATGGAGTCCCTCCTGTTGTTCTCAAGAACTGTGCTTCTGTGCTTACACCCTACCTAGGCACACTCCTTCGTCTGTGTCTGTCAATTCTTGTACCTTTCTTCCGTCTTGCTGGAAGTTTGCTCTCATTCAAGCCAGTCCCAAAGAAGGGTGACCACTCCCCAACCCTCTAACTATCGTCCAATTGCTTTAACGTCCTGTATTTCAAAAGCTTCTTTCGGAGTCAATTCTCAATAGAAAAATTTTAAGGCATCTTTTCCTATCTACAACCTTCTTTCTGGATCATTGTCAGTACGGGTTCCATCAGGGGCGCTCCATCTGGCGATCTTCTCACCTTACCTTGTCAGACTCCTGGTCATCCTCCTTCTTTCGGGACTTGGACGAAAGCTTTGCCATTGCACTTGACATCTCAAAGGGGTTTTTTGAACTGAGTCTGGCATAAATCTTTAATTTCCAAACTGCCCTCCTTACGGATTCTCTCCTTTCTATCTATGCCTTCATCGCTAGCTTCCCTTTCTTGGTCGTTCTATAGCTGCTGAAGGTTGTAGACGGCCATTGTTCTTCTCCCAGATCTATCAGCAGTGGTGTTCCTCAGGGCTCTGTCCTATCACCAACTCTTCTTCCTTTTATTCATCAATGACCTTCTAAGCTGTACACATCTAACCCTATCCATTCCCATACGCTGATGACTCCACCCTTCACCTTTCCATTCGGTTCCCCGCAATGCCCATCTCTGGGCAGTTACTTCAACCAAACAAGGGATGAAGCTATGGCACACCTAATGTCTGACTTGGTTTGTATCTCTCTGACTGGGGTAAAAAATACTCTTGTTGTTTTTAATGCATCTAAGACTCAGTTCTTACACCTATCAACCCGTCAAAATCTTTCCACAGGTATGATACCCACTAATGTTTAATAATATTCAGCTTGAATCCTGCACTCATCCTTGAACATGCTTGGGGTTTCATTTACCGGGACTTATCTTGGAAAGATCATATTACATCTCTTGTAAAATCTGCTTCCAAAAGATTGGGTGTGCTAAGCCGACTCCGTTCTTTCTTTACCCCTGCACAATTGTTGATTCTATACAGGGGTTTTTATCTCGCCCCTGTGTGGAGTACTAACTCTCCATGTGTGGGGAGGTTCCCCACATACAGCTCTCCTCAATAGGGGTGGAGTCAAAGGCTATTTTTCGTCTCATTAACTCTCCTCCTCTTTATTGACTCCCCTTCAACCTCTATCTCTTCGCCGCACTGTTGCATCTTTTTTATCTTCTTTCTCTATCGCTACTTTAATGGTAATTGCTCCTCTGAACTGTCTGCATGCATTCCTCTTCACTCTGTACCGACGGGCGCGTAGCACCCGTCTAGCAGCAAAACCTCTCATCCCTTTTCTGTCCAGTTCTTCTAAATGCAAGAGTTAACCGTTACTCCCAGTCCTTCATGTATGCAACAGGTCAACTTCTGGAACTCGTCTCTCTCTGTCTGTATTTCCTGCTGCCTATGATCTCCAGTCTTTCAAACGCAGTGTGTCCAGGCATCCTCGAAATGAACGGATCTTGGAATTTGGCTTTCTCTTGTATTTTCTTGTTTTTTCTCTGAGGGAACTGTTATTGCGGGCTCTATGGCCTCTTGGTTCCTTCTTCCTCGCATAAAAATACCTACCACCAGTACCATTAACACCACTTACCGCAATGACCACCATGGCTACCACTACCAACATTGACACTACAACCATCACCAGCACTGCTACCACCACCAATACCACCATTACAACTTCGACCACCAATACTATCAATGCCACATCCACAGCTAATAAAGCAGATGAGCAGTTTCTTCCTATGCATTCACAGAAAATAACAGGAACTGCATACTCAATCCTGGGACATGAACGCGTAATTTTCGTTGAAATACGTGTAGCTTGCTTTATCTTTATTCCTGATCATTTATAGCCACGTTTTTGCCATCTTTGATTAAACCAAGCTGCGCCGTTTTTGTTGGCCAGAGTGATACGAATCCGGCCCAAGCATTTGTCGCTGAAACCAAGATCGTCTTTGTATCTCTTCCAATAGTGGTCGGGAACAGTCTTGGTGCAGCTTGGGGAGGATGAGAATGGCCAACAATGACAAGTAAGTGATAAATATAATGAAATTAGGGCACACAATGTACATAAAATTGGGGTGCAGGTGGCTAATATTAACGAAATATAGGGCCAGTTCAACACAAATATAGGCTACGTGTAAATTGCATATTTGCCAGATGATGGTCTTCGGCGAACCACTATGTTAACATTGAGATTGGCATGCACAATTTTTCGGTTCTGCATATCCCGGACTGTTTTTGCAGAAAGAAACCAAGCCCCCCAAAACGTGCTTTGAATCCCAAGCTCCAGCTTGGACTGCAAAAACGCGGCTTATATTTTTGGGAGGGGATTTGACCCCATCAAGGGTCAGTGGGAGGGTCACACACCCCAAATAACGTATTACATTTGAAAGTCAATTGTACAACATGTACTATGATACTAAAGTCATTTATGCCCACCTTTCAGTATTTCTCAGAATTATTAATTTGCTGAAGAGAATTCCCCCCCCCCCAAAAAAAAAAAAAAAAGATCATGGTTGGAAAACTGTCTATAGTAGATCTTCCCAGCAACCAAACGAACTCACCTGAGAAGTGTCATTCAAATCTTTCCTCTATTTCCAGACATTTTTATTTTTAGAAGTGAGACAGTTGAGACTGACCCCCCTAAGAACCACTGGGGGGCTCACACATTCCAAATATCGCATTCCGGATGAGAGTTTTTATACTACATCTACTAAGATATGAAAGCCACATCTGCACTTCTTTTAGTGTTTCTAAGAATTATATACCTCCCCCTCTAAAATCATGGCTGGGAAAAATTGTGTTGTGGAAAACCTGCAGAGTAAACAGATGAACTCACTTGGGAAGTTATATTCGACATTTTTATCATATTTCCAATTTTTCTTCTTTCTTTAATAGTGGCTGACCACCCCAAGAATCGTGGGGAAGGGGGAGCCATGCCACCCAAATACTCGATGTGCAGTTTCTTCTCTGTGCATTTATAGACAAAGCATGGAAAGTGCATATCTAGTCCTGTGATACGAGTATTATATGCCTGGCTTTTTAAGTCGAAATTCACTGATGCTTACTTTCTCCAATTTCCGATTGATTTTATTTTGGGGAGGGGACTGAACCCAAGAAACGTTAGGGGTACACACTCGCTAAAAATCGCATTACTAAGATATCAGAGCCTTATCTGCCTTTTTCTTCATTACTTCTGAGAATATATAATTAGGTGAAGGAGGCTGGCCCCCTTAAACTTAAGACTTGGAAAATTAGTATGTAGTGGAAGACCTGTGGAATTAACCAGACTCAATTCACCTGGGAAGTTTTCTGTTCAAGTATTTCAACTTTTCTCTTATCGTTTTATTTTTTTTTGGGGGGTGGGGGAGGAGTGGGGACTGTCCCCCAAGAATAATTGCAGGGCCCCTGATGGCCAAGATTTACAACTGCTTAGAAATAAACGCCAGTATGGTGGAAAGCATGTGTTAGTTACCGTGATTTTTTTAAATAGATGTTCAGTCATGTATAGCTACAACTGGTCGGATGAATTAACGGATTGGTGGGGTTGTCAGGGCAGGTGGGGTGGATGGGCAGGTTGGTGTGGGTGAGTGGATTGGTAGTAGGCAAATAAGACCCTGGTAGTAGGAGGCCCATGAGTGGAATATATTCCTGGGGAAAGGGGCCCAAGGAAGAACAGGTTTTTAATCGAGTAAAATGGGACCCCCGGGGTTTTCTCCCAAAGAGGGGAGTGGCCATCCAGAGTCCCAGACAATGCCGGTATGCATGGATAATAATAGGGTTTTATCCAGGCAATAACGGGTACCCATGTTAGTCTCTTCATATAAAGAACTCCCTAATTTGATTTCACCTCTGTCCATCTAACTTTGAAGTTAGAAACGAGCTTGCATGCTACTGGCCTTATTTTCTCTTTCATAAAAATTCCTAGCAACTTGAAAATGCAAGTGGATACACATGCAGTTAAAGCGTTTATTATCGCTCATAAGTAAACCATTCGCCACACACACCACAAAGCCAGTCAGGAGACAGGACGTGTGTGCTGGGCAATCCCCAGGTCCTGTCCTCCCCACTTACTATTTTTTAATCAGCCCATACCCCACTGACCGGGCTAATGTATGGCCCGGCCTGCACTATATGTGCAGGAAATCTTCAAACGAACGAACGAACCATTCGCCGTTCGAAAACAAACCACCCGGCTCTACTTCATCCGCGAATTTTCTTACCTAACATAATACATGTCATATTTACCCATCCATCTGCTTCACTCAGTTATCTCTATCTGGCACAACGCCATTACGACACACCTTCCTTCATCGTACACCATTTTCCTCTCGTTTCCCCTCATCATTTACAACCCTATCATATTACAGTCACACCAACCAGCCTACTGTTCCTGAACCCTGTTTAGCTATGGAACTCAAATATACGCCGCAGTCGTGCCAGATCTTTAAAGCCTGCATTGCTTCATATACAGTAAAATTATGTATTCATATGCATAGGGAAAATAATAAATTTGAGTGAGATAGCAAGAAAAACTAATGTAATAAGCATTAAAATGTTGGTATTATAATGGTATGCAGGGTATCTCATAAGAAATGAGTATAGGAAAGCATAATGCCATTTTACGATGAAAAATATTTTGCTAACGTGCGTCAAACTTTCAGCGGCCATGGAAAAGAGATATTTAAATAGTTGTAATAACGTTATTAATAGGGTAAGGTGCATCTCACTTCAGATATCACTAAATCCCAAAGTCTGAGTTATAATTTGGTCTGCGTTTGACTGCAGGAAAGTTGACAGTCCTGATTTGGACAACAAACAGATAGAGACTGAGGTAAAGTAGCGTTACTGCGGTTAATCACAATAGTTTGTCGTCCTCACTCAGATTCGGGGGGGAGGGGGTGCCGGGGGACTCTTTTTGTATCTCATAATTTACTAATTAATGTAATTAGACCCAACCGAATGATAAAGAATACCATACGCTCCACTAGGACTCTTTACAATTAATGTGAGTTAATTGCCCTTTATGTTGTCAGCTTGTTTCTTTGATGCAAATGTTTCATTATCTAAAGCCAATCTCCTTGATGTTACCCACCTCCTTTGTTGCAGCAGTTTGAAAAAGTTCTATCTTTCTGTCTGTTGCCGGACGCCTCAATCCCGAAAGGGGTGGCCAGAAACAAATCACCTCCATGTCGTCCTGTCCAACGCCGTTTCACTGCCCTGCTCCCAGCTCACACCTCATTCTCTCTCATATACCTCTCCACTCCATCCCTCCATCTCATCCTTGGCCTCCTCCTCCCTCGCCCCCCTCCACCTCACTCGCATACTCTCTCCTCATTAGTCTCTCGTTCTCCATCTTCTCCACATTACCAAACCACCTCAGTGTATTTATCCTAACGCATTCCATCACATCCACATTCACACCAAAACGCTCCTTCACTTCCACATTAGTCAGTCTGACTCACGTAACTCAACATGCTCCTGTCAAAAAAACTTATTTCCAGTGCACTCACTCTTGGTGTGTCCTTCCAGCATAGTCCAGTTTTACTTTCCATACGTTAGGGTTGGTATCACAATACTGTAATGAAGCAACATTCTTACTTCCATACTCACTTCCGTGTTCCTAATCACTGCTTTCAAAGAACCAGCAACCTTTCTTCCCTGTTCTACCCTTTCAAGCACTTCACCCTCTAAACTTCCATCCTTTTTCGTCACACTACTCAAGTACTTAAACGTGCTCACATTTGCATTTCCTCCTCATTCAGCCTCACTGTACATTCAGTGGCTTCATTTCTCTTGGAGACCACAACTTTACTCTTCCCTACATTCACCTTTAGATTCCGTTTCTTACACACTCTACGAAACTCATTCACCAATCCTTGCAATTCCTCTTCGTCTTCACTTAACAATACAGTATCAGCTGCAAACAACAGTACAGGGAGTTTCCAAACACTGCCCTCTCTCATCAGGGTGGCTCCAACATCAACTGCCCTACCTTGTATCTCTTTTATAACCTCATCCATATACAGACTGAACAACCATGAGGACATGATACATCCCTGTTTCAATTCAATTTTCAAATAGAAACATTCATTCAGTTCACTATCCACATGCGCTGTAACCTTGGGCCCCTCATACATACTCTTCACGGCATTAAAGAACTTCCCATTTACTCCATATATCTTAATACTTTCCACATTCCTTGTCAATCCACCCTGCCATATGGTTTCTCCAAATCCATGAATGCGACATACAACATCTTTCTCTTCCCTAGAAACTTTTCCATTAAAGACCCAAGAATGAAAATCTGATCTACACAACCTCTTCCCTTCCTAAAACCTCCCTGTTCTTCTCCAACTATTCCTCTGTTATTTCCCTAACTCTGTCAACAAGTATGCTGCCATATACTTTTACTATTACGCTAAGAAGACAAATGCCTTTATGATTACCACACATTTCTTTTTCCCCTTTTCCTTTGTACAGTGGAATAATTATACCTGACTTCCAATCCTCCGGGACTCTGTCTTCCTCCCAGGCCAGTCTGCACATCTTCCATATCCCTTATACTACTTTCTCTCCCCCATGCTTCAGCATTGCTCCACACACTCCATCAATTCCTGGGGCTTTCCCCATTTTGACTTTCTTCATTACCTCCTCTACTTTCATTGTACTGTTTTATTCCTCTCTTCTCACCTCCCTCCTTCTCCCAGCCATTTCCGTGCCACTTATAATCGCATTACTTTCATTCTCTATGTTCAACAATTCCGTAAAATGTTCTCTCTGTCTGCTGACTTTTTCTCCCTTCTCCACTATAAATCTACCATTTTTATCTTTCACACCCCGACATTTTTTTTTTTCTATAAATAACAGAACGGAGGAAGGAAAAACAAATGAGTAAAAAAAAAAAACAATCCATACACCAGATTACTGGCGTCCTCCGTTCATAAAATATCTGTAACAGTTAGACTTGAACAGCTGTGGGTTGAAATTTGGAGGGAAACAACTCTGAGGAAGCGAATTCCAGAGAGATGCAGTTCGGGGAATGAAAGAATTCTGCAATATGGCTGAGTGACATTCCAGTCATGAGCGCTACCAGATGCCCGTGTAGCACGAGGGAAGGCATGGAGAGGTGGCACCATGGACGCAACTTCGTCTGAGCATTTGCCAAAAAAATTTCTGTAAAATAATGCAAGGGAGGCAATATTCCTTCTTACTTGCAGGGGAGGTAGTTTATATGTAATGACAGGGTTGTTAATGATTTTAACAGCTTTGTTCTGAATTTTGTCTAGTTGTCTTAATGCAATCTCTCCACAACCATTCCACAAGGGTGAGCAATATTCAAGCTGAGAGCACACATGACTCTTATAAATTATAGCTAACTGCTCATCGGCGAAGAAGTTACGGACTCTGTACAATAATCCAAGTTTCTTTGAGGCGGTTTTAGCAAGTGATCTGACATGAGAGGTCCAGCTGAGGGCACTGTTAAGTGAGACGCCAAGAATTTCAATACTTTTGGAGATGGGAATATTAGAAGCACTGAAGGTAATGTACGAATCTAGCAATATCTGTCTATTAGTAAACTGTATATATTTAGTTTTACTAGCATTAAAAGAGACAAGGTTGTTTTGTCTCCATTCACTGATCGTAGATAGTTCTTGATTTATGGAGATGGCTACTGAGTTGAGAGGTAGAGATATTAGACTTTGTAAATGGGTGTCTGAGTGTGAATGAACTATGTAGTGTTGAGTCATCTGTATATGAGTGAATGGGATTGTGGGTGACAGATAAGAGATCATTAATATGAACCAGAAATAGGGTTGGTGCCAGAACTGATCCCTGTGGCACGCCGGCGTTAATTG
Organism: Coenobita brevimanus; assembly: GCF_032717465.1. Taxonomy (NCBI): domain Eukaryota; kingdom Metazoa; phylum Arthropoda; class Malacostraca; order Decapoda; family Coenobitidae; genus Coenobita; species Coenobita brevimanus. Next base: position 17,310,320 of record NC_137018.1, on the reverse strand, counting down.
AGTGGAAATTCGAATATACATCATCTACTTTTACTCTTACTTTCCTGTCACTAAGATATGAAGAAATCAAAGGAACAAAAGACGTTAGTCCATAGCAAGGGAGTTTGGACAGCAGGGAACGGTGCCATATTCTGTCGAAAGCTTTAGAGATATCAAGAGCTACTGCATGAGTTTCTCCAAAAAGATCAACTGATTGATGGATGGTATGAGTTAAGACATTGAGTATGTCAATGGTGGATCTTTCGTGGCGAAAACCATATTGTCTATCACTAATTAAGTTGTTGGATTCAAGATGTTTAACAATGTGCTTATGAATTAAAGTTTCAATTACCTTACCAAGAGAAGATATGACAGCTATTGGTCTGTAATCGGAGGGGTCAGACGAACTTCCTTTCTTCGGAATTGGGTGGATATTGGCTTCTTTCCATGAATTTGGGAATAAAGAAGTAAGTAGGCATAGTCTGAATAATTTAGCTAGGACAGAGGCAAGTTCTGGGGAACAATTTTTCAAAACAATTGGCGGGATTCCGTCTGGGCCTGGAGCTTTGTTGGTAGGTAAATTGTCTAGGATGGATTTTACGTATCTTGTCTGTATTTTAAGTGGGACAATTTCGGGATAATGAAGTTCCAGTACTGGGACATTCTGGCTGGTATCGTCTATGGTAGAGTTTCTGGCAAAGGTACTGGCAAAGATATCTGCTTTCCTACACGGGTCACTTGTAATGTTGTCATGTGAAGATTTTAGTGGGGGAATGGAAGATGATTTGTTAAACTTATTATTGAAAGAATTAAGAGTTGACCAGAATATTCTATTGTCATTAGGGTTAAGTAGTTTTGATGCTTGCTTTTGAAGAAAGTTTGATTTAGATAGATTTAATACAGCTTTTGCATGATTTCTAGCTATTTTAAATTGGAAAAGTGATTCAGATGTTTTTTATTTTAAGTAAGAATTATATGCTAATGACTTTTGGGCTGTTGCTCTGGCACAGTTGCCATCAAACCATTTTGGAGAGTTTGATCTTTTAGTGAACTGTTGTCTTGGTATGAATAAATCCATACCAGCTAGTATTAAGTCACAAATGTGGGACTGGGTAGAATTGGGATCACTAGAGAAGAAAGACTGCCATGGAATGTCAGTAAGATAATTTCTAAATCCATCCCAGTCTGTCCTATCAAAGTGCCATCGGATCACCCTGACAGGTTCAGAACGGGGAGGTGCGGGAGGGTTAATTAATGAGGCTTTGATGAGATTGTGGTCAGAGGATCCAAGTGGTGACAGTACCTCTATCCTGTATTGATCTGGATTATTTGTCAAGAATAAATCCAAGAGATGGGCATTATGGTCAGGATTATCAGGTATTCTGGTTGGTTGCTTTACCAACTTGGTGAGATTAAACGATTCTGCAAACAGCTCGCACTGTAGACCAATGTCTTCAGTACGGGCAGAATGCAATAACCATTCAACACTGTGTATGCTAAAATCACCCAAAATGGTAATTTCGGTGCTAAGGGCAAGGTTAAGGTTACTTAACTGAGTGGATATGGAATCAAATACACTGGGTTCCGAAGAAGCGTTGGGGGGAACGATAAACTACACAAATATATTTGGTAATGTTTTGACAATTTTGTTTATAATAATGAGTAATCAAAACTGGATAAAGTGAAGTTTAAAATAGTGTCAACTGCATATTGGGATTTGATATAAGAACAGGTGCCGCCCTTGTTACGGAAGTTTGTAAGGAGATGGTAACCGGGAAAACAAAATGGAGATACTGTATATCGGTAGAGGGTGAGATTTGTGGTTCTGTGAGGAAAAGGGCCAAAGAGGATATGAACTAAAGGAAAAAATTAACTGAGTTTAAATTTGTGGTAAGGCCGCGGATGTTGGAAAAGAATAAGGCCGCACTGTCACTTCTTCGCCAACAAGCATTCCTGGAAATAGCAACAGTTGCTGCCGCCACAGTCGCTTGAGGGCGACCGGGAGGACCCTGTGCTGCCAGTCCTACCCTGTCGGTGGTGGCAATCCGAGATACCACCTCATTTGAGAGTAAGATTGCAGCGGCCATTACTAAAGAAGTGAACAGAAGGTGTGATATGCGCAGGTAGTGTGGTGTAGACAGTTGAAGGTAGAGGTATTTTGAGAGTAGGCTGGCCTACTCTCTGTGTAAATGAATGCACTGAAAATGTTCAGCAAAGGGAGATGGTCAGGATCAAGTCCTGAGGGCTGGTGAAACGGGAGCTCCAGCTCTCCCTATCACCAGCTTGCCATCAATCTCGGGAGTACTGCCTTGTTCGACTGGTGCTGCAGTCTACTTCTTTATCACCCTGTCTAACTCTTTTTACCATTTTCCAGGACATTTTTATACATTTCCTCCATTTTATACTCAAATTCCTTCCAAATTCCTCATCCTCAATCTGTTCTTACTCTCTCTTACTAAACTTTTCACCTCTCTCTTACTCTCTACATATAACTCTCTCTTCCGTCTCTCAGCTTCCTCCACAACCCTGTTTCTCAATCACTTACTATGTGCTTTCTTCTTTTAAGTCACAGCCTGTCTCACCTCTTCATTCCACCATGCTGTTCCTTGCATCCCCTATCGTCCTCTCTTCATCCCACACACCACCTCACGTGCTGCACGAATTTCTTCTATTAATATCTTGCACACACCTTCCACGTCCCCCATCTGCTCCAAATCATATTTACCCAATCGTTCCTCCACTTCTATCTTATTATTCTGCCCTTTTTCCAACCTCTTGTAACCTTTCTACCTTCCTTGTATGAACTACTTCCTCCTGTCCTTCCCTTCTCCTACTTATCTATTGCATTTGAACCTTGACTTTCACCACCACCATGTGGTGGTCAAATAATCCACTCCCTCAATCTCCATATGCTCTTGCATCCATTAGCCTACACACCTTCTCATTCTATCTTCCACACACACATAATCAATCATTGCCTTCCATTCGTTCAGTTCACTACCTACCCTTCTCATCACTCGCCATGTATACCTGTGGATCATTTTAAGTCTAAAGAGAGTATTGGCTATCACCAACCATCTCCCTGCACAAATGTCCACTAGAGCACTGCCATTCTCAACCACTTCTCCTGGCATACCCTACTCACCAATTACTCCATCTGCCTTCACATTCCCTACTCTTTCATTCATATCTCCAGTCAGAATCACTCTCTCATTCATTTCAAACTTTTCCATGCACTCTTCCACATTTGTCCAGAACTCTTTTTTCACTCTGCTTGCACAGTCTTGCATTGGTGCATACATACACACAATTGCACACATTTGTAGTCCACCTAATGGTCTTACCCACAGAATCCTTGAGTTGACAGATCCATACTCTCTTATACTCTTCTACCATCTCTTGCACACAATACAAACTCCTTCTTTGCGCTTTCATTCTTACCTACTCCCGGGCATATATGCCATCTATACTCCCATTCTCTCACACTCTCACCTTTCCATTTTGTCTCAGTTATTCCACATGCATCCACTTTTGCATCCTCAAGCGCCTGGAAAATCTGTCTCTCTTTCACTTCATCATTCGCACATTTTGCATTCCACGTCACAATCCGCACCATGTCCTTTGTTCAATTCTTAGTCGTCACCTGGTCCGAGGCTTCTTGTTCGTATTCTTACGGCCGTAGTCTTAAACTGAGGGCAGGCGTTCATCTTGCCCTATTCGTATCTTCTGGTAGTCTTAACGCACGAAAGGGAGAGCGTCCCATGATGAACGAGAGAGGATTACCACAGCGTAGTACTGGAATCCGTGGGGAGTCTCATAGCACCCCTTTTCATGCCCCTTCATCATATTATAGCAGCCTTATGCAAAGAAAACTACGTAGAATTTGAAGGGCCCTATGGTGGGTGTGATGGGAATTTTAATTATAGGCTGTTTCAGTCTGCTTCTTCATGCATTAATCGATGTAAGATTGGTACCTTACGAAATGGCAACACTTGGCAGTCCGAGGTGTTAGCTGTCTACAGGTTACCTCCTTAGCAAGCAGTGTAGCCTATAGAGGCCGGTACTGTTTGGAGTAAGGCTGCCTGATAGCACCAAAACCCACGCAGTCCGAAATTCCGACGTCACTTCGCCTTGTCACATTACCACCGCCTTGCAGCTTGAAGCACACTAATCCTGTTGCAATATGACTATAAAGTTAAAACATATGTTACCCCCCTCCCCCCCAAAAAAAAAACGCAAAATAGTATCAAAAACAATGGTGAACAAGCTTGCCATTTCCCTATGCCTGGAAAATAAAAATGTGATTATTCTCTCTCCCTCCCTGTGTGTGTGTGTGTGTGTGTGTGTGTGTGTGTGTGTGTGTGTGTGTGTGTTTGTGTGTGTGTGTGTATGTGTGTGTGTGTGTGTGTATGTGCTTAGACTGGAAACTGGTGGTATGAGTGGAAGTGGCCTTTGAAACAGAGAATATGTTAGGGTGTTATCAGGCGGAGTTAGATCTACCAGTAAAGGTCTTAGATGCACCAGTATTCTGCTGTCACTAGTAACTAACATCATTCGAAATTTGTGAAGATTTTTTTTAAATATATTAATTAAAACACTTGTCCTTAACAACCATACCCCATTATATTCACTGACAGTAAATTTGTAGTAGAAGTGCATGAATGTTTATTAAGATTACAACAAAATAACTTAGATGAAACGTTTTCAGTGATAAAATTCCTAAGGGCTGGTAAATGATTAAGATATGCTTAAAAGGTTACACAAATTTAAAGCATACATTGGTATTATTGTTTGGTTTAAAGATTTGGAATGTAATGGATGGAAACATTCTTAACTGCTATCTAAGTGGTAAAATAAGGTGCTACCGGTTGGAAATTATTAGCAGACGCATCCGTGACAGCTAAACCTTGATTTTTCACTTGTGTCTACTAAGACAAAGGTGCGAAGCCAGACCTCCCACACATAGCACATAATGCCTAAAGGACTGAGTAAGCAAAGAAAATGGTATAACTGTAGAAGTAACAAACGTTCCCAATTTTCATTAAGTCCCTGAACTATTCTAAGACTTACCTTTTAAGCCTAGTTTGAGTTGGGGGAACAAATTTTGTAGGGATAGTCATATAGTAACTTAGGTTAGGCTATCGCTCAGTAGCTGATGAATGTCGCGCCATATTGATTGGTGCAGGCGTGTGCACTCGGTCTTATGTCAGGCCCTAGGTTAGGCCTAGGTTAGGTTAGGTTGTTAGTTTAGGTTCGTTTAATGCAAAATAGTGCGTTTTTAATTAATTTTGATCTTGATTTTGGGGGATAAACCCACTTTTGGAAATCTTACTCAAAATTCCAAAATGAAGGTCAAAACTAATTAAAACACAGTATTTTGCATTGGAAAACATAAAAATAATAATAAAAGAAAACGTTGGTTACTTCTAAAATTTACCAAGAAAAAAATACTATCTGAAGTAAAACCATCAAATGTACTCTATATTTATTGCCATAAAAATCAAATGATCATCAGTAATACAACCCAACTCTTCTCTTTCCCCCGTCGTTGGGAATAATGTATGCCTTATTATCTACACGTCACGGTGGAAGGGTGCAGGGGAGCAGTAATCGATAATATTGTGTCGAGTATGAATGAGGGTGAATGGTGGGAGGACGTAAAGTATGATAGGATCAATGTTGAGGTGGGTGTAAATTATAAATGTCACCTTGGGTGAGGAGTATAATTTAGAAATTGGCTGGTATTGTTTGATCAGCTAAGGTTTATCTGGATTCCTAGTATGAATAAGTTACACAATGGGTTGTTAACGATGTTTGACTTAGGAATGAAATTAAACTGATGTAAAATATTTCTAGTTGGCATTGCCACCTATATTATTTTATTCAGTTCCTCGAAACAGTTACTAGCCTAAAAATTTTTACATATTGAGGCCACTAGATGTATGCATGCGTGTTAATGTATGTGCATCTGCGTGGCCATATATGAGTATGCGTGCATGTCCTCATGCACACAATCTTCCAGGTTGTATTCATAAATTATAACAATCATTGCACTAGATCACCAATTCAACAACATTCATGTTCTGATTATATTATATTTTGCCTCAGTCTCACTCTTTACCAGTTTGCAGGTCGTCCCACTCATTTGATTGCTCAACACCTCCCCCCCCTTTTTTTTTTTTTTTTACCTCATTGACTTCTCTATGCTGCAGTGCTAGTGGTCGACAGGCACACTCTGATTTATTTCATCCAACACAAAGACTGTAAAAAAAAGGTATCTCAACCATATTAATTTTGAAATTACAATAATTACACTGAAATGCATTTGGTGTAAAGTTTCATTCTGTTAATGAAAATATCGCTGCAGGCATGTGGCACTTGCCTGCAGTATCGCAGTCCAACAATTAAAAACCTGAATTTACAGATGCATTTCATATGCAAATGGGTCTTTGGCAATATGTTTAACTCACTGACTCCCGGAGTTCCTGTGTGAGGGATTTTGCTGGAAGGGTGCTAGGCGTACCGCCTTCTGCCTGTCGGCTCATAGTTGCGAAGCTCATAGGTCCCTACCCTGGGGTTCCCTTCTAGATTAGTTTTTGAAAAAGCCCAGTTCCATCCTGTACTGAGGACACTGGGGTCCAATGGGATATATACTGTGTATACTGAGGACACTGGGGCCCAATGGGATATATACTGTGTATACTGAGGACACTGGGGCCCAATGGGATATATACTGTGTGTGTGTGTGTGTATATATATATATATATATATATATATATATATATATATATATATATATATATATATATATATATATATACACAGTCAAGTTACGTAAGGCGTGGGTAATTGGTTCTGGAACAATCCCGCGCCATTGAAAACCGTGCCATAGAAATAACTAAACTTATGGGAAAAATGGAATTTGGTTCTGGATGTTCGCCTAAAGTCTCCCTTCTCACCACACTTTTCCCCATTTGCCCCCACTTTACACAGGCACACAATCAAGCAGTCAGTCAATGCATGTATTACACTTAACAGCAGGCACAAAAAACGGGAGAGTTATCGGCCTTGTGTCTACCTGGGTATAAAAGAATCATTCGTAAAACTGCTATGAACTGGTTAGTGATGAATCTCCTATCTCTGAGCTTAGACGAAGTCAGCTGATCAGCTGACTGACCAAAACATTAAAGATGGTGGAGGCTGCCTGGTCAAGCACTGATTGACGAAGTTTATTTGATAAAGTCTGTATGCTCAAGTGTCAACAAAACTCACATTTAACATTAATAATCATTCTTATATACATGATGATGATGATGATGGGAGGCATTATACTTCATCTTAGCTCAGAGATAGGTGCTTCATCGCTAACCTATTCATAGCGGTTTTATGAACAAACCTATAAACTAGTCACAATACCCAAAGAATCTTTAATGTTTCATTACTTAACAATGCCGTTTCTTACTATATGCGAATTACGCGGTTGCATTGGGCCCCTGTAGCCACCAGGGGGCCCCTGAGCTGCCATTATTGGCATTTTTTAAAATTAAAATGTGTGTTTAGTCTCGATATTCATGAAATAAATTTTGTAGGGGGTACGGTGGACCCACCAATTATTGTAAGTGCCATAAAGTGAGTAATGTAAGCAATATATTTAAATAGGTAACTCCCGAGCTTGAACTCTTTACTCCTGAAATTTTAAGTCAGAATCTCCTGAAATAGGAGCATTCACAGGAAGGCGCAGATACTAAATACTGCCAGAATTTTTAATTTCCAATTTTATTTTGAGGGCAATGTAGAATGCTCACATCTTGATTTTTTTTTTCATAAAAATATGTAAAAATATTTTTCATTCATTTAAGGTGAGTCCCGTGCCTAATAATGTCACAAAATACTTTGTGATGTTCTAATGGTCTGTGGTGTTGGCTATATATGTCAAAAGATGAAGATTTATAAGTTTTACACATATGTACGAATATTTCTTGATTCATACTTTTATTCAAGTACTGTACTCCCAATGGTCACCAGCAAAGGTATTAAAAGAAAAAAAATAAGAGTTTCTTCCAGTGGACAGAGATCGCAGGGGCGAAAGTACAAACTCAACAAAGAATCTATGATTCATCTCTCAACTCATATATGCTGAAACTTTTCATATATAAGAAGCAAATAATAATATATGTCTAAAGGATTATTATTTACAGATAATATGCATAAAACTGCTTATATTTCATCAATACCAACCATTATAACCATTGCCAAAATCCATCACATATAGGGTAAATAACAATCAGTACGACTAGGGGGCTCTAGTGTATTCATCTTTATATGAACTCACACCATTGTAAAGTCATGGATATTACTGCCAAGTCAAATGAACAGATTTGTGTGCTGTAAAATGATGGAATAAGCAGTCTCGGTGCATTTTGGAGATGTTATAATGCAGATTCGGTAAATCCCGTAGGGGAGCCCCAGTGCGTCCCACTTATTATCATTTTCTGTAGGTTTAAACTGCTGTGGTCAACTTGAAATGTTTGATTTGAGTTTGAGAGAAAAAAAGATGTTAAGAGTTTTTCACAGATCAAGCCTCTTTTCCTCTTACAGTGCACCAGACTGATGCATTTAAATGTTAAAGGTGTGCCCCCAGACCACCTTTGGGTTTGGAATCCCCCCACCGTAGTTTCATAAAATAGGGGACCCCAAACGGCATTTCTCATAGGGCCCTCAAAAGGCTAGAAATGGCACTGTTACTTAATACATTGAATTTGATGAAGTTAAACTTCCTCATAAGAGAGAAAAAAAGTCCACAGTTGGAGCACTTGTAGTATGGAGCTGAAATGGTCACCATCTAATTTGTTTACAAATAAGGAAGCATGTCAGCCGCCAGGGGAATTTGCCTCGGCGTTTCAAACCTTGCTGTGCCACAGTACCATAGGTATTTTATGCGTTTTGTTTGTTTGTTCTGTCACCTTGCCGTGTCATAGAAAACTGCATCATGGAAGTCTGTGCCATAGGCAACTTGACTGTATATATATATATATATATATATCAGAGTGGAGTTACAAGACTTTGTTTCAGTAACTCATCGGCCATGGATGCTTAAAAGTTTCAACATCACATCGGCAACCTCTCATAAATGTTTGGCCTCTGTCCTTAATCTTCACTGGCCCCGAAGGCTTTATAATCTAAATGTTTGTACATTTTTTTTTTTTTCCAGCCAGAACACAAGTGATGCTGGAGCAACATTAATGTTTAAGTTTTTTTCAGTGAGGACTGACTTACAGACTTAAATTTTGCTAAACAGTGTTAATTAAGATGCCAGTCAAAACTAAAGGAAAAGTGGAAACGTGGAAAAGTGTCACCAGTCCACTATTTGATCCTTAAACGAAGTTAACCAAAAATGCCCTGCCTTCTTACTAGGATATTATTCAAGTTGTGTTGCATACATGATACCAACTGATTTAGAATGGAATAAAAAATCCTCTTGTAAATGATATTGTCTCCAGTGTGTCAGTACAGTTGGAAACAATTTGGAAAAAAGATTTCCCACATGCCAGCATTACAGAGTCATGGCATGTATCAAGAAATACTACCAGAAATACAATGTTTCAAGCCATTCATGGAAAAAAAAAAGGAACACAAACTTATGAAGATTTCATGGAAAGATTCAGAAAAGATGCTAAAAGACTGTTTAATATAGCCTCCTGGAAATGTGTCGAGTTCTCCACATGCCACTGTGAAAAGAAGAAAGTTCCTAAAAACAAACAGGAATTCCTAACTGACAAGAGAAGTACTAGGAAGAAAATAAATTGGAGCATTAACCCATCCCGTCTGGGTGGCATGTACACATGACGAGCTGGGGATGTCTGGGTGGCATGTATACATGATCTAATGTTTTGTAGTATTAGTGTTATTGTATTATTATTATGATTATAGCATTATATTGTAATATTATATTATATAGTAATCCCTCATTATACGATGCCTCTTTATACGATATTTCATTTATACAATATCAAAATTTTATTACCCTATGCCCACTGTACGATGGGAACGATTCGCTACAACGATGGATCATCCACAGCTCAGTGAAAAGTGAATGTGCGAACGCAACACAAACGTCCTCACATTGTCGGTGCTGGACCACACACACTTGTCCACTGGTCCAGCCTCATTAGCTAGCCCTGCCCAGCCAGCCAGTTCTGACAGTGATGAGTGAGGGCTGTGACTGTGAGGCCGATTTGGGACAATTCGCGTTCAAGTCAATTCGCCGTCAGGACGATTCCCGTTATTTACGTATCAGTTTATTTAGCAAGTACACTAGTTTTTGAATTATGTAAGTTATTAAAGTGATGGTGGTTTATTGTTTATACAGTAAATGTAAAATGGCATCAAATCATGGGTATTAAATTAACCCTTTCGCGCACGATAAGTTTCAATAAGTTTTCTGATCCCGGAATTTCGACTACGAAGCCGCCCGGCCGGTGAGCGCGCGCGCGGCAAATTTGAGCAAATTTGAGCGAATGAAACACATTCTTGCCTTATTTTCGCCCCCCCAAAATCAATGTATTCCCATGAAACCTATGTCTAGGTATGCATGGATGTTTGTTCTATCTGATAAACATGACCAAAACACAGGAAAACAACAGCACAGAAAGTTATGAGCCCTGGAAGGCATGTCGAGTAAACATTTTTGACTTCCCAACATCACCGTTTGAATGTTTTCCATCCTACAGGAAAATGATCTAATATTTTTCATAGAGAATTTCATCAGCTTTCTAACGAAACCAATCTGGTTTAGATACGATGTATACTTTTCGAGAAAATGGTCAAAAACTGAGAGCCATTTTCGAAAAATTTTCACTGACCTCTGAGAGCTAAGTTTTCCCAGGGACCTAACGTTTTTATTACATAGTAATATGCCCCCATTATCCAGCTTTCCCACTGTGACGGGAAAAACCCCATACGCCTCATAGTTCTCGAGTAAATCGAAAAAAAGTACAAGGCACTCCGTGCGTGATTGACTTTCGTGATGCGCGCATGGCGTACCGCAATGTTCCCGTCTACGTAACCACGAATTCTTATGAGAAATATTACATTTTTATGTATTGTACATATATAGAATTTCCTGCTCTTTCATCATGGTTCAAACGTGAAATCGATACGTCCAATAGTTTCCGAGTAATTGGCAGAGAAAATGAGAGTATTACTACGAGCCTTTTTCAATGGTAACAGCCGGGAAGAGACACTCATTTCCACCGTCTTTTATCGCACAAAACGTAACATAATGCTTACATTTTTGGTATTGATCATACGTAGAATTTAGTGGTATAGATCATGGTTGTTACAGAAAATCGATAAGTCAAACAGTTTTTCGAGTAATTGGCCGACAAAGTGAGGTTATTACTCCGAGCGCTTGTCACTGATAACAAATGCGAGGAAAAACATTTCCCTCGCCTTTTACCCCCCAAAACGCTACCAAAGGCTTACATTCTGGTATTGATCTTACGTAGAATTTAGTGGTATTGATGATGGTTGTAACAGAAAATCGATAAGTCTAATAGTTTTCGAGTAATTGGCCGACAAAGTGAGGTTATTACTCCGAGCGAATGTCACTGATAAACGCGAGGGAAAAAAACATTTCCCTCGCCTTTTATCCCCCAAAACGCTACAAAAGGCTTACATTTTGGTATTGATCATACATAGAATTTAGTGATATTGATGATGGTTGTAACAGAAAATCGATAAGTCTAATAGTTTTCGAGTAACTGGCCGACAAAATGATGTTATTACTCCGAGCGCTTGTCATGTCACACAACAACCGCTAGGAACAAAAACATTTCTCTCGCCTTTTACCCCCCAAAACGCTACCAAAGGCTTACATTCTGGTATTGATCTTACGTAGAATTTAGTGGTATTGATGATGGTTGTAACAGGAAATCGATAAGTCTAATAGTTTTCGAGTAATTGGCCGACAAAGTGAGGTTACTCTTCCGATCGCTACCAACTTTTACACACTGTTTCTTCCTCGCACACCGGCCTGAAGACTACTGTATGCTACTAACTTTCTTTTTCCCCTATCTGTAGACTATTACATCTTCCATGGATGTTTTTCTATTGTTATAACCTACTACACATAAACATAACTCTTCTATAGTTACTGCTGTGGAGATTTACTTTCTTTCATATGTGTAATCTGTAGGAGAAAATGGATATTTGTCTGAAAGTGTGAGAGGTAATGGTAATAGATTATTACATATATCAACAAAATTTGCAGAACTCACTTCCTCCAGGGGTGTTGATCCAGTTAGACCACGGATTTGAAGATAAGGAGTTATGTAGTGTGTGTGTGTGAGTCAGCTTCTCCTGAGAGCATGAGGCAACGCTATTTTTAGCACACACCACACTCGTTCACGGAAACTCGCAGCTTGTTTGACGTATATTTCATACAATTCCATACGCATTTACACTATCAGAATCACAATAATTCCAGCCCTAAAAACACCGGTAATTCTCCCTCCCAACTTCAGGTTTGCCCCTTCACAACACTGTTTCATGCCACACATAACGCTTGCTGGCTCCATAATTTCACCAAGCCATCCACAGTATGTTTCACACAATATATATTTATGCCTTGGCTTCATTTATATACGTATTTCCACTCACGCCATACGGCCTACGGGGGGGTGGAGTGGTGCAACCCCGCTACACTGACCATGTGTCTGGCTCCAAGGCCCAACGATTGCTAACGGCCAGAATTGCTTTTCAATACATATATGAATGTTCCATCAACAATATCACATCACTATATGTTCACATACAATGTATTATCTCACTGATTCAATAGGGTCTTTGCCTTGGGCAAGAGGAGGAGAATTATGGACGATTTAAAGGGAACCACGAGCTGTCAAACATCACTGGCTGACTGCTCAACAAACACTGAGGTTGGAGGGAGCGGGCTGAGGCTGATAAGGCAAAGCAGTGTTGCCAATGACTTACCTCCAGTAGGCCTTGGCTACCCTAAGACGCGCCAAAAAATCACGCAAATCGGCCTATAAGTTTTTTCTGACGAATATTTTTGGGCCTTGAAGGGGCCTTAAGGACGCGAGTCGCGTGACTGTGTCTGGCGGAGTGCAAGCCGACATCACGCGAATCGCGCGACTGTGCCTGAAAGGGTTAAAAAATAAAAATATATTGAAACGTGAATCAACTGATTTACGATCGTTTCTTCATCTTAATATAAGGCTACATACGAGACATTGGCATTTATATAAATGCCTAATGACCTTAAGTGAATGATTGACATACTTTGGAATTATACGAATAATCTTCATATTGCTTCTATATAAATGTTTGGGACAATTCACCATCAAGTCAGTTCGCCATCACAACAATAACAAGACAATTCGCCATCGAGACTTTTCGTCATCAGGATGATTCCCCGTCGTTTATTTTCATATCAGTTTATTTAGCAAGTACACTAGGTTTTTTAATACTGTACCTCTTCAAAGTCGTTTTCAAATATACCCAGGATGTTGTAGTACCCATGGAAATGAATGAAGACAGCTATGGGTGATGCTAGAATATAATTCAAAGCCAACTACAGCAAGGTAGAAACAAGTTAAATATTGTCTAAAAGTGCAACTTACAAATGATATCCAAAGCCTATGCTTTTGAATGAAAATAGACTTTGATTGATCCCCCTGAAAATTAGTTATTAATGTATCAGTTAATCAATAATAAATATATTTATAGAATGACGGGGAATTGTCCTGACGGGGAATCGTCCATATTATGACGGCGAATTGTCGACTTCATGGCGAATTGTCTAGGAACCACATCAACAACCCTGCTTGCTTCAGTAAAAAGTAAGAACTACTGTATACGGTAGTTTTCATGTTTTTTTTTTCTCTTTATTCACTATCAATGTGTTACTTTAAATGTTTAAACATAAGGATATTTCATATATGTAAGTGTTAAGGTTTGTGTATGTGAGAGTTTAGGTAGGTCTGGGAACATATCCCCAATGACTCCATGTTATAATGGGCTTGCTATACAATGGATCACTTTACAATGGGGTTTTCAGGAACGGAACGCCATCGTATAATGAGGGATTACTGTACTATAATATTATATTATAGTTTTAGCTGAGAATTTATTGTTTAAATAATGATGATTTTTAAGAAAAACACCTGCTGGTGGTTTGGGTGGTGAAAACAACCCCCAGACGTGATGGGTTAAATATTTCAGCAACAAACAACTTACTTAACCCTTTGAGATTCTGATGACTATTTCGATAGTCATTTCAAATCCAACCTCAGAGATTCTGATGATGCTTTAAATTGTCATTTTAAGAAACTTTTGTAAAATATTCACCAGAAATGGCGTTTACACATCATAACAAAGAGACTCGAGCATGATGGCACAGAATGGTTGCTCTATGTGTGATGGTACTGCACAGCTGGTCTGACTCATGGCTTTGTTTCTTTATGACTTTATTCTTGGTGAATATTTTTCTACAGCAAGGTATAAAATTTTTGGTTTTTGCCTAACTTCAACTCGTCACTTTGACTTTTTATTTTCTTTGTTTTCCTATTATGAACATACTGTTATAAAGTACAACTATCCAGCTTCAAAATAATACCACAACCAGCATCCTGTCATAAGATCTGTATTTACACTGACCGATGAAAGAAAAACATCGTGAAGCGAAAATGTGGCTGAGACTAAAATAAAATTATTCATCTCTTTCCTTTCGTTTTACTGCACAATGAAATGCAAAAATTACCATAATCTATTTATCATTGTTGAAATGTGTGATGTACAGCATAGTGCCCCCAGGAACTCACCAACACCCCCACCTGGACCCCATGAAGTAGCCGCAGCTGAGCCACGGGATGCCGTGCGACAACGGCATAAGTCAGCCCGGGCTATGTGCCCCTATAGCACCCAGCCGCCGCACTGCCTCCCTATCAGGAAGATGACACTACCTTCAGGGAGTGGGACCACCAGATCAGCTCAGGGTGGAGCTGTCTGTCCAGCTCCAACTAGCGCCTCTCAGGAGACGGCCGATAGCCACTCCCGCCTTCTACAGGAAGGTGCCTTCTCTTTAGGGACAGCCTGCAGCCTCCCGCCCCTCGTAAGGGAACCGGTGTCTCACCGTCCTGAGGGTAACAAGGAGACAGCCGATAGCCGCTCCCGCCTTCGTCAGAAGGTGTCCTTCCTGGGACGGCCGATAGCCGCCCAACACCTCCTCCTGCAGGAGACGGCCAATAGCCGCTCCCTCCTTCGTCAGACGGCCGGTAGCCACTCCGAAGGTGTTGTGCCCGAGACGGCCGATAGCTATTCACCCATCCGGCAGAAGGAGACAGCCGATAGCCGCTCCCGCCTTCATCAGACAGCTGATAGCTGCTCACCCCTCCGGCAGACAGCCGATAGCCGCTCCGAAGGTGCTGCCCCAGAGACAGCCTTTAGCCACTCACCCCTCCGGCAGAAGGAGATGGCCGATAGCCACTCCGAAGGAGCTGCCCCCGAGACAGCCGATAGCCACTCACCCCTCCTCAAGCAGGAGACGGCCAATAGCCGCTCCTGCCTTTGTCAGATGGCCGATTGCTGCTCCGAAGGTGCTGCCCCTGAGACGGCCGATAGCCGCTCACCCTCCCTCCTGCAGGAGGTGGCCAGAAGCAGCTCCCGCCTTCGTCAGACGGTCGATTGCCGCTCCGAAGGTTTACAGAGGCGCGCTAAGTCCCCCACTTAGGCCACGGCCAATAGCCGGGCCTTGGCGTCCTATAGCTGCACCCTCGGGCAGTCACGGCCGATAGACGGGCCCCACGGCCAGAGAGAGGTGTTAGAAGTGTCATTGCCCCAGTGTGAGAGGAGAGCCCAGACCTCCAGCATTGGAGGACTCCAGCGAGGCCCTACAGCTTCCCCTGGCCTCTGCTCCCTATGCCTGGCTCTGGAGAAGACCTACCTGACGGACCCTAGTTCAGGTCGGTGCTGCAGCCCCTCCCTGATGGCGCCCCTTGACTCTGGGGGCCGCAGCCCTCAGTCACTCCAGGCCCTCCCCAGGACGCCTGGGCATGATCTCTCCATGCCCCCAAGACGGCATAAGACCTCCACCTCCGGCCAAGATCTGAGCCAGAGATTCCTGGACCTGTTTGGCCCCAGTCCTGAAGGCACACTCCTGTACCTAGCCTGGAGACTACGGGCACCTTTGCCACCTGCAGCCCTGGAAGAGAGAGGACGCCCCTACGAGTCGTTCCGTGCCCTCTCGGCACGCCCTCCCTTGGCGGTGCCCCTATTCCGGCAGAGTTGTCGCCAGCGTGTCTCCCCGCCGCCCCCACTATATGAGTGAATTATGTTAACCCTAGAATAAATACGCGGACGTATCACACTCGACGCGTACCCGAGTTCACGTGATCACCAAGTGGGTTATTGTCTGAGGCGGCTGGGCACCCAGATACCCTCCTTGCATGTGTTGCCCTAGTAGGGAGAGTTAGTGTTGCTCCGCTCTCTTTGAAGGAAATTTCCATATCGGCGCTCTTGGGTATCTTACACCCATCGTATGTACTCCCGTACATATGTGACACAGAGTTTGTTATATTTCTAGAGTGCTTTTCCTTGCAGGAAGTGAATATTTCATAGAAAACAGATATTTCTTTGTGAACTGTGAAATCATGGCCCATCATTTTTTGAGTGATGAAGAACTTGATAAGATAATGAACACCACTGGGTGCTAAGAATTAGAGTCCACCTGTCCAGTGCCGGGAGTGCCCTGTTCGGACTGACAGGAAGACATGCTTCCGGTGCATCAAATGTCAGAAGGCTGTCTGCCAGGGGCATTATTACCCTGTCTGTGGTGATTGTTTGTGAGTCCAAGTGCTCATGATTTTGAGAATTGTCAAGGAAAATTCGAACAAATTATTTTTCTCACGGCCATAAATACACCACAAATGACAAAGAGCAACTATTTTGGATTACATACCACTGTGTTTTGCAATTATGAGGTTTCAGTAGTAAAATAATAACATTCACTACTCAAGAAATGACATTTCCTGATAATTGTAAGGTTGTCGGGGTGGGTGGGTGGTCAAAATCACTGGGTAAAGCCTTAGAGAGGTCCAAATACCATGTAGTGTTCAATTTCAAGGGTCTGGGATTGCATGAAAAATTGCCAATCTTCGTACTCCATTTTTTTACTCAAAAAAAAAAAAAGAAAACATTTTTTGTCTACCTCCACCACGGCCCACCGTGAGTTTGTAAGGATTAGAGTGCTATGTGCTGCAGTGCCCATGACCCAGGAGTGTGTGTGCAAGTGCAGAAGTCCGCAGCTCCTGTTTCAAATTTTCCACATATTTTTTTTTTTAGTTACATCAGAATTTTTCCCCATTTTTGAAACTTTTTTTCAAGTTACCACTAAACCTTTAAGATATCATACAAACTCATTTACATAAGGTTCAAATGAAAGTACAAAGCTTGTATTTTTTATATATGTACTTGGTTTTAATAAATTTGGATTTTCACATAGGTGTATGACTTTCCGAAAAATGGGTTTATCAAACCCAGTGTATGTATTAAGATGCAGTAAAATTAGCATATGTATTCTAGGGTTAAGTGTGGTGTTACCCCAGAATTAGTTAAGTGACTTATGCTAAGTGTGACATTGCCCCAGAATTAGTGTAACAGTGATACAGTGACTTAATGTGTGTTGAATATCGGGGCGAGTGAAATTACGGGCAGATGAATAAGGATGAGTGCAGAAACTAAGTTCTGGTGAATCAGACTCACGAGTGACGCCCTTGCAGAAAATCAGTATGACTACTATCCCGAGAAATTCTCTATAGTAAAATATACAAATGTCCATTTCTACCAGGAAACAATAGAGAAAAAGTGTTAGTAATATTCTCCTGCTTGTATTACCATAATCACGTTGAATTCCCAGTGTCCTCCACCCTCCCTTAAGGAATTCCCTCCCAGCAGTCAGTGGTATGTGAGAACCTAGATGAGAAATAGAATCAATTGTCAAAACCCCTTTGCTATCAGAAAATACTAAGTTCGAATCAATAATACTTACTTCCTCTCAATATTACTATAACTCTGTTCTGACCTGCCGCGCATCACCTCTCGTTTCCCACCCCCCGTGTGAGACTCTCCCTGTGCTCCCACGCGCACCGCAATCCTGTATTTCCTATACACCTGTGCACTAAAATTACTGTGTTGGCATCAGTATCTGTTAACCCACCCCGTCCAGTCGACGTATGGGTACGTTGCAACGATTTGCATTTGCCAGTCCCGGTGATGTTCCGGTACGTCGTGCAATTGCAAGGTCCCTAATTTGCACAATTTTCAATTTTTGCGTGTGATTTTTCGTATGTATACACGGGACACCTTCCTCTATTCCTCTACAAGATGCCAAACAGAGACAATGCCTTACACCGCATAACCTCCCCCCTCCCCCCCTCACGCCATTGTCTAGGCAATTCACCTGTTACCAGTGACCTGGCCAGTAAAGATATTCAGGGCCAGAGTGATTCCCCAATCGATGACAATGTGGAGGACAATGTTTACATAGCATTAGGAGAAGAAACAGTCAGAAATAATGATCAGGTAATGTGGCAAAAAAAGGTCAGGTATGGTGATTAGTTAGTGAGTGAAACAATGCTTATAATGCCTTTATTACTGCTTGAAAACCAATATACTCTCATACTACCTATAAATTCGTACCAAGTAAATAAATAAATACTGTTTATGAGTGGATAAAATAGTTACCCTCCCATAGAACTCGTTTTCTTTGGTGTCAGCATGTTAGAAAACCCAGTCAGGTAAGGAGGTACTCGTACCTGGATTGAGTATTTTAAACCTCAGGTGAGCGATTTCTCTATGAATTTCCGATGTTTCTCACCAAAAGCGAAGGTTTTAGCCCAAAAAAAAAAAATCGAAAATACCTCGGGATTGGGGGATGTCGGAGGTGCGAAAAATCTCGGGACGTGACGGGTTAAGCCAGTATCCTGTGAGATACTAATATCCTAGTTAAGGTTTTATTTTTCTGCCACATACTGTGTTGTAATATCTGCTGTTTTTGTCCCGTGTCTGACTGTGGTAAGATACGGGTAAAGGTTATTGCCTGGAGTTTTTGTGTCCTACCTCTCTTTATTGCACTAAGCCCTGGTCTCGAAAGAAGACCCTGCTACACGTTAGGTGTTCTAGGACTGAGGAGTCGGGCCTTTTTCACCTAGCATTACACTGGTGGCCAGCGTTTTTTCTTGACCCGGGCGTAGAAGTGAGGTAGTGAGGAAATATTTGGCAAAATGGCAACTAAACCGCACGTACAGTTATCCAAGTTTGACCCCGACCAGTACGACATACACATCTATCTGGGAATAATCAAACCCTTACTGGATAATGGCTTTGATAATGACCAGCAGAAAATTGTAGTCACACTTCCACTATTGGGCAAAGCGGCAGCGAACATAGCACCGAAAATCGTCCCGGAGCTCACCTGGCGGTTCGTTGTTCAAGCCATTACCCCATCATTAGGGAGAGTGGTGGCTTTATCCCAATTGGATAGTTTTTCATTTGACAGGGATTTAGATAATACCCTGATACAGGCAAGACGCCTAGTTACTGCTGCCTACCCGGAGGCAGATGAGGAAACCCGGGATCAGCATACATTTAACACTCTGCTCAGAGTGCTTCCGAGTGTTGTCAAACAACACTTTACTATCCATGACCCAACTGGAGACATGGATAGAGATGTCCAGCTCATACGGCGCCTCCTGACCGCCTGCCCTACTCCCTAGCAAATTAATGTGGTAAAGAAATTTCCCACTCAACTCCCAACTCCCCTGACCATGCCACATCCGCCCTTGCCTCACACCAGCCCTACCCTGGTGCCCAGCCCGCCTAGGGCACACCCCTCCCGCCGGCATCCCACCGCTCGGGAAAATCCTAATCTGATCCTCGTGAATCCGTGGGAATTCACAGCCTGCAGCTCCTACTGTCCCCTACATGATATACAGGACCAGCTTAAAGCCGCCACAGGACCACAGCCCCGGGTTCACGTAAGGTGTCCTCTTTAGAAGATGAGGCCCCAGAAGATGAACTGGCACTCATGGCCGAGCCCCATTCTGGAGAACAGGAGCAGGAACAGGAGAATGAAAGCCCCAGACAGCTGGATTTTTAGGCCCGTCCCTGCACCAACCCACGGTGGCGGGGGCCATTACCCCTAAGTATCGCCCCCCAGTGTACCACAAGATGAAATCGAATGGTGTGAAGGCCAGACTGCTAGTTGATATGGGAGCAGCCAGGTCCTGCCTTTACAGCCACTATATCTCCCGCCACAAATCGACCTTTGGCCCACTCCGCCCCACTGCCACTCACCGTGTGGACGCGGGGGATGGCCCCCTACCCATCCATGGGGAGACTCGGGCCCTACGGATTGACACCCACCAGCCGGTGTCCACCCGGCATCAATTCATTGTTTTTGACTCCTCCTGCCGGAGCTACGATGGGTATTTAGGATTGGATTTACTCCAAAAACTTGGAGCTACAATTGACTGCCGCTACCAGCAGCTCCAGTTTCGTTCCCCACCCCACCCCACCCAGGCCATTTGCACCTGTACGCCCGGAAGATTCACCCCCTTCCCCCCTCCTGTGCTCCCCTCCTCCTCCCCTCCCTCCACCCCCCTCTCCTCCCCCCGTGCCCCCCCCCACCATCCCTTCTCCCTCATTCCCTGCCGCCATCTCCGCCACTGTTACCATTCCCTCCCACCATGAGGCCTGGGTGCCCCTTAACCAGCCTTCTGGTTCCTCTGTCTTGTTCTCCCCCCTTCTCCCGCCGGGAGCCCTTTCTGCCTGCCTTTTATCTCCCACTTTTCTCCCTCCACACCACTGCCATCCACATAGCCAACCTCACCCCTTCTCCCCTTACTCTCCTTACAGGGCTCGTTATCAGAGAGATGGAGGAAGCCGAGCCCTGTGCCCCAGCCTCCTCCTGCTTCCCTGCCCCCCTACCCTCCTTTCCTGACCATCTCTCCGCCCAGCAGTCAGACACCCTACGTCACCTCCTCCTGGATTTCCAGGACCTGTTTGCAACAGGACCAGCAGACACAGGGCACACCACATACCCGTCACATGAAATTTACACGACGGGCCCACCCATTAGACAGCCTTCCCGACGGAAGAACCCCCGACAAAGGGAGGAAGAGGACCGCCAGGTACGTGAAATGATGGAGGCAGGCGTCATTTCCCCCTCCACCAGCCCTTGGTCCTCCCCCGTCATTCTAGTAAAGAAGAAAGATGGCATGATGCAATTTTTCATTGATTACCGCTGCCTGAACGACGTCACCATCAAAGATGCCACTCCCCTCCCACGAATTGACGATTCTTTAGATCCCCTTTACGGGGTGTCTTGGTTTTCCACCCTCGACCTCCAGTCTGGGTACTGCCAGGTCCCTGTACATCCAGAACACCGAGGCAAGACGGCCTTTTCCACGAGTAACGGCAAACATTACGAATTCAATGTCCTGCCGTTTGGCCTCTGCAACACCCGTGCCACCCTCTCCAGTTTAATGGAATCTGTCCTGAATGGCCTCACTTGGGAGATATGTCTGACCTATTTGGACGACATCATTGTCTTTAGCCAGACCTGGGCTGAACACTTGCAGTGCCTCCGCCAAGTCTTCCTTAGGATTCGCCAGGCAGGCCTCAAGCTCCATCCCTCTAAGTGTGTCCTGGCCGCCAGGACTGTCTCGTTCCTGGGACATGTTATCTCCCAGGCAGGAATCTCCCTGGACCCTGATAAGCTCCGCACCATAGCGGACATACCGCCACCACAGGACGTCCACGGCGTCCGTGCCTTCCTAGGACTCACATCCTACTATCGTCGCTTCATGAAGGGGTTTGCACAAACTGCAAAGTCTCTTCACGATCTGACCAGGAAGGG
Source organism: Coenobita brevimanus (assembly GCF_032717465.1). Taxonomy (NCBI): domain Eukaryota; kingdom Metazoa; phylum Arthropoda; class Malacostraca; order Decapoda; family Coenobitidae; genus Coenobita; species Coenobita brevimanus. The sequence continues at coordinate 17,288,404 of NC_137018.1, read as the reverse complement.
GGAGCCGTTCATCTGGACTGAAGAAAGGCGAGCTGCCTTCCAACAGCTAAAAGACAAGCTCGTCTCTGCCCCCATCGTGGCCTTTCTCGATTATGCCCTCCCCTTTCGCCTCTACACCGATGTTTCCCTCACCGCCATAGGTGCCGTACTAGCCCAGGTACAAGCTGGTCGGGAACACATCATCGCCTGCGCCAGTCGCACCTTGAATCCAGCCGAGAGGAATTATGCCACGACCAAGCGAGAATGCCTCGGCATAATTTAGGCCCTCCAACATTATACGGCTTACCTTTCAGGGACCCAGGTCACGATTATCACAGACCACCAGTCACTCCAGTGCCTACGCCACTCTGACTCGCATAATGCCCAACTTATCAGGTGGCGCGAAACCCTGGAGGAATTTCAGTATGAAATCTTATACAGGCCCGGAAAACTCCACACCAATGCAGATGCCCTCTCCTGCCTCCCCATCCATGCGGTACAGCCAGATCCAGACCTCCTACAACTATGGCACCACAAGGAGCGGCCCCTCTGGATTCCCGCCCACCTGATCACCAAACTATGCCGACAGGGTGACGACCTCCTAACCCCATCCAGGCATATCCTCCTGACCCCTGATGCGGCGCATGACACCCTGCGCCACCTTCATGCCCATAACGGCATCCACCTGGGCACCAAGAAATTATTACAAGTGTTTAATGACACCTACTGGGCACCAAACCCTTCCACCCTCGCCAAGGAAATCATTCAAAGTTTCCACGCCTGTGCACTGGGAAAAGATACCACCCGGACCGCCGGACCCTCGGGCCACCTTACCGCCCACAAGCCCTGGCAACTCCTGGCGATAGATGTAGTAGGCCCCCTCCCTCCCAAATCTGGATATAAATATGTGATCACCTTTGTGGACACATATTCAAAATTTGTAGTAACCTGCCCAGCTAAAGAGCATCATGCTGTCGCCATCGCCGATGCCCTTCTCCAACATGTGTTCCCTTATTTTGGCATCCCTTAGGCCATCCATTCTGATAATGCCCCTGAATTCTCCGGGAAAATCTGGGAGGAACTCGCCAGAATATTTTGGTATAATGTCTCCCACTCCTCTCCCTACTGGCTGCAGGGGAACGCAGTATGTGAATGTAGCCATCATAATCTCATGAATCAATTACCACACGCATGGAGGCTACGAAAGATGACGAATGGCCGGCTCATGTGAAGATCCTTCAGTGGGGCATGAGTTCCTGCCCCCGAGAAGATGGGGTTTCCCCACATGAAAGAATATTCAGCGAGGCCCCCCTTCTATTACCACTACGTCAGCACCTGCAACCACCTACCTCCGCTCCCACTACAGATCCGTTGCACCTTCTGAAGGGCCAACTGCACCACCTACAAAAAAAGTTTAGACCTCGGCCCCAACACAGCCTCCAACCCCTTCAGCCCAGGCGACACTGTCGTCATCATCCAACTTCCCACCCCCCACAAACTCGCCCCCCACTTCACGGGGCCTCACACAATCACCCGCGTCCCCAACTCCTACCAGGCTGTCGTGGATTATCACGGCACCCCAAGCACCCTCCGAAACCGCCATGTGCACCCTTTCTGCACACCCGCCCCTGCCACCCCAACCCCACACCCCCAACCTCCCCCTGTTCCGGCGCCACCCTCCACTTCCACATACGAGTGCCACATTTCCTCCTTGCCCTCCCCCTTCACCCCCCCTACCACCTCAGAATCCCAGGCCGCCACCACCCCCCGCACCTCACCTGACATCTCACCCGCCATACCAACCTCCCCTCGCTCTCCCTCACCCCTTCCCTCCGCCACCCCACCCTCACAGCTCAGCCCCACGTGTCCCACCCACACCACCACACCCTCACCACAACCCACTACCACTGCCCTTCTCCCACCGCCCCTGCATACGCCCACTCCGACGGCATCACCCCCCACCGTGCCCCCCATTCACACTGCAGCCTGTACAACCCAACCCCGCCCACCCCACATGCCCACTTCCCCACCCACTCCCACCCTCAGAACCACCACCACCCGCTCAGGCCGCTTCTCACGACCACCCACCCGATACACCCATTCTCCTACACCACCCGCCTCCCCACGACTTCACACTGTCATGATACACCAAGCACAAATCCCCTCCACCTACACTCCCAAGAGACTCTAGGCTGCATTACCACGGCACAAAACCCGATCCCTGCCCTCGGTGTCCAGCATACAGCACCACACCACACCAGCAGCAACACCGAGGAAGATGAAAGTGTGACGGGCAGTCTGGGTGCCTACCCTCGGCAGGAACCGCCGGCTCCGTGGACCACGCCACCTGCTGAGCCTCCTCTGCTCCACCCCCACCACCTCCACGCTCTTCCTCACTTGCGATGCGAAGCGGGAAGAGAACCACTCCACTGCTGCCTGGCAGGCCCTTCTACAGCACCTCCAACCTGTGTACGCCACCCACGACACTCACGTATACCACCTCCAGCCACGGGGATGTGACTTTTTCCAGGGGGAGAGTGGTGAAATGCATGATGTACAGCATAGTGCCCCCAGGAACTCACCGACACCCCCACCTGGACCCCACGGAGTAGCCGCAGCCGAGCCAAGGGATGCCATGCGGCAATGGCATAAGTCAGCCCGGGCCGTGCGCCCCTGTAGCACCCAGCTGCCACACCGCCGCCCTAGCAGGAAGATGACACTACCTTCAGGGAGTGGGACCGCCAGATCAGCTCGGGGTAGAGCTGTCTATCCAGCTCCAACTAGCACCCCTCAGGAGATGGCCAATAGCCGCTCCTGCCTTCTACAAGAAGATGCCTTCTCTTTAGGGACGGCCTGTAGCCACCTGTCACTCGTAAGGGAACCGGTGTCTCACCGGCCTGAGGGTAACGAGGAGACGGCCAACAGCCTCTCCCGCCTTCATCAGAAGGTGTCCTTCCTGGGATGGCCGATAGCCTCCCAACACCCCTTCCTGCAGGAGACGGCCGATAGTTGCTCCGAAGGTGTTGTCCCCGAGACGGCCGATAGCTGCTCACCCCTCTGTCAGAAGGAGATGGCCTCCCGCCTACATCAGACGGCCGATAGCCACTCTGAAGTTGCTGCCCCCGAGGCGGCCAGTAGCCACTCACCCTCCCTCCTGCAGGAGACAGCCGGAAGCCGCTCCCACCTTCTTCAGATGGCCGATTGCCGCTCCGAAGGTGTACAGAGGCGTGCTAAGTCCCCCACTCAGGCCATGGCCAATAGCCGGGCCTTGGCGCCCTATAGCTGCACCCTTGGGCAACCACGGCCAATAGACGGGCCCCACGGCCAGAGAGAGGTGTTAGAAGTGTCATCGCCCCAGTGTGAGAGGAGAGCCCGGACCTCCAGCATCGGAGGACCCCAGCAAGGCCCTACAGCTTCCCCTGGCCTCTGCTCCCTATGCCTGGCCCTGGAGAAGACCCATCTGACGGACCCTAGTTCAGGTTGGTGCCGCAGCCCCTCCCTGATGGCGCCCCTTACCTCTGGGGGCCGCAGCCCTCAGTCACTCCAGGCCCTCCCCAGGATGTCTGGGCGTGATCTCTCCATGCCCCCAAGACGGCGTAAGACCTCCACCTCCAGCCGAGATCTGAGCCAGAGATTCCTGGACCTGTTTGGCTCCAGTCCTGAGGGCCACATTCATGTACCTAACCTGGAGACTACGGGCACCTTTGCCACCTGCAGCCCTGGAAGAGAGAGGACGCCCCTGCGAGTCGTCCCATGCCCTCTCGGCACGCCCTCCCTTGGCGGTGCCCCTATTCCGGCAGAGTTGTCACCGGCGTGTCTCCCCGCCGCCCCCGCGATATGAGTGAATTATGTTAAGTGCGGTGTTACCCCAGAATTAGTTAAGTGACTTATGCTAAGTGTGACATTGCCCCAGAATTAGTGTAACAGTGATACAGTGACTTAATGTATGTTGAATATCGGGGCGAGTGAAATCACGGGCGGATGAATAAGGATGAGTGCAGAAACTAAGTTCTGGTGAATCAGACTCACGAGTGACGCCCTTGCAGAAAATCAGTATGACTACTATCCCGAGAAATTCTCTATAGTAAAATATACAAATGTCCTCTGCTACCATGAAACAGTAGAGAAAAAGTTTTAATAATATTCTCCCGCTTGTATTACCATAAAAACGTTGAATTCCCAGTGTCCTCCACCCTCCCTTAAGGAATTCCCTCCCAGCAGTCAGTGTGAATGTGAGAACCTAGACGAGAAATAGAATCAATTGTCAAAACCCCTTTGCTATCAGAAAATACTAAGTTCGAATCAATAATATTTACTCCCTCCCAATATTACCGTACTATTACTCTGTTCTGACCCGCCGCACGTCACCCCTCGTTTCTCCCCCCCCCCCCCCGTGTGAGACTCACTCCCCGCGCTCCTACGCGCACCGCAATTCTGTATTCCCTGTACACCTGTGCACTAGAATTACTGTGTTGGCATCAGTATCTGTTAAGCCAGTATCATGCGAGATACTAATATCCTAGTTAAGGTTTTATTTTTCTGCCACATATTGTGTTGTAATATCTGCTGTTTTTGTCCCGTGTCTGACTGTAGTAATATACGTGTAAGGTTATTGCCTGGAGTTTTTGTGTCCTACCTCTCTATATTGCACTAAGCCCCGGTCTCGAAAGAGGACCCCACTACACGTTAGGTGTTCTAGGACCGAGGAGTCGGGCCTTTTTCACCTAGAATTACAATTGTAAAGGTAGTTTATTGTATTTTTGCATGGTTTAAACCAAATTTACATATCATTACTCATTATTTTTTGTCGAATATTTTTCTATGGCAAGGAATACATTTTTTTTCTTTTCGCCTAACTTCAACTCGTCATTTTGACATTTAGTTTTCTCTGTTCTCCTTTTTTTTTTTAACATACTACGATAAAATACAACTATTCAGCTTTAAAATGACAGCAAAACCAACATTCCATCATGAAAAGTGTATTTACACAGAGGGATCAAAGTAAAGTATTGGGCAGCGAAGTTGCGGGTCAGCGTGAGTGGCTGACTTTAGCACAGACATACTGTAATCTGCTTGGGCCAGAAACCTGATAGGGTTAAGAAGAAGAGAAAGGAAAGAGAGCAGCGATGCACTTCGGCAGTTAACACAAGTTATGGTGGATCAACCATGTACTTATGCAGATAGTAAAATTGATTCAGATAATGACTCAAATGACTTGTCTCCTAAAACAGAGCAAAATGCTATTCTTCCTGGGGCAAAATCAGTCAAACGAGTCTTTAATCAAATGAGAATAAAGCTTCCTACAATTGCAAAGGAATGTGACACAAGGGGTTTTGTCAGATCGAGTAGGTGCTGGAATTTGTTCAGCTTTATTGCATGATATTGGGATAACTGATGAACTGATACAACAGCAGTAGTATAATGCAGCAAAAGTAGACAAGAGTGTAGGGAGCAACTTTCAACAAATAAAAATTCAGTTCCAGATTCGGGTATTGGTCTCTGTTTTAATGGTAGAATTGACCTTATTATGTTATGGAAAAAGAAGCAACAAGGTTTGCTCCACAAGAGTAAAAGAGGAGCACATTGTTCTGTTGGCTGAACCAGGTTCAACTTTAATTGGTCATGTTACTCCAGTCTCAAGTAAAGCTGTTGCTATAGCAGAGAGCATTTATGGGTATCTTCCTTCATCTGGTATTGATCAAGACATAATTATTGCCATTAGGTGTGATGGAACTGCCATTAACACCGGTGGTAAAGAGGGCATTGTAAGAACACTAGAGCAACATCATAAGAAGCCTCTGCAATGGTACATCTGCTTATTGCATACTAATGAATTGTCTCTCTGCCTTTGTTAATCAAGCTTGTTGGGGTAACACATGGATCCAGAGCATCCTCAGGACCAGCTGGAAGTTTGCTAACGGAATGCAATACTTTAGTTGTAGATTTTGAGCCAATACCTGGTCCTGCATTACCACAAATGGACTTAGTTCAGTACCGACCAAAAATTTATGTATGAAATGTATGGAACAGTCACTACTGGACACTGTGGTGAAGATCTGGCAAACCTCTGTCCTGGTCCTCTAGTTCATTCTCACTGGTTAACAACTTCTTGTAGACTGATGAGACTGTATACTGGAACCAAAGATCCTTCAGTCACTTTAGTTACATTAGTTGAGTATGTTGTGAAAGGTTATGTTCCAGTCTGGTTTGCAATATAATCAAGGCCATCATGTTTTTATGGTTCTCGCCATCTTTGGAAACTATATGTTCAGCAACTAGATATGTGTCTGATCATCTTCTTGACATTGTCAGTAATGTAATCAGTTGCAATGCATTCTTCACCCACAGTGAGAACATTCTGCTGGCAATGCTAAAGGATGAATGCCCACAAATTCAAGAACTGGCTATTTGAAGAATACTTCTTGCCAGATCATCATTTACTCAGACTTCTTAGATCAGGCAGTTCAAAGTGCCTGAGATTAGTTTGGAAACCACCCACTATAGCCTACTGATATGAGCCTAAGTTGGCAAAATGAACCTCGTTTGGAGCCATGTGTACTGAAAGGCATACCAGAAGATAAACTGTGGCAAGATAAGACCTTCCACCTTTAGAAGAGAAACATCGATTTCATTTTTCAAGCTTTTCTTGCTGCATGCAAGCAGTTGAGCTTGAAATCAAGCTAGTTACTGAAGCTTCAAGTTCAGTTCATGGTCAAGAACGAAGGCATGGTTACATTAAAGCAAAACTGGCGTCCCAGAATGCAATGTCTTCTTTCGATACAAAGTCTGATTATCAAGTAATGTAACTGTGTAAGACACAACAAAACCGTGCTCACATATGGATGAATGGTGGGTGGGCATGGGTGGAATTCGACATGCAGCCACCTCCTCATGGTGCATTCTGGGTAATTTAACCCGCCCCATCCTGGCTGATTTCTCACCAGTGACCCCTCCCCAGTCCTGGCAGATTTTCATTTTTTTTTGGGGGAGGGGTGCTCAAACCTCCGCTTTTAATGAGAAAAAATGGAAAATACCAAAATAAGCACATACCTGAGCTTATAAGTGCACTATACAGGTCTCCCTCCGAACACCTGGTACATTCTTCTCTGGGCACATGCTGCTGCTGTCACGTTTTCTATTGTAGTGGTAACTATTGCAAACCATTCAGAATAGGTAGATATTTGTTCATTTGTTATGAATTAATATGTAGTACAAGTATATACTGGTTTTCACACAATAATATAGGCAACATAAGCGTTGTTTCACTCACCGAACACATCAAAATCGCCAAATTCTTGCACAATTGACTCACTATGATGTTGTTTCAACATACATGCTAGTTTTCAACTTACATTACTCGTTTCCACAAACATCATACCATTTTCCACCTGATATAACTGTTATCACATATTTGCAGGCCTTACTATTATAGTGAGCGTCATATATCGCAAGCACACACAGTATCAGTAATGTACTAAGGTGTCACTGCTAACAGGTGAGTTGCCAAGGCAATGGTGTGCGGGGGTCAGGCAGTGTCGCCGCTAGGCGGCTTGTAGAGGAAGGTACCCCTCACATACCAACCAAAAATCACCCGCAAAGCTTGAAAATTGTGCAAATGATGGACCTCGCAATTGCAGAACATACTGGTACGTTGTCGGGATTGAGCACGAAAATATGTTGTGAAATACCCATAGGTCATCGGGATGTCATGCGATAAGCAAAACATCCTGCTAAATTAACAAAGAGCTGCATATAAAGAAGAGGACACATAAGTAGTAATTTTTAATGTTTGTGTATATATATATATATAGTAACGGCCATGCCACGTTGAGTACACCGCTTCCTGTCCGATCAGCGAAGTTAAGCAAAGTTCGGTCTGGTTAGTACTTGGATGGGTGACCGCCTGGGAACACCAGATGCTGTTGGCATCCCTACGTGTCAAGTGGGGTTGGTGGAGGATTAGTGCCCCTCCCTGTAAAACAATTATATATATAATTATTTCAAAGCCTTTGGGGCCAGTGAAGATTATGAGACAGAGAGACCAAATTTTTATGAGAAGTTACTGACGTGATGCTACAACTTTTAAGCACCAATGGCTAATGAATAAATGAAACAATGCCTTTTCACTCCACCCTAATACATACATATATATATATATATATATATATATATATATATATATATATATATATATATATATATATATATATATATATATATATATATATATATATATATATATATATATATATATATATATATATATATATATATATATATATATATATATATATATATATATATATATATATATATATATGTGTACATTGATATATATATATATATATATACATGAATATATATATATATATATATATATATATATATATATATATATATATATATATATATATATATATATATATATATATATATATACAATATATATATATATATATATATATATATATATATATATATATATATATATATATATATAAGTAATCCCCTTACTATCCGGACGCCCACTTTCCGGACATCCCCACTTACCGGATATTTTGGTCCCAGGATCCAGTGTTCCCAAAATGGCCCAAAAATCGTTAAAAAATAAAAAAAATCCGACATTTTTTCCCCCGTAACTTGAACTCGGCGCGCATGGCGCAGACCAGCTGTGTTCTGGTGCGTCGTTCCGCTGCCATCCGCTAGAGCGCCCCTGCATCCTCACCACTTACTGTCCATCTCTTGTTGTGAGTGCACGCTCATCATCATGGCTGCCCACGTGCTCACTTTTGTGGTGGTGCCTTACCTACTGCAGGCTTTGCTGCTGCTCTCATGCCTCTTGTTAGTGTGTGTCATGATTGCCCTGCCGCCTGAGAAGAGGAAGAGAGTGGTTTTGACTCTGGAGAAGAAGAAGGAGATATTGGACAAGGTGGACAATGGATGGTCAACCTCACGCATCCTCCGTGAGTTCAACCTGGCCCGATATACTTTGTTTGATATCGAGAGATCCTGCGACAAACTCTTGCAGTACATGGCTGACTTCTCGTCGAAGAACAAACGCAACATGGAGAGGAAGATGATTTTTACTCCCCGGTATGCTGAAGTCGACTGCTCCAAGTTGCTTTGGTATCGACAGCAACGTGCTGCTGGTGTGCTGGTCGGTGGCATGGAGCTGAAGGCTGCTGCTGAGAAGTTCACAAGGCTTCACAACGCCCCAGACTTCAAGGCATCCGAGGGTTGGCTCTTCGCATTCAAGTTACGACATGGCCTTACCAATCGTAAGGCCTATGACAAAGCTTTGGATGCCAACAAGGATGGAGTAGAGGAGTTTTGGCACAAGGTGAAGCACTTGATCGACAGGGAGGGCCTCACTCTCGGTCAAGTCTACAATGCTGACGAAACTGGTTTATTCTATCGCTCTTTGCCAACGAACACTCTAGCCGAGGAGACGGAGAAGCGTGTACCTGGCCGCAAGCTCTCCAAGCAACGGATATCTGCTTTGTGTTGTGCCAATGCTAATGGCATGCACCAGCTTAAGCCCATTATTGTTGGCTGTGCAAAGCAGCCTCGGTGTCTTCGTGGGGAGATGGATGTCCTTCCTGTCGTTTGGTACCATTCTTTGAAGGTATGGTACACTGCCCACATCATCAAAGACTGGTTCCACCGCCATTTCGCCAAGGAGATCATCCATTACCAGACGAAGACACTGGGAATCCCGTGCAACCAGGTAAAGGCCCTCCTTCTCCTCGACAATGCACCTGCTCACCCACGCAACAAGGACTTGGTAGCTGAGAATGGGCGCATTAGGTGCATGTTTATGCCACCTAATACGACTGCCCTCATCCAACCAATGGACCAAGGAGTGATCATGGCAACGAAGAGGCTGTACTGACAAAAGTTCCTGGACGAGGGGATGGTTGTTCTCGAGGACAAGGATGAGCGCAGAGAGGGACGGGACACGCGAGGCCAGCTGACTTTGGAAAACCTTCACTGCTAGAATATCAAGTCTGCAATCTACAACTGGGCCAGTGCATGGAATGAAATCCCTGCCAAGACTCTAGAAAATGGTTGATCTCATCTGCTTCTCGGAACGGATGTTGAGCACGATTTCCTAGGTTTTGACGTGGACGACATCCATGCACATCTACGTGTGCATGGCGACGATGTTGATGTGGACAAAGTGCATGAGTGGTTGGATGACAACGAGGGCGATCCTGGGTATCAGACCACGTCTGATATCGAGATCGCATCTTCAGTTCCATGTGTCAGTGCCCAGCTTGAAGATTCCAACAAGGACGGCGACGATGATGTGGACTCCTCTCAGCGTGACACTACTCCAGCCATTCCCAAGCTGAGCACACTCCGGGAACACGTACAGTTCATTCTCGACTACCTGGAACACCCAGACTGCGACAGGGAGGTGGGATCCTTGTGGAGGAAGTGCGTGCTTTCAGGCAGCACATCATTAATCACCAAAATCGTCGTTCCTTCCATCAATCAACCATTGACAGCTTTTTCAGACCCGTGACCCCTGCTGTGCCCAGCCCTGGCTCCACACCATTGCCTCCCCAAGACAGGCCCTCATCCTCCGAGCCACAGCCCAGCACATCAGGCACGGTGGAGTCACCACTGGATGTGAGTTTGTGCCTGTCTTCAGAGTCGTCTGCAGTGGGTAGTCCATCACCATGACCTAGTGATGCACCCCTAGGCCACCTGCTTCAGCTACTCTCAGACTCTGACAGTGATTAAATGACAAGAACTCTCCACTAGACCATACAGGAATTTACGGTGTTGTGCAGTGAAGAAAACAGTGCGTAGTGTTATGAAATTAGAATTGTGAGTGCATCGACTAAAGTGCAGAGTGCAACACGGATTTTATTGACGTTCAATGGAGCGCAAATTAGATTAGAGTGTGTAATGTTAAGAAAATGGATTTATGAGTGCAAAGACTTAAGTGCAGAGTGCAACGCTTATTTCATTAAGGTGCAATGGAGCGCAAGTAAGACTGGAGTGTGCAGTGTTAAGAGAATGGAATTCTGAGTGCAAATGACTAAGTTCAGTGCAAGACTTCATATACAATGTACTGGAGATGCTTCAGGTACTCATTTTTACTGTCAGAGTCTGAGAGGAGGCGGGTTATTCATTGAGATGGCCAGGGACTTGTTGTAAATACCTAGAATGTTTCATATTGTACTTACCTCTAAAACCTCATTTCACTCTTTTATGTCCCTTATTGGTGTGAATAGGGTCTTAGGTGCTATGCATGTGCAGTAGGGAGGTGTTTTTCTGAGTTAGACTAGGTTAGGGTCCATAAGTACCAGTCCAGGAGCCAAGGACTTGTAAGTACCCAGAATGTTTAATATTGTATAAACTCACCTCTAAAACCTCATTCTCTGGTTCTTTTGCATTTATTTCAGTCTTTTATGTCCCAATAAACCTCTAAAACCTCATTCTCTGGTTCTTTTGCATTTATTTCAGTCTTTTATGTCCCGTATTGGTGTGATTTGGGTCTTAAATAGGTGCTATGCATATCCAGAGGGAGTTGTATAGGTGTTTTTCTGAGTCAGGGTAGAATAGGGTCCATAAGTCCGGACGGGACCACTTTCCAGACATGCTTTTGGCTCTGTTACATCGGAAAGTGGAGGGATTACCGTATCTATATATATATATATATATATATATATATATATATATATATATATATATATATATGAGCCTCTGTGGTACAGTGGTAAAGTGTGCATTTTCGTGCACTGAAGAACGAGGGTTCGCGCCCCGCCAGGGTAATAAACTTTGGGAGCGTTCTTCAGGCCACGTACTGCATTAGCAGACACAAGGGGTGCTGTACTTGAACCAGTGTCACATACTATATAATATGCTTGCACCCAGTCGGCTTTCGCGGGCCGATTACACATGGTTCACAGACTACACACACATCCAAAGCCACTCCAACACTACAGTTACACTTACAAGGACTTCTCACCCTACATACAATCTCTACTAGACAGCCTAAGCCACTCGATAGAGATACATTGGCTATATCGTCCCCACTTTGGTGAGGATAGGTCGGTCTTGCAGTGGACACAGCAACTGCTGATGAGATGAGATTATATATATATATAAATATATACATATATATATATATATATATATATATATATATATATATATATATATATATATATATATAGGGAGGTATGTCTCACCACTACCTGGTGGAGGGAAAGTTGAGAGTTAGGAGAGCTAGGTGTGGCAGGGAGGTTTTGAAAGTGAGTGAGTTGGATAAAAGGGAGAAAATGATAAAATATCAGGAGAGATTGAAAGGTGAGTGGAATGCAGTGAAAGATCAAGAGAAGGGCAGTATGGAGGTGGAATGGCAGTTGTTTAGGAGTGCTGTGGTGGGGCATGCAGAAGAGGTGTTTGGTTAGAGACGAGTGGGTGGTGGTGTAAGAAAGAGAAGTGAATGATGGTGCAAGGAAATAAGTATGGCTGTGGCTGAGAAGCGACGTGCACATAAAGTGTGGCTGCAGAGGAAGGATGAGGTGTCATATGAGAGGTATAAGGAAATGAGAAATAGGGCAAGAAGGGCTGTGCGTGATGCTAAAGTGGCAGCAGATGAGAGGTGGGGTAGGCGGTTGACTGAGAATTTTTAACAGAATAAGAAAATGTTTTGGAAGGAAGTGCAAAGGGTGCAAAAGGGAGATACGGGAAGGAAGAGCGAGTAAAAGCAGAGGATTGAAGGCTGTTAACTGAGATGGATGCAGTGAGGAAGAGATGAGCTGAGTATTTTGAAAAACTGTTAAATGTAGAGGGGAAAAGGGAGGCTGAGACTGTGGCAGATGGAAGGGTACAAGGAATAATTGTGTTGGGAGAGTTGAATGATTCTTTGATCACGATGGAGGAAGAGCAGGAGACAGTAAAGGAGATGAAAACAGGGAAAGCTGCAGGTATGGATGGGTGTGCTGTGGAATACCTGAAAGGTGGTGGAGTGACTATTGTTGAGTGGTTAGTAAGATTGTTGAAAGTGTATTTTGTGAGAGGTATGGTGACAGTCGTCTGGGCAGGTGCTTGTGTGGTTCTGATGTATAAAGATAAGGGTGATAGGTATGAACGTACTTGCTTTAGGGATATAAGTATGTTGAATGTTGTAGGCAAGGTGTACGGGAGAGTGTTAATTAAAAGAGTTAGAGGGGATACAGAGGGAGTGATTGGTGATGAGCAGTGTGGCTTTAGGAGAGGGAGGAGATACGAGGATCAGATGTTTGCTGTGAGACAGGTGTGCGGAAAGTATTTAGTGAAAGGGAAGGATGTTTTGGGGGCGTTCATGGATTTAGTGAAAGCATATGATAGAATTGATAGGGAGGCTTTGTGGACTGTTTTAAGATTGTATGGACTTGATTGTAGGTTGCTAAAAGGAGCAAAAACTTTTATGTAAATAGTAAAGCGTGTGTAAGAGTGGGAAATACTGTTAGTGATTGGTTTCCTGTGAGAGTGGGACTGCAGCAAGGATGTGTGATGTCATCTTGGTTATTTAATAATTATATGCATGGCGTTGTAAGGGAGGTGATTGCAAGAGTGCTAGGTGGAGGTTTGAGTCTGGTGAATGCTAATGGAAGAGAGTGGAATCTGATCAGCCGCTGTTTGCAGATGATACTGCACTGGTGGCTGATTGAGAGGAGAGATTGAGACAGTTGGCAGAAGAGTTTGGAAGGGTGTGTGAAAAGAAATTGAGAGTAAATGAGAATCAGAGTAAAGTGATGAAGTGTACGAAGTTGGTTGATGGTAGGAGGAGGAATATAGTTTTGAGTGGTGAGTTGCTTGAAGAAGTAGAGTATTTTATTGTCAGTATTTAGGGTCACATGTTGCTGTGGAGGGAAGAATAGATGCAGAAGTGAAATTTAGAATAAATGAAGTAGGAAAGGTGCTGGAAGAAATGAAAAAATGTTTAGATATCGTTTATTTAGAATAGATGTAAAGAGAAGGCTGTATGAGGGTGTTGTGGTACCGACTAGATTATATGGGGCTGAAACGTGGAATGAGGATGTAGCAGAGAGGAAAACTTTGAATGTAATGGAGATGAATGTATGAGGAGTATGTGTGGAGTGACACATATGAATCGAGTGAGAAATGATGAGATGTGAAGGAGAACTGGAGTTGTACAGGAGATGGCTGATCATGTTGAGCAGAGGGTGTTGCGATGGTTTGGGCATATGGAGAGAATGGAGGATGAGCGATTGGTGAAAAAGATAACAGGATTGGACATGAGAGGTGTAAGGCTGAGAGGAAGACCACGAATAGGATGGATGGACAGTGTGAAGAGAGCATTGGATGTGAGAAGGATGTCTGTTGGGCTAGGAAGAATGGCTGCACGTGATAGGAATGATTGGAGGGAAATTGTGAATGTGTAAATGATGACGCAGCCCTGAGGGGATATTCTCCCTCATTTGGTCTGATCAGCTGATCAGGTCAGGTGCTGGTAAGGGGATGGGTCCATTATGATGTGGCAGGGGTAAACCAGCTCTGCTGTCAGGCCCCACTGCAGATATTGCTAGTTGCATTGTGCAGTTGACCCTCGTGTGGTGTGGTGTGGTGTGGATCTGTCCCTTCTCCCCTTGGGGCTAAGATGTGAGTGAATGTGTGTGTGTGTGTGTGTGTGTGTGTGTGTGTGTGTGTATGAGTAAATTGGGAGTGTGTCATCCTGTTTCAGCTACCTCCCTTTCTCTGGGGGAAGCAGCCTACTGTAGGTGTATAGTAATAGTATTATATACTCATATATATATTTATAACAGAACAAAAGAATGAAAAACAAATGAATAAAAAATAATCCATACACCAGATTGCTGGCGTCCTCCATTCATAAAAAATCTGTAATTGTTGGACCTTAACAGCTGTAGGCTGAAGTTTGGGGGGAAATAGCTCTGGGGAAGTGAGTTCCAGAGAGATGCAGTTTGGGGAATAAAAGACTTCTGATAGGCGGAAGTTCTGCAATATGGCTGTGTGACATTCCAGTCATGAGCACTACCAGATGCCCATATAGCACGAGGGAAGGTACGGAGAGATGGCACGATGGACTCAACATTGTCTGAGTATTTGCCATCTTTGAAATAAGGGAACATTCCTTCTTTGCTGCAGGGGAGGTAGTTTATTTGTAGCAGCAGGGTTATTAACCCTTTCATGCATGGATAAGTTAGTAAGTTTTGTGGGACATGACGTGCCAGCTTTTCTCCCCTCCACCCTGCCCACTGCGTGCTCCAAAAATGTGTATTCTCGGCTTATTTTCACCACCCAAACATGTTTATTTTGCCACAAAACCCACATACTTCTATTCGTCGATGTTTGTTCTACACGATAAGCAAAAAAAAAAAAAAAAAGAAACTATGTACGTTAGGGCCATGTGAATAAACATTCAAGAGCATACATCTCATTTCCCAACATAAGTCGAATGTTTACTAATCAATCTCTACATGTTATCCTATCATTGGAAAGTGATTTTCATTAGCTTTCGAATGCCAGAGGTCCTAGTTTGATATTAGGTGTGGTGTTCGAGTAATAAGCGAAAAAGTAAAACCCATTTCCGACAGACAACAGATTTTTTTTTTGGGGGGGAGCTCTAGTGAAAAACTTTTCACGCCATTATGTTTTTATTTTATCATCCTATGCGGAATTTAATTGGCTTTCATTTGAGCCCACAACGGTGATCCTAAGCCTCATAGTTTTCGAGAAAAATGCAAAGAACTATGGTGTACCCATGCTGTGTCATGACTGTAGGGCAGTTTCCTGCCGTCCTCTAAGCTACTGCACGTATTTCACCGATTCTTTGTAGATATTCACACTATATTCACATGATTCACTGTCACTATTATTATAGCTGAATACTCACATTAGGTGCAGGGTAGAGGCAGTGTAGTTGATTAGAAACAGTAGCACAATCTTCGTTGGGCCAACGGCTGATAATGACCAGGATTGCTTCACAGAACCAAATTTCTAATTGCAAACACCAAATCTAATCACAACAGTGTGTAAGCACTATACACAAGCACTACTGGTAGAGTGAAATATGTTGCATGGCCGGGATGGGGATAAGAGTGCAAATTTAAAACGACAGAACCACGCAGTACTTTTCCCACCCACAGCTCATTTGGTACTGAATAACCTGTCTGCTCTCTTGCTGGTATCGAGACCCACAGTTGCCAACTCATTACTTTTGACGAGGAGCAGGGAAGCTATGACGCCTCAAAAAATGACGCCGATCAGCCGAAAACTTTTCCTCTGACGAAAGTTTTTATGCTTTAATGATGCCAAAAGTGTCAGCGAGTATAGTCGCAGCCACACCCATATGATTTCAAACGCGTCATCGTGTGTGGAGGGGTTAATAATTCCAAAAGCTTTGCTCTGAATTTTGTCTAGTTATTTTAGTGCAACCTCTCCACATCCATTCCACAGGGGTGAGCAATATTTTGGCTGAGAGTGCATATGACTCTTGTAAATTATAGCTAAGTACATGTCAGTTTAGAATTTACAGACTCTACAATAATCCAAGATTCTTTGAGGCAGTTTTAGCAAGTGCTTTGACATGAGAGGTCCAGCTAAGGGCATTGTTAAGTGAAATACCGAGAATTTCAATACTTTTGGAAATGAGAATATTATAGTCGTGGCGCATGACTCTGAGGTTGTTATTATCGTACCCTGGCAACCTACCAATCAAAAGTGCATCCGATTTCGTATCATATTATACATGAATCATATTATTATTCACTATTATATTATACACGAATATTATTATACATGAACATATTATACGCGAATCATATGTGTTTCATACTATACACGAAATCAGATGCACTTTTGAATGGGAGGTTGCCAGGGTATGACAGTAACAACCTCAGAATCGTGTCCCGCAACTATAGTAGTATTTAAGGTAATATACGAATCTGGCAATATTATTTTGTCCATTAGAAAAATGTATTTGGTTTTACTGGCATTAAATGAGACACTGTTATTTTGTCCCCATTCAGTGATCTTAGATAAGTCTTGATTTATGGAGATGGCTGTACTGAGTTGAGAGTTAGAGATATTAAACTTTGTGAATGGGTGTTTGTGAATGAACTGTGAAGTCATCTGCATATGAATAGATCAGACTGTGGTTGACAGATAAGAGATCATTAATATGGACTAGGAATAAGGCTGGTGCCGGAACTGATCATTGTGGCACGCCAACGGTAACTGAGTGGAAATTGGGATATACATCATGTGTTGTAGAGTGAAGACGAAGGGGAGCTGCAAGGCTTGGTGGATGAATTTGGGAGAGTGTGTAAGAAACGGAATCTAAAGGTGAATGTAGGGAAGAGTAAAGTGATGGTCTTTGAGAGAGGTGAAGTCAGTGAATGTACAGTGAGGTTGGATGGTGAGGAACTGGAAAATG
This sequence comes from Coenobita brevimanus, assembly GCF_032717465.1. Classification (NCBI taxonomy): domain Eukaryota; kingdom Metazoa; phylum Arthropoda; class Malacostraca; order Decapoda; family Coenobitidae; genus Coenobita; species Coenobita brevimanus. Next base: position 17,271,003 of record NC_137018.1, on the reverse strand, counting down.
TGAGTACGTTTAAGTACTTGGGTAGTGTGATGAGTAAGGATGGAGGTTTGGAAGGTGAAGTGCTTGAAAGGTCACTGCAGGGAAGAAAGGTTGCTGGTTTCTTGGAAGCAGTGATAAGAAACAGGGAAGTGAGCATGGAAATGAAAAAGTTACTACATGACAGTATTGTGATACCAATTCTAACGTATGGATGTGAAGCTCGGACGTTGCTGGAAGGACATAAGTCAAGAGTGAGAGCAGTGGAAATGAGTTATTTAAGAGGAGCCTGTGGAGTCACATGGAGAGACAGGCTGACAAATGAGGATATAAAGGAGCGTTGTGGTGTGGATGTGGATGTGATAGGAAGCGTTAGGAGGAATACACTGAGGTGGTTTGGCCATGTGGAGAGGATGGAGGGTGAGAGACTGATGAGGAGAATGTATGTGAGTGAGGTGGAGGGGGGAAGAGGGAGGGGGAAGCCGAGGATGAGGTGGAGGGATGGGGTGGAGAGGTATATGAGAGAGGGGGGTGTGAGTTGGGAGCAGGACAGTGAAATGGCGGGGGACAGGGCGACGTGGAGGCGATTTGTTTGTGGCCACCCCGAACGGGATTGAGGCGTCTGGCAATAGATAGATAGATAGATAGACTTTTACTCTTATTTTTCTCTTACTGAAATGTAATGAAACCAGAAGAACAAAAGACGTTAGTCCAAAGCAAAGATGTTTGGATAGCAGGGAATGGTGCTGACTCCGCTCTTTCTTTACCCCTGCACAATTGTTGACTCTATACAGGGGTTTTATCCGCCCCTGTGTGGAGTACAACTCTCATGTGTGGGGAGGCTCCCCACATACAGCTCTTCTCAATAGGGTGGAGTCAAAGGCTTTTCATCTCATTAACTCTCCTCCTCTTACTGACTCCCTTCAACCTCTGTCTCTTCGCCGCACTGTTGCATCTTTATCTCTTTTCTGTCACTACTTTAATGGTCACTGCTCCTCTGAACTGTCTGCTTGCATTCCTCCACCTCTACGACGGGCGCGTAGCACCCGTCTGGCAGCAAACTCTCATCCCTTTTCTGTCCAACTCTCTAATACAAGAGTTAACCGTTACTCCCAGTCTTTCATTTATGCAACAGGTCAGCTCTGGAACTGTCTCCCTCTGTCTGTATTTCCTGCTGCCTATGATCTCCAGTCTTTCAAACGCAGTGTGTCCAGGCATCTCAAAATGATCGGATCTTGAATTTGGCTCTCTATTGTATTTCGTTTTTCTCTTGGAGGGAATGTTACTGCGGGCTCATGGCCTTTGGTTCCTTCATCCTCGCATAAAAAAAAAAAAAAAAAAAAAGACTGTCCAAAGCTTTAGAAATATCAAGGGCTACTGCAAGGGATTCTCCATGTTGGTCAATTGATTGATGGATGGTATATGAGTCAGGAGATTAAGTATATCAGTGGTGGATCTTTCGTGACAAAAACCATAATGTCTGTCATTAATTAAGTTTTTGGATTCAAGGTGTTTAACTCTGTGCTCATTAATCACAATTTCAAATACTTTACTTAGAGAAGATGTGATAGCTATTGGACTGTAATCAGAGGGGTCAGAGAACTTCCTTTCTTTGGAAATGGGTGGATATTGGCTTCTTTCCATGAATTAGGGAATGAGGAAGTATATATATATATATATATATATATATATATATATATATATATATATATATATATATATATATATATATGCATAGTCAGAATAATTTAGCTAGAACAGAGGCAAGTTCTCGGGAGCACTTTTTCAAAACAGTTGGAGGAATTTCATCTGGGCCTGGAACTTTGTTTGTTGGTAAATTGTCTAGGACGGATTTCATGTATCTAGTCAGTATTGTAAGTGGCAGAGTTTCGAAAGAGTCAAGTTCTAGTACAGGGACGTCCGGGCTAACAGCCTCTAGGGTAGAATTTCTGGCAAATGTAGTGGCAAGGATATTCGATTTACCACACGGGTCATTTGTAATGTTACCATCTGAAGATTTAAGCAGGGCAGTGGGTGATGACTTGTTAAAGTTATTATTGAAGGAATTGAGAGTTGACCAGAGTACTGTATTGTCATTAGGATTGTTAAGTAGTTATGATGCTTGGTTTTGAAGAGTGTTTAATTAGCAAGATTTATTATTGCTTTTGCATGGTTTCTAGCAATTTTAAATTGACAGAGTGATTCAGATGTTTTTTTTATTTTAAGCATGAGTTATATGATGATTACTTTGGGCCGTTGCTCTGGCACAATTGTTATCAAACCATTTTGGAGAATTCGATCTTTTTATGAACTGCTGACTTGGTATGAATAAATCCGTACCAGCTAGTATTAAGTCTTTAACTACAAAAGTACTATGACTGACGATCGTCAGTTTGCTAGTTTGCCACATAGAGTCATACGACTGAAAATCGCAGAAGGTCTGTAAATAACTGCTGAGCACTAAGCCAGCCGCTTTTGTAACTTGCAATACTTTGGTGATAGAAACTCCGCGTACAAACAGCTTGTTAAGGAGTTTATTACGAGCTCTGACAAAAATAGTCTGCCCTTCTTGAGTGTCTGCTCTGAACTGACGCAGTAACGCCTTCTACCCAGGCTTGGGCTCTCGGAAAGCGTGCTAGGTCAGCAAGTTTAGTGGGGGCATGTATGCATTGAGGAGGGCATATATACATCGGGGGTAAACATATTGTAGGGGGGTACACTACTCCCCCGGGGTAGCTGAGATGGTGTCTCCTGACACCAGGAGGTATATGGTGTTTGATTATATTACTAAGGCAGGGTCGGGGAGTTTTGTACAAGGGATAAGTATGATACAGGGGCAGTAGGGGAAACATGGCCATGTTTAGAGGAGGGAATTAGAAGGATATATACATATTAGATATACAAGGATTAATTGATAGGTATGTGTCCAGTAAGGGTCGAAGTTATACATAGACATAATGGGGATTATACAATAATATCTTGATACATGACAAACAAGGAGTAGATATGAGGATTTTTTTTTTTTGGTTCTTCCTTCATTTTTTTTTTTTTTTTGTTAGTTTCTGTAGGATACACTTGTCATTCAATAAAGCATTAAAGAAATACCATCATTTTCTAGTAGTAAGGAGTTCTGGTCACAGTTTGGTTAAGTGTCAGATGGCATTGGTAGTCACTGAATGTGAGGGCACTAAGTACGGGGAGTTTCTACGTCGTGTGTAGGGCGTACTATGCCTGTAGCGACTCTGATTTCTTGAAGTCGGCGTTCCATTTTCCTGACACAACAATGCATTGCACATATGATGAGTAGAAAACCTATGAAAGCGATAACCACAGGGGGAAACACAACCGTTGGATGAACCCATGAACGGCTGAAGGCCAGAGAAAATTGATCCATAATGAAGTCACTGTCATTGAGGAATGTTAGCATGCGCAAGTTAGGGGAGGTGACGGTAATGTTGGCAGATGGTAGGGTTGAAGGCATGTCGATTGGTTGAAAGATGTCATAGGATTGTTTACGGACAGCTTGGTGATAGCGAGTGGCGTAAGTGATGACGGACTCTGGTTTGACGGTACAATAGTCTGGTGTTTTGTAGGGACCACTAGCGGGGACGGATTGAACCGAAGTACCAGGACACATGATTGTGACAGAGATGGGAACAGCAAAGAAGAAGTACTGGGCATGGGTGAGGTGAGCATGGTGGACCGGGAGTTCAGGAGCTGGTACAAAGGAACAGGCCGAGTAGATGGAATGGTTGCAAACTAAAGCAGACTCACAGGGTGTAGCGCTGCTAGGGAAGATAGTGAAAAGGTGGGCAGCACAGAGACGAGAGGTCGGAGTAAGGGAGGAACATTTCTGGAGGTCTGTGGAAGAAAGGAAGGCAACTGAAAGATGATCATGGGAGAGGAGGAAATATTCTGAAGGAACAGATAATTGTAACAAGGAGTTGTTGAGGCAGAAAGGGAAGGGAATGATGTGGAAAAGGTTAAAGGTTATGGCAGAATGGAGAGGAATATGGACGATGACGTATTTGGTGAGAAGAGTGGCTTCGAGAACAGGATAATAATATTCGAGGGAGGAGTAGGGGAGGACTGGGGATAGACCGAAGGTGGAGTGAGCCCATTCCAGGACAGAACAGAGAGCTGAGACAGGTACTAAGTCGGCAGTGACACGTCCATTTATAGCATCGACCAGGATATGAACCAAGGTAGAGACTTGAGACAGGAGAGAGTCAATGGCCAGTTGGAGATTATCCATGTTGAGTTTGAGGCAGAAGTACTGAGAAATCTGAAAGATGTTGTCGTAAGATATCGGTGAAGTTGTTTAGAGTGGACGTTACTTCATTTAGGTGGGCTGTAATCTTCTGTAACATAGTGTGTTGGATTGTAATGACTCGGCATTGGGATTCTAGGACTGAAGCTAAATGAGCGAGATCAGATTTGAAGCCAGAAATGTCACGGGCTGTAGCAACACTAAACAAGCCACTCAGAATCTCACCTCCGAAGTCGAAGAAACCTCGTTTCACACGAGAACGACCAACGGGTGTCTGAATGGAAAATGTGTCATTGGGCTCAGTGAATTTGTTACTTATGTATTGCAATTGCCAGGAGAGTGGTAGGAAAAGGTTATAGAGATACTGATTTGGGTTGTGTGTCCCCATGATGGCCGTGAGATGGGTCTTGATTCCGTGGAGCTGGTGGCATAGGCAGGTAGGGCAATGGCTACGTCAGCCAGGGGCGCAAGATCGTAGTGCAGGGAGACTACATCTTCGATAAGCATTACCTCGCCTCCTGAGCCGACCAAGGCCCCGGGACATACTCCACCATCGTCCTGACCCGACCCAGACCCCAGGAGGGTCAGCACTGCCAGCAGGTAGACCGCTAACATCGTACCTAGAAAATCAGGGTAGAGTTAATGGGAGAGGTCCTGAAGAGGTTGATGGGCAGAGCACAGTTTGGACCGATATTGATTGGTTGATGAATGAGTAGGTGAGGTGGAGATGAAGGAGACTGAGGGATAGGTGGAGATGGAGTAGATTGAGGGATGTGTGGAGGGGAAGGGGGGTCAGGAGGTTGTGTGACTTCCAACACGAGGCCATGGGGTGCTCGCTTTAAGTCATCGACATGGACCCATCTGGTGTCCTTAGTGGACAGGTCCTGGAAGTGAAATTTGTTGCCTTGTTGAGTGAGGACGCAGTGGGGCCCTGTAAATTTGTCATCCAACTTAGAGGAACGCGTATGGGAATGGGCAAAGACAAGATCGCCTACATTGATAGTGATAGGAGAGGCAGATTTATGTTGGCACTGCAGCATGTCCTCCTGAGAGGAAGCCAAAGTGGATTGGACATACTGGTGGATTGTCTGGATTGTCTGGAAGTTGGCCAATTTTAGTTTAACATAATCATCCATGTTGTAGATGGGTTCTGGCTTTGAGGATAAGAGAGAGTATGGGAGGTCCTTGTCAAAACCAAAGAGGACGAAGAAGGGAGATTCGGCAATGGATGCATTGATGGAGCTATTGATTGAGGATGCCACTTGGGGAATCCAGTCATCCCAGGACGAACTATGGGAGCCTAGATGTCTAAGGCACTCTAAGATTTTTCAGTTGTGGCTTTCTACAAGGCCATTGGGAGCCGGATGGTTAGGCACGACATTGCGCTTACTGATATGAAAGCGGCGACAGATCTCATCTCGAAGGCTATTGTTGAACTCTGTACCGTTGTCAGTAAGAATGGTATGGGGGTACTGAACGGGCAAATTACGTGATCTACAAAGGCACGTGCAACACTCTTTGCGGTCTTGTCAGAGAGGGGCACGAGGACACAGTAGCGGGAGAAGTGGTCGACCGCTACGAACAAGTACTCAGCGCCGGATTCCGTGAGAGGTAGTTTTAAGAGATCGATTGAGACAGTTTCCCATGGTCGTGACGGGATTGGGTATTGTAAGAGTGGTGAAGGTAAGCCGGTTGATCCTTTGTGGCGGTGGCAGGAGAGGCAAGAGTCACAGTGGGCATTGATATCGCAGCGCATGGTTGGCTAATAGTATTTGAGACGTGCTTGGCACAAGCACCGGTCTTTACCTGGATGGGAAGCTTGAGGGGTATTATGAACTTTGTGAAGAACCGTTGGTATCAGGGCAGAGGGGACAACAAGTTGGTGTACTTTGCGATTGGGCATGTCTTTTCCTGTTAGTAGTGTTATCCTGTACAAGAGATCATCATCTAGCATGAACTCATCTAGTGATACTGGCAGAATAGGTAAGGTCGAGGCATCATCAGATTCTAGGAAATAAATGACCATATGGGGTCTTGACGCTGAAAGTTTCGAACAACTTCTGACGTTAGTGTAGTGTTTTCAGTTACTTCGGGCTCCAGTGATGTTATAGCTGCTGCTACGTGACGTGAGAGTGCGTCTGCGACTACATTCAACTTGCCTGGTACATGTTGAAAAGTGGGATTGAAGTCCTGGATGATGACGGACCATCTAACTAGCCTACCTGTTAGGTTGCGGTTCTTGAACAAATCACATAGTGGAAGGTGGTCTGTTTGGATATGCACTGGATAACCATAGACTATATCTCTGAAATGTTTCAAAGACCAGACTACTGCTAACGCTTTGAGATCTGTGACACTGTAGTTACGTTCAGCGGTTGTAAGGGTGCGACTAGCATACGGTATTACACGCTTCCTTGATCCTTCATCGAGTTGCATCAAAACGGCACCAAGTCCAGTGCCTGAGGCGTCTGTGCAGAGAAGAAAGGGTTTGGTATAATCAGGGAATGCTAGAACAGGGGCATTTACAAGAGTTGTCTTTAGCTTTTGGAAAGCCTGTGACTGGTCGTTAGTCCAAACAAAGGGCACATTCTGCTTGAGTAAGTGGGTCAGAGGAGCGGCGATCTTTGCATAATCTTCTATGAATCTACGATAATAGCCACTGAGGCCCAAGAAACTTCGTACAGCTTCGGTAGTGGCAGGTTCTGGGAAGTTAATAATTGCTTTAGTTTTATCTTCGTTAGTATGAATGCCTTGTGCATCTACGACATGGCCTAGGAATTTGATTTTCTTTCGCAGGAAGTCACATTTACTGAGAGTGATTTTCAGGCCTGCGAGCTGGAGGCGTTCAAAGACTTGCTGGAGCTTGGTAAAATGGTCAGGGATGGATCTACTCACAACAATGATATCATCTAGGTAACCAAAAAGAGTGTCCCATCATACCGCTGAAGACTGAATGGATAAGTCGCATGAACACGGAAGGAGCATTTCTCAGACCAAAAGGAAGTCTCTTAAACTGAAAATGTCCGGAAGGGGTGCTGAAGGCTGTAACTGGGCAAGAGGACTCTTCCATTTCGACCTGCCAGTAACCGCTGAGGAGGTCTAAAAATGAAAAGACTACGTTATTTTCACCAAGGGATTCTAGCAAATCAGTGAGGACGGGTAACGGGAAACGGTCTGGAACGGTGACAGAACTGACCTTACGATAGGCGACTACTGGTCTAAAGTTGCCGTCCTTCTTTGGTACTAGGAAAAGTGGGTTATTCCATGGACTGACGGGGTTCAATAATGTCCTGGTCTAACATGTTCTGTACCAACTGATCTGTTTGCTTTCTCAGGCTGAGGAAATCGATATGCTGGTATGTAAATCGGCTGAGTTCCTGGTAGTAGTTCAATCGTATGTTTGACAAGGTCTGTTCTGCCCATCAGTTCACCGGGTAAGGCAACCACGTTTCTGTACGAGGTCAGAACGTCGAGGAGTTGTGGTGTATTTTCTGGGAAATCAGTGCAAGTGAGATGTGAGAGCATATCAGGTGAATATGTCGGCGCAGATCCCGTAGAGTTAGTACATACACCGATTGGCGTACTATCATCAGTCTGAACAGTAGGAATTGAGGAATCCTGGCACACCTTTATGGCCGCTGGGTATACTAGGAAGTCTCCAATCTTTACACCACTTTTAAGTTTTAGTGGAGCATTTGTGACACTGAGCAAGTACAGGTAGCATAAACTGTCCTCAAAGACTGTGCACCACGCTGACTCATAAGTCAAGCCATTCACACAACACGTCTCAGGTAGGGTTAGTACATCCACTCCTTCTTTCGCACCAGCAACACGAACAGAGACTTTGGTGAACTCATGCGGTAACAAAATTGTGGACGTATTCGTTACTGCACGTTTCATCTCTGCGTGTTGGAGAAGATCATTCAGACTGTGTGAGGTAGGTAACTGAGACATGTCTGAGTCAGCGATAGTGTTGTCGGAAGAAGAAGTAAGAGCCATTTCCGAAGGCTGAGAGGATGTATCAGTAGACATTGAGGAATTTATGTCCTTTGCTTGCAGTCAGTAAAGGAATGATCTCTGTATTCTCAGATGATGATGGTGGTGGTTTGGGCTGGTCTGGAATTTTTGGTAGTGGTAGCGACAGAGGTAACTGAAGGACTGATTTGATCGTAAGAACAGGACGGGGACATTCCATACTGTATACTGGGAATCCGGAAATGTCTATACTACCACAGGCAGGTAATAATGCAATGGAGTGTTGTGCCATGGTGGAGAAACCAATAAGGGCATCTGTGGGATACTGCAAGTCATTAGTGACATGAAATTCAATTGGGATAGGGGGCAAATCTCTGTGTAGTTTGACTTCTAGGGTGACTCTTCCCTTAACCTTAAACTCTGAGCCTTCGACACCACACAGGCGAATGTCTGGTGGTTCTAGGAAACTGACGTGGTTTTGATGTCATTGAATAATATGTAAGGAATTGTCAGAGATCAGATTTACTATAGATCCTGTGTCCAAGAAGAATGACGTTGGTATGTCATGACTACATCCGCGAATGACTGAACCTGAGGATGTTATGGGACCAACATGGCGGATGGGGAGTTGGGTTTCTGGTTCTACGTGATATTGGGCCGATACGGGTGCGGAGCTTCCCCCGACTGGTGGCGGTTGATGTAACGACATTCCTCAGTGGTATGAATCGTGCTGGATTTGTGATATTTGCACGTAGGACGACGGGAGCGGAAAGGCGTACGCTGTCTGGTTTGGGAGTGAGGACGTCTGCATTTATGGTCGCAACTGGATTCTTGATGTCCAGGATGACCACAGTGCCAGCAAAGAATCGAAGATTGTCTGTTCTGTTGGACGCCAGATTGATCACGACCTGTGGTAGGAGAATGATGCGTGGCAGGTCTGCCTCATGTGTTGGGACGGGAGCGAGATTGGTCTGGGGTAGTGGAGGTGTGACAGACTGAGGAGGCCAAGGGTTGGGTGATGCCCTGACGCATGTAGTTCGAACCTGTTCTTTCATGAATGGCTTTAGTGACCTGAATAATTTTATCTCCTGGACTGAAACCTATTTCCAAGGCAAGCTCTCACTGTTTAGGAGTAAGCCAGTGAAGGAATCTCAGGTAACCAATTAAGTCAGCAAAGTTGGTGAGTGAAACCACCGGAACGCCATTTTTGTCTTCTAACCATTTCGTGCCTACCAGTAATTGGAGCATCTCGCTACTAGTTGCTTTCATGGCGGCGGCAGCTTCGTGGAGTTTGGCATGTTGCGCTGGGATCCTCAAGTCCTCATCCATTTGGTTGAGGAGATTAACCCTTTAACCGCGGACATTGTTTTGCCCCAACTGGCCTCTCCCGTGGGGGTTCCACCAAAATGTAAACAAACCTTTAAACTTTTATAACTCTGCACAAAATAAAACTAGAACAAAAAATAAGGTACCATTAGAAAGTACTAACCTTCAGCTTTGCAGTGATGTAGGTTTCATGAGTTTATGGACTTTCACTGGACGGGCAGTGCCGTTAGAAGTGAGCGATGTAAAATCACTATTTTTCGCCCCACACACCAGTACCAAATGCCAACCACTCTCTGATAATAGTACTATAAACATATATGAACACTGCACATACGATAAACACCCACTCTGTGTTCACTGAGGTAGGTAAAAGGCACTGTAATTGCCCGCACGTCACTGCCGCATCACACGCTCACTGACGTTTGGTTAACGGCGATGTTTTCATTATTTCTAACTTCTATTACTATTTTACATATAATCTGGGCAATATACATTATGTTTACACTGCACTTATTACTAGATTGCGTCACTGTCGCATCACAGAATCACAGCAGTGCTGCAGATTTTCTTATTACCATATCACTTATATACTGGCCATATTTACATAATTTTCTAGGTCAAATATCTCTTATTACTATATTATACAATTATTGGTAGAGCACGTCACTGTCGCATCACAGAATCACAGCAGTGCCGCAGATTTTCCTATTACCATATCACTTATATACTGGCCATATTTACATAATTTTCTAGGTAAAATATCTCTTATTACTATATTATACAATTATTGGTAAAGCACGTCACTGTCGCATCACAGAATCACAGCAGTGCCGCAGATTTTCTTATTACCATATCACTTATTATACTGGTCAATATTTACATTGTTTTCGAGGCAAAATATCCCTTATTACTACATTATCCCTTATACAATTATTGGTAAAGCATGTCACTGTCGCATCACTGTATATCACTGTCACTTTCAGTATTTACTCAGAGAGTGGTACTCAGCAAAGTACAGAGTCACACAGAGATCGACTTGGCATTCCTGGCACTGGTGTGTGCTCATTTTTCTCGCCCGAGGCCTCCGTGTGGTGTTATGACACACTCTGCAGCAGCCCTGTGACAACCTGCCGCCTGCGGTGAGAGGCAATTTCACAAGCTGCCGGGTCATGTAATTGCGGTACTCAAGATGGTCAGGTTGTGTGTCAGAGTGTCGCCTCGGGACCAATGCCGTCACCTGACCAAATCTTGCAAGCAGCTGCTGCACGACAGTCTTGGAGAACTGTCTCAGGGATGGTTGCCTTATGCCCCCGACTTGTGTCTTGTAGAGGAGGAAGGCGTTGAGCATGCACATATTGAGCATGTGGAGGCAAGCCTTCCTGTACCATCGGGTGTTTCTCCTGAGACAGTCTATCTCGCCAATCATCATGTCAGACTTATCAACAAGTCTCATGTTTATATTATAGTCTATGACGGCATCTGGCTTCATGATTGGCTCTCCCGTCCTGTTGCTAACCTTCCCAGTTCTCTGCAGTTCCCCCTTGTGGATGGTGCTGAGCATATTCACGACCCTCTTGTCGTGCCACCTGATCGCCAGAAGCTTGTTTGACTTCTTCAGGTGCACATCTCCCTTGGATGAGGATGATGCTTCAGGGAAACTTGGCCACTCTTTCCTGTGGCTCCGTACAGTGCCAACAGCGCCGATGCCGTGTTCAGCCAGGTATTTGGCTAGTTTCGGTGCTGTGTAGTAATTGTCCGTGTACAGCACATGATTCCCACCAAAATACCTCTCCATCAGCAATTTTACTACAGAACTAGAGAAGCCAAGGGGGTCGTTCCTGTCCACGTCCATTGTGCTTGCAGAGTAGATAACGAAATCAAGCATATACCCCATCTCACAGTCACACAGCACAAAGTACTTTATTCCAAAGCGGTGGCGTTTGCTGGGGATGTACTGCATGAATTTGAGACGTCCTCTGAACAATACCAGGGATTCATCTATGACGACTTTTTGCATAGGACGGAAAAATCCCATAAATCGATCCCTAATCCTGTTGAGGAAATCCCTCACTTTCCACAAAGGGTCAATTTGGGACGGGTTTTCATTGTCAGCGAAGTGCAGGCATCCTAGTAGCTGTCGGAACCGATCTCGTGACATGTACTTGCCGATTGTTGGGGTTGAAGTGATGTCATCAACCAGCCAGTACTCCTCCAACTCATGTTTCTTGATATGGGGCATCAAGAACATGAGAGCAAAGAACACATACAGCTCTCTGATCCCTACAGGCAACCATGACACTTGCTTTGGTAAGCCAATAGGTCCCAGCCCTTCTGTTGCACACTGAGCTGCATATCTATTGGTCTCATTGCTGACAAATTGCACGATTTCGTCATCCATGAAGGCCAGGAAGTAGTCCACAAAGTCATCTCCTTCATTGCATGGGAAGGCAGGGTGTATTCCGGCGTTTGTCATGTCAAACGGCGGATTGTGTGGCTGAAAATCAGCACCGTCAGACCACACAAATGCATCCACTTTCCCGGTGCGTGGTTCAGTGGCAGTGTCAGGTCGAATTGCACTCTTTTCCCAGTGAGAAGGAGTTGAGGTGGAGGCAATGGGTGAGGCAGGAGGTGAGGCAGGAGGTGAGCGGGAGGGGGGTGAGTGGGGGGTGGTGAGTGGGGGGGTGGTGAGGGGGAGGGAGCTGGGCGGTGGGCAGGTGGGTGGGTTACTGACCTGGTGTGTGGTGAAACCTGACCTCCCTTTCTTCCCCGTTTATCACCCCACTTTGCCTTCCGGCTGCCACGCATCCCCTTTGTTCTAGCCCGGCCTGCCCGGCCTGCCTTCCCTCGCTGTGCAGGCTCTGGGAATTCATATTCCTCCGATGATGTTGACTGAGGAGAGGGCATGGCAGAAGATGAAGATGATGTGAGGGCAATAGGGCTAGGGGAACGGGAAAGTGGTGGGAACTGCTTGCTAGGGCCGGGTGTAGGAGACGTAGCTTTCCGCTTCACTCCCTTCCCACATGCTACACCCATTTTCCCCATGGGCGCCTTCCCTTTTCCAGAGTAAGTTGTGGGTGGTGGGGGGAAGACAACATGTACAATTTCATCACTGTCACTGCCCAATTGTTCAACCATAACCGGTTCCCCAGCAATAAGTGCATAATCATCACTACTTGCAGTAAGTGTATCACTCTCACTGCCACAATCAATAGTTGTACTTACAGTTTTATCAAGCTCTGTCCTAATTTCTGGAGTGGTTAACCCCTTCTGCCTCGCCGTCGGGAGTTCCTTCTTCGGTGTAGAGGTCAAAGGCACACTAGCACTAGGAATTTCCGAGGAGGAAGCGAGCGATGATGACTCGGGATGGAGCGCCATTGTCACGCACAGAGCTGGACAGATACTGACTGATGCGTGTCTGGACAGGGGTGGGGGGGTCCCGGGGGGTGGAAGGAGGGAGGTGTGGGAGGGCTGGCATGAAAGAACTTGATAGCTACTCTTGCGTGAAACAATTGGCACACAGAAAAAACGCGCGGTGTTCAAAATATTCACGAGCATTCCAGAATGACACCCGCGGTTTGGTCCAGTTTTTTCAATGTCATTCTGGAATGACACCCACAGTTAAAGGGTTAATGAAGCCCATGAGAGACGCAGTATTTGAATGCTGGCAACAAAGGCTGATGAGTTCCTTACGAAAATCAGCAAAGGTATTAATGCTATCGAAATGGCCTGAACGGATAGCGGATCCGATGTCCGATTTGCCGTGGTGCAAGCGACCCATGAGGTAAGCTACTTTGAGCGATTCATCGGTAATCGGCCGATTGTGGATGTCGGTGTCTACTTCTCTGAGGAAATCATAGACAGACCAAGTGGGGTCCTGGCCGGTAAATTTGGGACGATTGGCATCGTCGAGATAAATAGACTGTGGAGGGGTGGCCATGGCTGGAAGTGCGGAAGTGGCGGAAGGAGAGGAGTGGGAGAGAGAGAAGGTAGTGGTAGTTAAGGGCAAGCAAGACGGGGTATGAAGTGAGGCAAGAGAGTGAACGATAGGGGAAGGAGTAGAGGAAGAAGAAGGGAGTGTAGGGGTAGGGGTAGAGGAGGAGGTATCTGGATTTACGAGTATAGGATGGGTAGTAAGTGGTTCCGCGGGAAGTTAAACAGGAGTCTCAGGTACAGATCACTGGTACTCTTTGCCATTTCTTAAGTGAGTGATCGTGTTAGAGTCGGCAGACAGTGTGTGAGCAGGTGATGTTTCCGGGTCAAGAGGGCTGGTGTTAAGCGGTTGATATTGAAAGTATGACATTTAATGCGGCAATGGAAAATGAGATGAAGGATGAAGATGGATACGTAGTGGTGGAAATGCATAATATAAAGATTAGAGAATGTAATACACAAGCAGGTGTGAAAACGAATGAAGGTGAACGGATGGAGGGTTTAAATAAAAGGCAAAGGATGAGATGGATAATAAATAACGTAGGTGAAGATGAAAACAGGGTAATGGAAGTGAGATGGAATATTTACAAAATATCCAATCTGTAGAGAAAATCGAGGATAATCTCTATAGAAAGGTAAGGTATACTATAGTTACACAGTAGAGACGGGATTGATGAGATGTATGACGTGTAGGTGTGGCTGGGCGTAGCGGGGCTGTCGGGGCGGCGCTGGAGGGACAGCTGGTCGGAGATGAGAGTGGCTGGGGACGAGACTGGAGCGATATGTTGGATGAGTCTTAGAAGATGCGGAACTTCTCACTGGGCTTAAGTCGAGATGGGAAGAGACGCTCCGATGAGTCACCGGCAGGGAGTTGCAGTCCTAGGAGGCTCACTTAATTCAGACCACGTGTGAGGGCAGGGTGTGGCGGCGTCAGGGCCGGTGGTGGGGGTGAGGGCAGATGTTGGTACAGTGCAGGTGTAGAGCTGTTGAGTTGCAAATTCAGAGAATGGCGGTGGGCAGACAGTGACAAGTGGCACCATGGGGGCAGGATTTATGATGAGTTCGGAACAGACGCTGGGAACAGGTGAAACCGGTGCGTAGGTCAGCGATGGTGACACTTGTGGGCAGGAACAAAGTGTATGGGTGGGGTTGTTTGAGAGGTTAGCACTGGTGAGAGAAATTGTACACATGGAGGCACAGGCGGTTATTACACCACGAGAGGCACTGAGGAGGGGTGAGGCTGTGAGATGCGAGACGTCGTGTATCTGTTGGTGTCACTAAATAGTGTAGGAGGCGGTCAGAATCTGATGGTCCGAAACACCGCTGCTACCAAATGTAACTTGCAATACTTTGGTGATAGAAACTCCGTGTACAAACAGCTAGTTAAGGAGTTTATTACGAGCTCTGACAAAAATAGTCTGCCCTTCTTGAGTGTCTGCTGAGAACTGATGCAGTAATGCCTTCTATCCAGGCTTGGGCTCTGGGAAAGCGTGCTAGGGCATCAAGTTTAGTGGGGGCATGTATGCATTGGGAGGGGGCATATATACATCGGGGGCAGACATATTGTAGGGGGGGTACACTTTTATGACATAAATGGTTCCTACCCAATCAGAACTAAGGGATGAGTTGGTGGGAAGGAAGATCTCATCCCCTCACCAGGTCTGTGGGGGAATCCCCCCCCCCCCAGCTACTTCTCCACCTCCATCTGGCTGATTGGATACAGGCAGCTCTCTCTCCTCCCACCCAAACTACTCACCAATACCACATCTGCATTATATAGGGGGTTGTCTGATGCCCGTTCCCCCCCCCCATCCTCCCATCCTCCACCCCCACTTCATATCGAATGATGTGGCAGTTTCCCTGGTATGATCACTATGTGTTTGTTTCCTCCCACCATTATATCCCCCACACCACCTCCCTTGCATTGAGGGTGTGTTTCATCCCCCCTCACCCCCACCAAAGACCCCCCACCTCACCTCCACCTTCCTTCCTCCCTCTCCTTTGTCCTGAATATGATGCAGTAATTTCCCTGCCATGATCAACCTGTGTCTGTGTACTCTCACCAAAAATTTGTTTCCTTTTTTTTTTTACTCTCATGCTTACTCATGCACCTAGTTTCATCAATGGAAACATATTTTACAATGATTTCAATGATTTGGGTAAAGTTCTTTACCAAAAATTATATTTTGCCGAATTTTTCGAGTTTGGAAAATATATATTTTTACTCATGCTAACTCTACACATGGTTTTATCAATAGAAATAAAGTTTATATTGCTTTCATTGATTTTGGTAAGATTCTCTAGCAAAAATTAGGTTCCCATCAATGTTTTCCTGTTTTCTTTCTTACCATGAGGGATGACTTTTATAATCTTTGACAGGCGGTTTTGTGGTTGCCATTAGGACTAGGGGACTGAGATCGGCATTTTCAGGTGGGTAAATTCAAGCTCTTCAAAGCTGCAAGTAAAACTTACCTTGGTAAAAGTTGAAAAATCGACCCCGAACTGCGGGTGAGGGGCAAGATAGCTTCAGAAAAATGCGGTCTATTGGGGTTAATGTGGGACTGGGTAGAATTGATGTCACTAGAGAAGAAAGACTGCCATGGGATGTCGGCAAGATAATTTCTAAATCCATCCCAGTTTGCCCTATGAAAGTGCCATTGGGTCACCCTGACAGGTTCAGAACGGAGAGGTTTGGGGGACCTGACTAATGAGGCTTTGATGAGATTGTGGTCTGAGAATCTGGATTATTTGTCAGGAATATAATCAAGAAGTGGGCGTCATGGTCAAGATTATCTGGGGTATTCTTGTTGGTTGCTTTACCAAATGTGTGAGATTAAATGATTCTGCAAACAGCTCGCACCCTAGACAAGTATCATCAGTCCTGGCAGAGTGCACCATGCTACTTTATCTACGTTAAAATCGTCCAAAATGGTAATTTCGGTGCTAAGGGTAAGGTTAAGGTTACTCAACTGTGTGGATAGGGAGTCGAATACACTGGGTTCTGAAGAAGCATTGGGGGAGCAATAGATGACACAGATATATTTGGTAATATTTAGATAATACTTGATACAATGAGTAGTCAAAATTAGTTGAAGTTTTAAAAAGTGTCAACTGCAAACTAAGATTTGATATAGCAACAGGTGCCACCCTTGTCACGGAAGTTTGTGAGGAGAACAAAATGAGAATATTTCGGCAGAGGCAGAGATCTAGGGTTCTGTGAGAAACAGGGCTAGAGGGGATACGGACTGTAGGAAAAAATGAACTGAATTCAAATTGGTACTGAGACCACGGATATTGGTGTAGAATAAGGCTGCATCTGCACTTCTTTGTTGATGGTTATGAACGGAATTAGCAACATTCGCTGCCAGCATAGTCGCTTGATAGCGACCGATAGGACCCTGTGCTGCCAGCCCTACCCTGCTGGTGGTGGCAATCTGAGATACCACCTTCTTTGCTGATATTACTGCAGCAGCCATTGCTAAGAGGAAATGGAAATAGGTGTGATATCTTATGTGTATGTAGTGTGGTGGTGTAGACAGTTGAAGGTATAGGTATTAAGATAATATGCTGGCCTACTCACTGTGTAAATGAAAGCACGGAAAATGTTCAGCCAAGGGAGTTGGTCAGGAGCAGGTCTGAAGGCTGGTGAAACGGGAGCTCCAGCTCCCTGTCACCAGCTTGCCATCCACCTCGGGAGTACCACCCTGTTTAACTGGTGCTACAGTCCACTCCCTTATATATATATATATATATATATATATATATATATATATGTCATGAGTCGGCTAGTGATATTGGCTTTTTTGGGAAACTGCGAACTCAAGTGGAATCCCAGTTTATCGTTCAGTTAACCGCTCATTCGGACGGAAGCTTTGTCAAATCAATTTTTCATTGTCATACGTGATCGTCTTTGTGTGAGACATTAGCGCTTCCGCTGAGCGATTTGTTTTGGGCGTGTTTCGCTCACTCGACTGTTAAAAAATGCGGCCTATTGCTCCCATTTCTTTCTCACGAGTTTAGTCAGTCCAGTGTTTGCTCTGACGGAGAGATGTTCTGTTCTCCAGCAGTGTGAGAGGTCAACCCAAGCTCCACAAGACCACAGCTCCAAGCTCCCACCCTTGAATTGGGTGATACACAGCATTCATTGACTAGTATTTCTTTTCGTTTTCCTAGACTTAAGAGTTAAATTAAGGTGTTTTTCCTAGGCGTAAGTATTTAGCTTTTGTGTGAGTGAGTGAGTGCGATCTCATTAATTTGATTTGAAAAGTAACGTTAAATTTATTTTTGTAATCAATAAATTTAACAGTTCTTTTTCTTGAGCTTAATGTAATGTAAACTCTTGTTTCATTTCTCCACAATTAAGCTTATTTTCCACAAAGCTCCTAGCTTGCATAAACGTTTGCTATTCATAACTGGTACTTAGGTCAGTCTTGTTGTATTAAGCTTAAAATCCGTTGTGCCTCCTAGGAGTTAAGCATCAGCAGGAACCTGATATTATTATTAGTATTAGTTATTTATTGTCAGGGGTGAAGTAACTTTCTCCAGAGGCTAACAGTGCTAAGAAACAGCAATTGAGTAATTAGTCTCTGCTGTGTACTGTTGAGGAAGTTTATAAATTCTCGTTCTTAGAGAATCATGCGAAGAAGTCAGCGTAAAGTAATCGTTGCTTGATTTAGTAAGATGATCATTGTCCCTGCTCTTCAATATTATTGAATATTATTATCAATTAAATAATATTTAGCATTTATTTGTAAAAAACCCGTGATATTTTAAAAATCCCGTGACAATTGGCGACCTCATTCCAGGATATTAGCTCCTAGCTCTAAAGCTATTCACGAGATAGTGCTCACTCGTTCATATTTAGGTATTTATAATTAAAGTTTATAGGCACAAGTTACTGGTGTTTACCATTAATTTAACAAGTGAATTTTTGCTTTATTAATTCATAGAGTACTTAACTCTATTTAGTACTTTATTTTTGGTAACGCTAGACGATTTTATTCGCTCCTGGGTAGCCGTCGTACCCATTGTGTTAATTATTGAGTCTTCTCAGTTATTGGCAGTTTTGCTTTATTCTTTGCCAGTTAACTAGATAAGACTGGTCACCACAAGCTTGTGTCTGTACTCTTTACTTGTGTCATTAGCATTCGTTTGCGAAGCAGTCAGTACTCAGTTTCGTTTGCTTAATAAATTAGCGCCATGGCTACCACTGTATTTTTACAGGAAGCCAAAGAAATGGGTCTTTCGGACCCAACCGAAATTAAAGAGTATATACTCTCACGGCATAATCAGGAGCAGCAGCGTGAGAATGATGCCCGTGAAGAGCGTAAGATTCAGCGCGAATACGAGCGAGAACAGCGCGAACACGAGCGAGAACAGCGTGAGGAACGCGAAAAGGAGCGCGAACATGAGCAGAAACAACGAGAGCTCGAGTTAGAAAAAGAGCAACAACAGCGCGAACACGATCAAAAACAACGCGAACTCGAGCTAGTACAAGAGCGAGAACAGCGCGAATACGAGCGTGAACAACGCGAGAGAGAACGAGAGCATGAACGTGCCGAGCGAGAAGCACGTGAAAAACACGAATATGAAATGATGAAGCTCAAGCGAGATTCCTTGGCTTCAGACACATCCGGTGCAGTTGGTCCAAGCTCCACTAGCGCTCTCCCTACACATGTCCTGGCGACCCCACGCATCAAGCTTCCTTCATACAAGGAAAGCGAGCGAATCGAGCCGTACATAGCTCGTTTTGAGGACATGGCAGACATGTATCAACTGGATGAGGCAGCTAAGCGGATCCAATTTCTTAGTTTATTTGAAGGCCCTGCCCTCGATATTCTCCACAGAATTCGTGGAGACAATCTCACATATGAGATGATGAAAGCTGCACTCATTAAGGCGTATGGTCTCACAGTAGACGAAGCCAAAGTTCAGTTCATGTGAGCTCATCTCCAAGACAAGGAGACAGTTGTTCAGTTCCTTGATCGTCTCACTGCTTACTTAAATGAGTGGATGGAGAAAGAAGAAACTCCTTCCACGCGTGAGGGGATAATTGACCTTATGCTGCGTACACAGCTAGAGAGGTCGTGGCCTGCTGAGCTCATAGCACAGCTTAAGATCTGCCAGGTGAAAGATGCCAGCCAAATGGCAGAAAAGGCTGACGCATTCTTTACTGCATACGGGTATCAAACTCGTAAGCAAAACACCTGGAGCAGAAAAGATACTGCCAAATCTGGGAAACCGTCTCAGACTGAACCCCAGCAACAAGGCCATTTTCAGAATAATGGCCAAGATCCAAAACCGCAGTGGAAGGACCAGGGGCAAAACACTCAGAAACCTGAGTGGAAGAGGTACAACAAGTACCCTAACCAGCAGCAGTATCAGCCACGCAACCGACCGTCGGGACAAACTTTTTCACCACCAGCTCAAAAGAGGCAGGAAGCGAATGCAAGCTTCATTCCTCAGCAGCAGCACGGTGGTCACGTCCCTACCAGTAAGGGTACTCCCCCACAGTTCACTAGTCCCACAGTGACGGTGAACCCCCCTCCACAGATGGCCAATGTTCCATCTTCCCAATATAATTCTCAAGGCACAATGTTTGCCGCATCAATTCAGCAGCCTCATGAGTGGCTAGCTGCTTCCTCCACAGCCCTCCCACAGGTGACAGTACCTTCCTTGTTCAGCCAGGGTTTGTGGGAGACATTCCTGTGAAGGTCCTGAGAGATAATGGTTCCTCAGGTTGCTCTGTCAAGCAGAGTTTAGCCTGAGCAGTATACAGGTCGACAGATCCATGCAAACCTTATTGATGGATCAGTGAGATTGTTCCCTGAGGCATGTATCCAGGTGGCATCTCCATTTTATACTGGTACGACACTTGCAGTTGTCATGCCAGAACCTTTAATTGACCTCATCATTGGCAATATTTATGGTGTCAAGGATAGCTGCACCGAACATGACGCTACTCAGACTTCGGCTGCTGCGGTAACACGAGCCATGGCTGAGGCTCCAGACTGTGTCACCCCAGTGATCATTGAATCGCCGCAAGATCTGATGTGTAGTCAACTTGTTGTAAAAGAACAACATTCTGACCCGACACTTGCTGCCATGCGGAACAAACAAAAGGGTCGAGTGATTAAGTATTCACGGGGAGGTCGAGCCAAGTTCCTTCGCAAACAAGGATGGCTCTACCGTGAGTCACGAACACCCGAGGGCGAGGTTCGACTGCAGTTTGTCGTTCCCGCCAAGTACCGCCTAGCAGTGTTACAATGGGGTCATTGTTCAGCCTCAGGAGGTCACATGGGCAAAAGGAAGACCCAGGGCCGTATCCGAGCTGACTTTTTCTGGCCAGGGATGGGACGAGTCATAGATAGTTTTGTCCGTTCCTGCAGTGTGTGTCAAAGTAACACCACTAATCAGGGACATGCCCTTCCTGTGCCATTTGTAACCACACCTGTAATGTCTGAGTCAGTTGAGAGACAGGGTAGTGGTGAAGTGGGTGCAGACCTGACGTCTTGCCCATTGGCCCCACAGGACACATTATGTCCAGGGCCTGTACATACATATTATGTACCGTAGGTTAAGGGGGAAGTTTGAGAGAGAACTCCGCAGAGGCGACTCGAGGCTATGGAAGACCCAAGTTTGCACAAGGATTCTCAGCTTCCCGGTACTAATATAAGTACTGTAGGTTAAGGCACAGGTTGAGGACCCGTGTGCAGTTCGAGGCTATGGAAGACCCGAGTTTGCACAAGGATTCTCAACTTGCTGACACTAGTCGTGTGCTATAATTAATGGCGACCTCGAATGTACGAAGCTTAAGCTGTCACTTGTATTTTTCAGCTAGAGCGTACTTTTCGTAGCATGTACTGAGTGCTAGGCAGAGAGAGTAATTGTAACGTAATAAGAATTTTGTCTCATTGACACTTTTGATGCTCCACCTTAATTGGTTTTGCAGGTACAGCAATGGGTGTAGCAGTTTTGCTGTGCGGGCCAGCTGATTGTCTGCCGCACGCTGCCGCCTCTTCTCCTCTGCCTTCGTCGTCGCCATATTATTATTTACTGTGTCATTTTACACGTAGGTAGAGCTACACTACAACTGTCACACCTACACAGTGTATTACGTACACCACGCTACACAACAATTAGTTGTCAGTGCAAATGTAGTGACTTTTCGCTCAGTTTGACCTGAGTACAGGATTTTCACCGTCGTCACAGAGCTTTTCCCTCAAGCTTGCTTCTATTAACGTAAATACGAGGTTTTTTCGCTCACTGGCGACTGCGACTTTCTCCTGTAGCAGGATAGCACACACACCACAGCGTGAATCTAGTGTGACTGAGCTAGGATTTATATCTATGTATATTGAAATCTTTCTTCTGAAGGAAGAAAGATTTAATTTTCATGGGGCGTAATGTCACGAGTCGGCTAGTGACATTGGCTTTTTTGGGAAACCGCGAACTCAAGTGGAATCCCAGTTTATCGTTCAGTTAACCGCTCATTCGGACGGAAGCTTTGTCAAATCAATTTTTCATTGTCATACGTGATCGTCTTTGTGTGAGACATTAGCGCTTCCGATGAGCGATTTGTTTTGGGCGCGTTTCGCTCACTTGACCGTTAAAATATGCGGCCTATTGCTCCCATTTCTTTCTCACGAGTTTAGTCAGTCCAGTGTTTGCTCTGACGGAGAGAGGTTCTGTGCTCCAGCAGTGTGAGAGGTCAACCCAAGCTCCACAAGACCACAGCTCCAAGCTCCCACCCTTGAATTGGGTGATACACAGCATTCATTGACTAGTATTTCTTTTCGTTTTCCTAGACTTAAGAGTTTAATTAAGGTGTTTTTCCTAGGCGCAAGTATTTAGCTTTTGTGTGAGTGAGTGAGTGCGATCTCATTAATTTGATTTGAAAAGTAACGTTAAATTTATTTTTGTAACCAATAAATTTAACAGTTCTTTTTCTTGAGCTTAATGTAATGTAAACTCTTGTTTCATTTCTCCACAATTAAGCTTATTTTCCATATAGCTCCTAGCTTGCATAAACGTTTGCTATTCATAACTGGTACTTAGGCCAGTCTTGTTGTATTAAGCCTAAAATCCGTTGTGCCTTCTAGGAGTTAAGCATCAGCAAGAGCCTGATATTATTATTAGTATTAGTTATTTATTGTCAGGGGTGAAGTAACTTTCTCCAGAGGCTAACAGTACTAAGAAACAGCAATTGAGTAATTAGTCTCTGCTGTGTACTGTTGAGGAAGTTTATAAATTCTCGTTCTTAGAGAATCGTGCGAAGAAGTCAGCGTAAAGTAATCGTTGCTTGATTTAGTAAGAAGATCATTGTCCCTGCTCTTCAATATTATTGAATATTATTATCAATTAAATAATATTTAGCATTTATTTTAAAAAACCCTGTGATATTTTAAAAACCCCGTGACAATATATATATATATACAGTGGAGTCTTTTATCCGAAAATCATGGGACTTTCAAAGTTTCGTTTAATCGATTTTTTCGGATAAAAGATACTATAATACTATGTAGGATACAATGGAACAGTACTGTACTCACCCATTGCCCATTTCTGGCGACGTCTAGCCCACCATCACCACCAGCACCCCAAAAGACACTCAACCATCACCGAAACACTTAATACACTGTAATAACTACAGTACGTGTGTAACTGCAATTTTGTAACTGTAATACACACTGTCAAATTAAATAAATCGTCACTTAACAAACTTAAATAAACCTTCACCATAACAATTACCTAATTCACTGTAAGCAATTCGAACAAATAAAGTCTTAAACCAATTTTTTTTTTTAAATTTTGTTTCCTTATTCAGTCATTTCCACATTATCCACATCATCTTCCACATCATCCAAATCTTTCGAGGTGATGGATGGGGGCTGGCGCAACCACCGCTCGCTCTAGTGACTAGCAGAGCAACCATAAACTAACGCTAGTGGCGTGAATCAAGACCGCCGTGTTTGAATTTTTGGATAGATTTCATATTTTTGTGGTTAATCGAAATGAGAACGTTTTAGTAAAACTTACGGTTAATGGCATATTACGGTTATAAGAATTTCGGATAAAAGAGACTCCACTGTATTATACTGTCTATATCTAGCTATATCTATCTATCTAGCTATCTATCTATATATGTATATATTATATATATCTATATATATGTATATCTATCTATCCATCTATCTATATGTATATATTATACATATATATATATATATATATATATATATATATATATATATATATATATGTGTGTGTGTGTGTGTGTGTGCTGAGATGCGAGTGGCAGTGTGTGTGTGTTAATAGGGTAGGATAATCTTCATACCTGTATATAGGCATTTGTTCGCCTTCCAGTATCTCATATGGGAGACGTTTGTCTGTCATGTAAATAATAAAATGAGGTGTGTGTCCTATAGACTGTGCCAACGGGTGGTGCAGATATCCCTCGTGGTGCGGCAAAATGGCAATTTTTGGTCACTCTTATAGATTTCTATGAATTATACATCAGTGGCTAGGAAACGGCATTGTGCAGCTACCCACAGGCTTCCTTTATGGAAATTGGCGGAGATCTGGAGAAATAATTGTCAGAAATTGCAATTCTGGTAGGAACATGAAAACTGTGCTCTGAGAGAGAGAGAGAGAGAGAGAGAGAGAGAGAGAGAGAGAGAGTAATGCGTCTTTCGATAGACGTGACAGGCTGTAAACAGACTTTTGCCAGTCCGTCTGCTTGCCAGGTGGGTTGCCAACTTGCTCCACACGCTGCAATACGAGCTTAGGGCACTACTTTTACACCCATTATATACCACCCTACTTCTGTTCCGTTACATCGTGTTGACTTTACATTTGATTTTACGTTATTCTAAACAATTGTGACCCACAGCTGCCTTTCCTGGGGTGATAATACTGTGAAAAATGCAGTAAAATGTGGGTACTTTCGGGTCATTGTTGCTGGTGCATCTTGGCAACTGGGCTCAAGATAGGGGATGGGAATGAGAACTACCAGTTATCCTTATACCCCATAAATTTAGTGTCACGCTGATCCTTCTAGAACCTTTCTGGTGCGTCGTTGAAAATCTCACTCACATGAGGTATGTCGCAGCTTTTCAAGACACCCCCACATGAGGTATGCCACAGTCCATGGGTTAATTGATGCTTCAACCCTGGGGATCCAACCATTCCAGGCTCCAGTTTGCATAATTCTCATTGAGAATGTGACATGGACATCTAACACTTTTTTACTGTCTCTCTACCACTCCATTGGAAGCTGGATGATAGGGTAAAATATTTATCTTTTTTATATTGTACTGTTTACATGTATCTTGTAAAACTGCAGAGTTAAATTCTCCACCATTATCACTTATTAACACCTTTGGTGTGGTGAACCTACAGACAACATTATCTATAGTCAAAGTTGGGAATAGCGCCGCTACTATTTTTTAAATAGTGATGATGGTAACGGCATTACTTTTTTTTTAGCCAGTAGCGGAACTGAGAGCGCCGCTACTTTTTGGCCATACTCACGCGTTACTGCTCTCCTTGCTACTCACGCGACGAATACGGTCGTTGAGTACGTACTGATATGCCGACGGTTTGGTTGTATTTATTAATGACGAAAAAAGTAATACTTTCGTCAGTTCTGTCAATTAATGATGTTCTACATTGCATCAGTAATTTATTAACTATTATTTATTAGTAATGTGCGCTAATTAGACAGGAATTTGCTAGTTAACTATCAATCATTTAAATTAAGTAAATGGCAGCGATCCCCATCTCTAACTCCTGCTCTCTCCCTCACTTTCTCTTTCAGACTAATTCTTACTCACTACGTTATTATTTCACAACAGTATGTTACTTTCACTTTAAAGTAATGGAAAAAAAAATTGCTATTGTATAAATGGCCTTTAAAAGAAAGCCCCAATTCATTTCTACTTTCTTTTTCGTGTATATCTTAAATAGGTATCACTGAAAATATAATAAATCTATTATAATATGTATCAATGGTAGGCCACATTTTTTGCCTTTTATTTACGTATGTTACTTTCAGTAGGTATACTAGGTAACAATGTAAAAAAACATTTGCTACAATATACAGTAAATAGCTTTTTCCTGTACCTTCGGCTCTAAGCTTCATTAAAGTGACACCGACATGTATATGATGTTTTTTTTTTTTTTTTTCAGTATGTCTATACTGACATTACTAGTACACAACATAACCACTCAAACTGACTAATATTATCAAAACAGTATATAGTGTGCTGCTATATCACAGATTTTTGTTAACCTTTCCTTCGTGTACCTTTTTCTTATCCAAAGTAGTGGGAGCAGGAGCGTCGCTACATTTCGTATCAAGTAGCGAAACCAGTAACGCCGGTACTTTTTCGAACTAGTAACGGAAATGGGAGCGCCACTACTTTTTATTAGTAGCTTTCCCAGCATTGCCTATAATTTCCCGCACGACTGTTGCTGCTGTCTTATCCTTATTTGAGACCAAAATCTCCTATCGTGCAAAATGATCAGTAGCAACAAAAAGACACTGATTATGATTATTAATTAAGGGTAGCTTAAGTAAGGCAACTGCGACAATGTCCCGAGGTTGGTTAGGCACAGGATATTTTCTTATGGGTGCAGGTGTTAACGTGCAACTTTTGTGCTTGGCGCATGATTCACATGTCAATGTGATCGTGTAGGCTATATCTTTGCATAACGATGGCCAGTAATATGATATCCGGGCCTGCCTGACTGTCGAATCTTTGCCAGGACACCCTGCACGTGGACTATTGTATATTATCCTTTAAACGTGAGGTATCATTGTATTAGGAATAACTAACTGCCTAATATTTCTCCAATGATTTTGTTGCCCTGGATTTACCCAGTATAAGGTATTGTTTACTACTGTGAATTGTTCAAGTGGTAAACGTAACTTAGCTAATATAATGTATCATCACCTGATTCTAAATGACATTATTTAGACCATACTGGGCCGTCTCTTTGTGCCTGCGAAATTTCTTCATGTGCCTGCGAAATTTCTACATTGTTGGGGAGTGTTTGTCATAGGCTAAATGTAGCTACATTGGACTTTATTGGATTTCTTGATAAGGCATCTGCCACCATATTTACTTTACCTTTTATGTAATGAATATTTACATTGTAATTCTGGACTGAACATTTCCATCTTGATCTCCTCCCAATGAGGAGTTTTTCCTGAAACATGACCAAGAGAGGCTTGTCATCAGTATAGAGGTGGATTTAGTAGCCATATACAAGAAACAAAAATATTTTATAGTGCATATATTACTGCTAGAAGCTCAAGGTCTGTAGTACAATAGTATTTCTGTGCTCCTTTTGTTTGTCTACTGGCAGCAGCCGTGGCTCAGTGGGTTAGAGCGCTCCGTTCTGACCGAAGGGTCGGAGGATCGAATCCACCCAAGGGTCATTGGTAGACATCAGGAAGGGCATCCGGTCATAAAATGCTACACGCTCCAAACCAAAGTCCTCTACCCAGGGGCAACGCCATAGCCCTTATCCAAAAAAGGGGTACCTGGCGTAAAACTCACTGGCAAATGCAGTTGACTGGTATTTTCCATGTTTATCTTCTTGCATCAATATAGCTCCTAAGCCTTGTAAGTGAGGTCTGTGGAAATTGTGAATGGTTTATTAAAGTTTGGATATGCCATGCAAGGTGCACATGTAAATTTATCTTTTAAATCATCAAGTGCTATGTTTAATTTGTTCATCTCCCAACTGAAACATAACTTTTATTTTCAGTAGGTGGAATAATGACTCTGCCATATTATAAAAACCCTGTATAAAAGATCTGTAATATTCTGCCAGTCCTAGAAACTGTAGTACTTCATCCATATCAGTGGGTTCAGGGAAATCCCTTACTACTTTTATTTTTTATCTAAGGTGTGGATAGGAATTTAATTTCTTTAAAGCAAAATTTACATTTAGACAGCTTATTTTTTTTTATCCAGCATTGGCCAACTTCTTTAGGAGCTGGTCTAATTTCTGTAAATGTTCTTCTGTTGATTTTGTTGCAATCATAATGACATACAATAATGCCATCACCTAGCATTCCTGATAACACACTATTCATTAATCGTTGGAAGGTGTCTGAAGCCGACCAAAGCCCCAAAGTCATTCTGCGATACTGAAAATGACCACTGTTTGTGAAAATGTGTATGTGCGTGATTCTTCACGTAACTCTATCAGGTAATAGCCACTGAGCGAATCGCTTGTTGAAAATACATCGTTTTATGGTCCAGTATTTTGTAAGACATCGTTTAAAATGGCGTGGGAAAACAGTCTCTGATTGTTTGCTGACGTTAACGAAAATCAGTGGCTGCCTGCATTTCCCCGTTCTGTTTAGGTACACACACAAAAAAAAAGTGGTATGTTCTATGAGGATCAATGATACCCAGACTGATCATTCCATCCACATGCTGCAAATGTACAGCTCTATTTGCTGGCACGTAGATAGGTTGTGTGTCTTGTTTTACGTTAATCTGGTGCTGTGTAATATTGATACAATCTAATTTTTAACCAGGTAATGCTACTGTCTACCGATATTTCTGTAGTATGTCCAGTGGATCACTCTCTACATTAAAATTTTCTGAGTGAATCAAATGCTCTTTTATGCACTCTCAATCTGACGATTTTATTGTGCTTCGTGCTCCAGCAATTGTTACTTCACGTATGGGAGCTTGACAAGTCTCTAAAGTGCATATACAAGTTCCCGTTTTGATCTGCAAATCTCCAATCGTCAGATTAACTAGAAAAAAGGGCTGGTTTACCCTGTATTATCTATCCCGTATAAACCATTCTCTACTGAGAGTCCTTTCATGTTGCAAGTTTCCTTCAGTACAATAACACTGTAATTCTTCGATTTACTTATTATCATGATTTTTAAAAATGATGTTGGTGGTAAGGTCATATCATAGTTAATAAAAGATGAGTGTGCGTTGTTTCGCCCTTGGGCTTTGGGTGACCTTGGCTGTGAGGGAGTGTCTGTTTTGTATGGGAGGTTTTAAGTCAGACTCTTCATTTTTTGTTTTGTGTTTAATGGCTTTTGTTACTTTGGATTTTCTACCATTGGTGGGTGTATTGACTGGAGAAGAAACTTCCTTTATGAACTCATCGTCAAATTCTGTACCGCTGAAATGTGGCATCAGTACAATATATAGGCATTAATATGTCATAACATAATACGTAATAGTTATAGGCATGTTATAGTTATAAGCATTAATATATCATAGCACAATACGTAACACTAGCACAATATGTAATGTCTGGTGTTTAGGTGGAGGTGTACACATCCTCAGGCCAGAATGCAAACAAGTAATGTATGGCAAACACATACCAGACGATCAAGAATCTCATGATGTATCAAACACATGTGGTAACTGACGAAAGCCAGTTAGTTAACATGATGAAACTGTACCAGACACTACACACATATACACACAAACATCACCCAGCTGGAGACCGGCCAGTAATATATTCTGAGAAATTGGAGGTGAGAGTCAGCGAGAACAAGAGAAGGTAGAAGGGTATTGGAGAGATGAGAGAAGGAAGCTTAGGAGATTGGGTAGAGTAGGAGGTTCGCCATCACACTGACATCACGTGGGCAGTGTTGCTCTGTCTATCACACAATCGATATAACTGTGTCACAATAAAACCCCATAACCCCAGATTGTATATACCTCACCTTCACTTATGATACAAGATACACAGAAGGACAATGCAGAGAAATACCTACCTCAAGATAAAACCCACAATGAGCTATACAATGCCTCATGACTTTATATTGGTAGCAGTCCACACTATTGGTGACGGAGGTGCCTCGCCAATCTTCAACTACAATCCCAGCTCCTAGCTATGGCTATTATCTACATTTAGCAGCAACAGAAATCTACAATACTCTATGCACTGGCATCGGTGGCAACTATTCTCTACAGTATCCACTAATTATCTACCTGCCAACTTACCAATCTACCCTATGAATGCTGGAGGCAGCAGTGGGATACTTTCTTCTCTCACCATACATAGGCCAAGAAGTATACTTGCTTCAACCCATCACGCCCAGCATATATTCTCGCCAACCCTTCTCCCAGCCAGGCATTCCTGAGGAAATTGTCTATTTTTGAACCTTCATATCTCAGCTAATACTTAACCAAAAATAAAAAAAACTGTTATAATATTCACCAGTCCTTCAACTTCAAGCTGATAATCCTAAATTGCTCGTGATGGGTGTGTAGTCAGTGAGAGTGAGTGGGGAAAGGGGACAGTTTTTGTTTTTTTGTCTGTGTCCGTATGCATGGCAGATGTGCGGTGACACAACTAAGGCGTATACTAGCCCTCCACAATAATAACACTTCTAGAAGACCGCAGTCCACCACAAACACCATTTCCATGTACGTTTTTCAAAAATGTGGCGGGAGTGCTGCTATGAGTCTGGTAACCATAGCAACGACTTTGAGGCAAGCTGCCTCAGGTACAGGCATGTGCACATGCTTGCCTCACCACCACTTCACTACCACCACCTTACACACACACACACACACACACACACACACACACACACACGCGTGGAGATTTATGTTTGGCTTGCATTGTCACTCAATTCTAGCACCAACATGCCACTAGAAGTCTGGGTATTACAACAAGTATTACAAATACTACTACTACAATAACTACTACAGCTACCACTACCACAACTAGTACTACTATTACAACTATCACCACCACCACCACAACAACAACAACAACAATAACAACTACTACTACTACTAATACTACTACTACTACTACCACTACTACTACAACTACTACCACTACTACTATAACTACTACCACTGCTACTACAACTGCCACTACTACATAAAACCTAAAAAACTATTGTGAACAAAGTAGTTATTCACCTACTGTCCATAATGGAAAATATTTTCCACTGTGACCGAATTAGTTTCCTGTGATTTAATGTTTATCATAATTGATATACACACACGAAAACTTCCAGTAAAAAATAAGGCACTGATTTCATCATGAAACAATCTTTCTGCTTCCATTATTCACATAAATAGACACAGCTGTGGCAAAAGGCACCGCATTTCTTCCTCCCTTCCTTCTCCCTTTCTCCCCTATATTTTCCACTATAAAAGATTTTTTTTTTTCCCCTGTGATTTGTACTTTTTCATCATAATAAACATATCCACACAAAAACTTTCAATAAAAAATAAGGCATTGATTTCATCATGAAACAAACTTTCTACTTCCATTATTCATGTAACTAGAAACAGCGATGGCACGAGGCTTGATGCACTGGTTTCCTCCTCTCTCCTCCCTTCCTCCTCCACCTCCTCCCTTTCTCCACTCCCTACTTCCTCTTCCATCTCCCCTTCCGTGCCAATATTCCCTTGTCCAGGATCGTTAATATCCTCTGAACCATTCCCATTATCAGAAATAGCAGAAGAATGTATAGAGGGAAATGATGGGCGCACAGTGGAGGACCCACGTCATCCACCCTCCTCATGTGACGCATAAATATTGACACTCATTATGTTAGTCGCATTCCTCAGAGGAAGAGTCACTTTCTCCACTCACAATTGGCGATAATGTCATCTCAAGTTCTCTCCGTATTGCACAATCATTAAGGCCTTTTCTTTTCTGGCTTTTGGACTTCATTGGTGTTGAAGTCAATGACTGTGGATGCTCAGCCAAGGATCCAGACATGGAAAACTTTTTACATAACTCTATCCATTACGGAGGTAAGCAGGTAACTGAAGCATGACTTGGATGCATGCAGGAGGGTTGCCAGTGGCTGCTTGTGTTGAAAATATACCGCGGAATGTTCAAACAATGCCGTGAAATTCTAGATCAAGTATATGTGTCACCCAGATGTCCCCAGGTCATCACATATACTGTACATGTCACCCAGATGCGATGAGTTAATTGATAATTTCTCTGCTATGCAGAATATAGTGGTGATTGTTTTTGTAGTCTCTGTGAAATTGATATCTAAGTTATGTCTTTTACAGTTATTATTTTTTTACTATCTACAGTGTACAAATCTAGGTTTGGTTCCTCCATAAATGTTACCTTTCTTCCATTTCTAAAAATTAGTTACAATTCATATTCTGTTATTAAACTGACTGGTGAACCTGAATCCAGTAATAATGAGATATTTTTATCTTCAGAAACAGCAGAAACCAAAATGGTTTCATTTCCATACAGGGGCGTCTGCAGGATTTTTTGTAAGTGGGGGGGGGGCGAAATAAAAGTAATTATACATATATGTGCGGTCATAATATATAAAAATACACACACTCCAAATAGGCATAAATATATATTTACATGAGTTACATGACTTACATCAAATGCATAAAGTGACAATGCATGAATTGACTCAAATCACTCAACCATCCTTGAACAAGAACTGAAGCACTTTGGAATTCCAAGGGGGGCAACTGCCCCCCACCTTGCCCCCCCCTCCGGACACCCATATTTCCATACTTCTTATTTTTATTCTTAGTTTATTAGATTGTTTTATGTATCGTACTCTTTTGTGCTGATACAATCTTCCCCTGACTTGTAGACAGATATTAATATCTCTATTGTTTTACAGTCTGAGGTCCAGTGACAAACAATTTTGTGATTCCTGCAACAGGATTCAAATCCTTTCAATTTTTCTGTCTTCTTTACATGTAACATTCAGATCTTGTGTGGCAAGGATTTGCACAGTAGTAACATACTTTATCTCTCGAGTTTAACCTACGAGGTGATTTAACATATTTTGGTCTTACTGCTTGGCCTACGCACAAATTTTTGAGCCTGCCAATTGCCTGGTGTGCGTGAGCAAGCTCCAGAGTTCTGCTGACAGTTTGTTTATCCATACTTTGAATGAAAGATTCTTTGGTCTTTACTCGTACTAGATTTATTTATTGCTGCAACAGTCTCCGCTATTTTCATCCCTGTTTTATTGCATTATGATATCTCAGTCACACCTGCTTTATTGCAATGCAACTCAGCCTTGTGTACATAATGTAAACACATTCCTGGATTATATGGTATTGTTTTAGCGATTTTTAGAACTCTTTCATGCAATTTACATAGTGCAGCTATATATTCAGCTATAAATATTCAAAATAGTTGTAGCTAGGAGTTGAAATTGTAGCTGTAGATTTGCAAGGCACCTCTGTCACTAGTAATGTGGGCTGCTACCAATATAAAGTCGTGAGGCGTTGCATAGCTCCTTGTGGGTTCTATCCTGAGGCACGGATTTCTCAGTCTCCCAAGCCCCTCTTTCTATCTTGTATCATAGGTGAAGGTGAGGTATAGACACTCTAGGGTTACAGGATATTATTGTGACACAGTTATATCGTTTGTGTGATGGACAGAATGACATTACCCAAGTGCTGTCCACTTGACAGCGAACCTCCTGCTCTATCTTATCTGTTAAGCTTACTTCTCTCGTCTCTCCAATCCCCTTCTGCCTTCTCTGGTTCTCGCTGACTCTCACCTCCGATTTCTCAGGATATATTACTGGCCGGTTTCTGGCTTGGTGATGTGTGTGTGCATATGTGGGTATGTGTGAAGTGTCAGGTACATTTCCATTACGTGAGGTAACAGGCTTTCGTCAGTTACCCCATGTGTTTGACACATCATGGGATTCTTGACCGCCTGGTATGTGCTTGACATACGTTATGTATTTGCACCCAAACATTATATATTATGCTATGATACATCAATGCCTTTAACTATAACAAGCCTATAACTGTTACATATTGTGCTAGTGTTACATGTTGTGCATGAAATATTAATGCCGTTAATTATAACATGCCTATAACTATTACATATTGTGCAAGTGTCACATATTGTTCTATGATATATTAATGTCTTTAACTATAACTGTTATATATTGTGTTATGACATATTAATGCCTGTGTGTGTGTGTGTGTGTGTGTGTGTGTGTGTGTATTTACCTAGTTGTATTTATCTACTATCCATTTCAGAGGCGGAGTTGCGCTGTTTTTCGCAAATATCTCTTAAGCGAATCGTTGGATCAGTATGATATTTCAACACAGTACTTTTGACATTCGGGCCTAATTTATGACCCTTAAACCATACTGCTACATATGTTACATTAGGAGTTTACTGAAGGATATTAAGCCTAATCCAGTCATCAAATCTAAGGTGTTATACAAAATCGGACGAGTGCGACTGTGTGGGGTAGCTCCTCCACTAACACCCTGAACAACCCTCTGACCATTCCTTCCCTACCCCCCAATATCGCGCTCACCCCCTCCCCGTTTCCCTCTTCACTCCCAGTCACACCATCCCTCTCCCATCTTTGCACTTCCGTTTTCTTTTTTCTTTCTAATTGCATACATAATATTTGAATATGACAGTATGTATATACTTATCATACATTAGTAATATTATTTAACACAGTTACCTACTGTTGTGTGTGGCCATGAAAACCAGAGTGGGTCAAACGACCATAAAATCATTGGCTAATTACGTTGTTATGGCCGTATCATTACCGATGTATCTACAGTTACCAAAAATATGAAGTCAGTTTTGGCATAGCTTCTATTACATGTACGTAATCATCCTGATGTACAGTACTTTCTACGCGAAATACGACTTGCATCCATTGCAAATAATCATATCAATACGTCTACAACTACATAACATTCTTACATTATAATACAGTGCTGGGATAATGAGGGAGGGACACAAGAGTGATGAAGGAGGCGAGGAGCTCGGGGAGAATAGGAGGGATAACGAGGACGAGAAGGGGTAGAAGTAGGGGTAGTTAAGGAATAGTTTGGGAGGGTGTTGGGGGGGCAACACTTTCCTTCCAATGCGTCAGCATGACTAGTCGACTTTCTGTTATTTTTCACGAGTAAACTCCTCACATAACATAAATAGCAATATGGTTTAAGGGTCATAAATTAGGCCCGGATGTCAAAAGTAGTGGGTTGAAATACCATACTGATCCAACGATTCGTTTAGGAGATATTTGCGATAAACAGCGCAACTCCGCCTCTGAAATGGATAGTAGTTGTATTTACCTCGTTGTGAAATACAGGAAATGAGCTACACAAGTGGGGTCCCATCTCTGTTTCTCGATAAGTCAGATTTTGCTTTGAGCTCGATTAAGTTTTTAGACTGGACAGTCTCTTTGTCCAGGCTATACCACAGCTTTATGGATCAGTATGGAAAGCTATATTTCTTGATATCCTTCAAGTAACTTGGCCTTTTCAGTTTCATTCCGTGTCCCCTTGTTGCTCTGCCATCAAATACAAACAAATCTTCTCTGTCAGTTCTTTCTACTCCCATCCTGGCCCTGAACACTGCAATCATGTCGCCCCTCTCTCTTTCCTTTCTTCTCAGGAAGGCAGGTCTAGTTTTTCCAGCCTTTCCCTCTACGACAGATCTACCAGGCTAGGGACCATCTTGGTTGCTACTCTTTGTATTCTCTCAGTCTTGTTTATATCTTTTTATGTGGGGACCACACCACTGCCGCATATCCAACCAGGGGTGGATCATGGCCACTATCAATTTTTTCATCATCCCCTCATCCATGTAGTGAAATGCTACTCTTATGTTAGTCAAGAGATTATACATCTCTCTGTCTTGTTAATGTGTTTTTCAGGTGACAAATCATCCTGGACCAGTGTGTGTGTGTGTGTGTGTGTGTGTGTGTGTGTGTGTGTGTGTGTGTGTGTGTGTGTGTGTGTGTGTGTGTGTGTGTGTGTGTGTGTGTGTGTAGGCAGAGTTTATGCTGCACTAGATTATCGTATTCTGTTGTTAACTGTAAATTAAATTGTCACTATGTTGTACGCATATACAGTATTTTTTTTTTTTAAGTTTTCATGGGTATATTAGGTACTTTGGTGCAGGATGGCCCTTCGTCTTCCCTATCCAACTTTTCTATATATTCTTCTTAAGCACCAAACCCCGTCATCCTCCATACTTCCCACCCCACCGCATCGTAATAAAATTCTCCCAACTGCCCTTTCTCCCTCACCACTCTTAAAATGCGAGTCGACCAGCTCAGGGTTCGCATTCAGGGACAGATGATACTGGCAATGCTGACTGTAAAAGGTGGAAGTGTGGACTGGCATAAGCAAGGTGAATAAAGGTATTGGTGAACAGGGGGTCCGATGCCTACCATAATATATTCAAACACCAGCTGATGTTTTGTAAGTGCTGACATTCCTGGCTATAAAAGTAGCTGGTTCATAATGTCCGAACCACCCAGCGAATGTTTTATGACTCCCATCACTGCAATGAAGATATCATGGTCATCGTCATATGATGGTCATGTC
Source organism: Coenobita brevimanus (assembly GCF_032717465.1). Taxonomy (NCBI): domain Eukaryota; kingdom Metazoa; phylum Arthropoda; class Malacostraca; order Decapoda; family Coenobitidae; genus Coenobita; species Coenobita brevimanus. The sequence goes on along the minus strand of NC_137018.1, from coordinate 17,235,180 downwards.
AGTTATGATGGAATCCTCAAAGACAACACTCGGTGCTATCATAGCCCTCCATGCTGAGGACTATAGCATTTTTCATATTGCCCGGGTGCTTGCTGTTCACCAAAACACAGCAGCGCCATGGATTCGGCGGCAAGCAGACACCTGTGCAACAGACGACATGCCACTAGTCGGGTGCCAACCCCCCACCACCGCGGACAAAGAGCAGGTTAATTATGCGTTACGAGTGATATAATATGGTATCAGATTGTTACTATATGTGGTTATTACATGTGGGGTATAATTGGATATGGTATATACACAGACGTCAAGTAATACTGCCAACTATCAACCATACCTTAACGTTTGTTTATTTTGCTCCATACACAGCGTCATCAATGCCGCTCCATTCTCGCCTGTTGCCACCATAAGCAGTGACCTAGGTCTACAGCGCAGCATGCAAACCAACCGTAACAGGCATCGCTGCAGGGGTTACAAAAATCGCAAACCAGCCACAAAGCCGGAGCTAAACGACCGTAACATGGATGACAGGATGGAGTGTGAGCTCAATTATGCTGATAAGCCATCAGAATAAGAGAGCATGTTGTCTTTTGTGAAAAGACATTCTGCTTTGGTAACCCCTCGCCAACACATTATGTCTGGCGGGTGCATAACACCAGGTTCCTCTCTCTCTCTCTCTCTCTCTCTCTCTCTCTCTCTGTCGTGGCTACGTAAAAAACTGTTTGTTACAGCAGGTGCCTATATCCACCCCCACAGAATTTTTCTCCGTGTTCTAATAGGTTGTTCAATGCATTACTCACTCAGCGCAACTGAACGCCAAACGAGTTTAGGGGTAATATGATGATGTCCTCAATAATACACAATAAACGTTACCTACAGCCTTTATAGCGCTCTGTATGTCTCACAACCTTAATTACTTTAAAACAATTACACCTTTCGGTAACAATTACAGGAGCATAAATTATCAGTGAATAGACAATAACGTTATGTTTCACTACACCATTCAGTATCAGTTACAGATGGGTTAATGATCTGTAAATACTCCGTAATGGGTAAGAAATGGGCGTGTCAGTGCAGGGTTGTTTGGCTGAATGTACACCACTGGTGTTGGAGGGTTGGCTATGTTCGGTCGGGACTTTTTACCAGTCTAAAGTATATTGAAATCCTAGTGGAGGTTCTACTTCCCTCTGTCCAGGCATTGCTGTTCCTCATGGTGAGCCATTTTTATCTTGTCCAGGAAAACAGCCCAATTCACACATGCTGGTTTGTTAAGGAGTGGTTCGGCGAACATTCTCGTGTCACACTGTTGCTACATCCTGCCAGATCCCCAGACCTCAACCCAATCGAGCACGTCTGGGCAGCAATGCTTCAGCATACGAGAATATCCGAGCAGGACCGGGCTCGGAGCCGTGATATTGTTGCCTTGAGAACACTACAGGTGTGGGAACACCTCCATCCACCTGGGCAACCCCTCACAAGTGCATTGGTGGCATCCATGCCCGCAAGGCTGAATGCTGTCTTAGCAGCAGGTGGAATATAGACTAGTTATTGAAATGTTAATAAACTTGGGACGCATATGTAGTTTTAGTTTCCTCAGACATTTCAATATAGTGTAACATACCATAATGGAATATATGATTACCTTTAAAAGTATGACCTGTCATCGACCATCTACACCACGTTGAATGTTCGCACATTGCATTTCACAGGTGTTGTGCAGTTATGGTCTGCCACCTGCGGTGTTTGGCGGTGATAAGAGAGACAATAAAGTGTCACAGTACTCAGTACATGACGCTGTTGATATGTCGCATTATCGGCACACACTGACAGGCTGCTATACTTTTCCTCCTATGTGAACCCCGTTACCCTCTATATATTTGTCTCCCATGCGGAATTCGCAACGGCTCATTGTAAATGAAAATTAGTTTTTTCTAAACATATAATATTTACTACTTTATATGTGTATCATGCACCTAACAGCAAGTCTACAAATTTGTGGTAGGTAAGTCGGCTACGAAAATGTGTCCTTCGTATCGTGGAGACATGTTTCAAGCATATTGTGCACAGATACTTTTTTTTTTCTTTTACCTTCTGTACATACAGTATACAGTGTCTACAGTCACTCATGACGAAAAAAGCAGACATGCAGTGATGCAGTAAATGAGTCATGCACTGCAGTACAATATTTTGCAGTAAAATATGTAGCTAGTCCACACTCTACTTACCATATTGTTAGGATTGTTTAAGATTTGGTTGATTTTTACCCAGTGGTTGGTGGCGTAGAGAAGCCATAGTTCGTTGTCATGCGAATCGCCTGATTATTTCCCACTTTCATCTGTGGGAACAGGACGTTCCTCACACGCTTGTTAGGAAGGTAAGCAATGTACACATGCCAGCACAAGGGCAGGCATCAGAAGCCTGTGCAACAGCTCTGGTGTGGTAACAAAGGCACACACATCTAAACCAAATGTGTTATTGTGTGTGACTGAGGCAGAGCGGTCTGGGTGGGCTTTGTATTGGCGTGTATTGTCAGTAGCGCACGTGTTGCAGGGAGATGATGAAGTTTTGAAAAATTCAGTTTCCATGCGTGTTGTAATTTAATGCCGTACGAAAATGGATATTACTTTGTTTCAGCCAGGTTTTTTACATTTCCAAAATTACGTTTGTCAGGAAATGTGGCGTCGGAAAATAGGGAGATTACCATACTACATATTATGCATAGAGAACGAAGTGACACAACGATAGACTACAATACATAGTGTTAATAATATTGTATAAAATATACTGTAGATATTTCGTAAACAGTACAGACAGCTGCACTCCCCCCCTCTTCTGTGTGTGTGTGTGTGTGTGTGTGTGTGTGTGTGTGTGTGTGTGTGTGTGTGTGTGTGTGTGTCTCTGAGGCGGGAAGGTGAACTTAGAACTTACCCTGCCGATTGAGCCTTGTGACCTGGTGGATTTGCTGGTGGGTAGGTCAACAAACGGTGTGGGGGCAATGGGTGGTTGGGTAGATGGGCTTGCAGGTGGGTGGGATGGGCAGGGTGGTCGGTTTGGATAGAGTGCGCAGAGTGTTCAAGGTAGGTGGGTGAGAAGGGTGGGTGCGTGGGTGGGGTGTGTGGGCACATTTGGGTGGGTGTGGTGTGTTAGGCGCATGTGTGGGATGGGTGAAGTGAGTGGCGTGGATGGGCAGGGCGGTATGATTGGAGGGCAGGATGGGTAGGTAGGTGGGTGGATTGGAGGATAGGTAGGGTGAGTGGCCAGTCCTAGAAACTGTTGTACTTAATCCATATCAGTGGGTTCAGGAAAATAGGTCCTTGTGGATTTGCTCAATGGTGGAAATTAACCCATGCTAGGAATGAGTCCACATGGTAAAATAGGCCCATGGGGTCTATTTTCCCCCATAGATCTAACTTTTTCCAGGGTTCACATTAGCTCCATCGGATTTATTTTCTAACGTGGACCAGTGCTCACTTATGGATTTATTTCCCCCCACCCCTTATAACTCTTCTCTTTGTCAACAAGATTTCTTCATTTACCTGTTTTCTTCCATACAAAAATACCAAATCCACACATGGACCTTTCTCCTTCCATGTATATATTTTCCAACATGAACTAATCAAAGCATGGATCTATTTACCCTACTGACCTAAACCACATGGATCAATTTTCCTTCTACCCACCCAACCTAATTGGCCTCTCAATCTCCCGCCCACCTACAAGTACTTATCCTGTCCTCCTTACCATCCACCCTGCCCAGCCACCCCAGCTTCCCAACCCAACCCCACTCACCCTTCCCCGCTCCACACACGCACCTCACCCACAACTCAGTGACCAAACAACCCACCCTGGCCCCCGACACACCCACGTTGCTCACCACCACGCCAACTACCCTGCTGGCCCAACTCATCCCACTCCACCCACTCTACCCACAACCACACCCACTACAACCACCACAGCCATTCCCCAGCGCCCGCATAAACTCATCTTTGCCCTCCACCCACCATCCCCAGCCACCCTGCCTTGTCCACCACATCGCTCACCCAGCCCATCCCCCCCACCTACTCACACATTGCACCTACATCACTTATCCACCGACCCACCCATCCCAGTCATCCGCTCATCACCCTATCCACCCGGCCACTCAGCCAAACCATAAGGGCGACTTGCCAATTTACACACACACACACACACACACACACACACACACACACACACACACACACACACACACACACACCGAGAGAGAGAGAGAGAGAGAGAGAGAGAGAGAGAGAGAGAGAGATGGGGGGGCATAGCACGTTTCATAGTGCACATAGTATCCGTTATATCTTATCTAAATTTTACAAACCATGTTTGCTTTGTCAGTTCATATTACGTAAGCATATTATATAATAGTACGGCAGATACTGGTCCCTTGAAAAAGTAATAAATACTATTTATAGAGTGTAAACTATGAGGCCAGTGACTCATAGAGAATAACTTTGGTAACTTTACTGTACTTACATGAATACTTGTTGGCCAGATGTCTCCCATAATTGTTTTTCGTGCTGCTTCAACCAATATGAACATGGCTTCATCGCTAGTAACCTAATTTGACGTAAGCTCTACTAAGGTAAATTCAATGTGAATATTTAGTCAGTATAAGTAAAAGGTCTGTTAATTTGGTTTCGTGTCTACAGTAATTTTAATAACATTCCTCATCTGAATCTAGTTTTAGATCATGGCACTCAAGTTATATTACTTTAAGTTTTCAGCATTATGGTGCTGGAATTCCAGAGATTTACAGGGAAGGAAGTAAGCGAGAAAAAAAAATTAAAATGAAACAAGTAAATAAATATACGAGAAGGCCAAGCTGAAAAAGAGGGGACGGAAGACTGTGGGGAGTTCATGGTACTAAAAATGGAGGGAGCATAAAGGAAAGGTTTACATACGGCGGTGCGATGTTAGGCGTGGTGGACACTGCTGCCTCTTCATCGCAGAGCTCATGGACTTTAGTTAACAGGTTTATATACTCTTCAGGAAGACGACCAAGACTTCTCCCTCTTTATGAAAGTTAGTGAGGGAATGGTGCATCGGTAGCTTGCTGAGTATGGACACGCTTAGCCTGCAAGACCTAGGAAACAAGACGCTCTCAGACTACATGGCAAGTAAGGAGAGCCAGGGTTTCATGATGCGCCACAAGCTCGTCTTCATCGGGGATACTTCGTCAGATAAGAATCGACAAACAACATCATGTGTATCTGACGTCTCAGGAACTCTGCCAGATCCATAGTGAGACGTTGTACCAGTGCATGGAATGCAAGGCAATGCTGTGCCCACCTTACTGTTTTCAACACCAAAGCTAAAACTACTGGGCACAGGTGTGTAGGGATAGGGGAAAAAGAATTCTACAAGTGTTTAGTGAACATCATTTTTTTCTGCATCCTGTAAACATGTTTTCGTTATAAGTTTTTACTTACTGAAAATGTAAACACTACATGTGATCTTATTGTTCTCACAATCAACCCACCCCGTTTCCTCAATGTATGGGTATGTCACAACTTTTTATTCATGCTGAGACCCAACGATGTACCAGTATGTTTTGCAATTGCATGGCGTGCTGAGGCAAAGCCATCTCTATATAAAAGCCTGGGTGTACTGGCGGCAGCTAATGATGACGTCACAGGTGGAGTCGGTTGGTGGAAGTCGGAGGGGCACCACACAGAGGGCAACAAGTATGTCTTGCAGCTCCCCTGTTTTTACGAGTTTATAAGCAGTTTTTCATGGATTGAGGTGTCTCTATATATATACCAGGCAATACGTAAGTGACTAGTGATCATGCTGAGCAAGACTTTTGGTATTACTTTGTTGGATTGTGCTGGGAGGTGCAATTTTTAGCGAGGTGTCCCTGTCAGCTGGCGGAAATGGGGGGCTGAATGTAAACAACGATGGGCGGCTCGTTCCCAGCTGTGACGAACTTCTGTCTCTGGCTTCCCTTGGCACGACAGCCCTAAATGGAAATCCTGAAATGTTCAGACGTACTGGGTATGGAAGAAATTGAGGACGGCGTTGCAGAGTAAGAGTATGGTGCAGAAGGAGGGGTTCAAAACTTCCTCTACCAATGTCTGTCAGGCATTGTCCACTCAGTGAGGAATAAAGTGGTTGAACTGGCGGCCCAGTGCTAATGGAATTATTAATACTGAAAACCATCAGCTATCTGCTTAACACAGACTTGGCTTGACACTGAGAATGACCAAGACTCTTCTTATCAAATAGATGGCTTTGAATTAATTACAAGTGACCTCAACATACCTGGGGGAAAACGGTGATTGTGGTGTTTGTGCTGTTGTCAACAATCGATGGTGCAGGGATATAACTTGTGAAGAAGGTCTGTAATGACAATATTGAATTTATGTCATTGTCTTTGAGGACCTTCTATCTTAATAGTTGTATACGTCCCACCTGGTGTTATTGTGAAAACTGCTGAAGAACACCTGTATGATGAAGGGTGCATGATTCAATCTAGTTCTCCAGATGCAGTTAAAATAATAACAAGAGATTTTAATGGCTCACATTTTGAGAACTGTATTCCTCATTACCAACAATATATTGATTTTGCTACAAGAGGTGAGCATATCTTGAATCACTGTTATGGCATTGGAAAACAAGGATGTGTAAAAAACTCAAACCATTAAGACTATCGGACCATGATATGTCTCTATTAACACCCATTTGTAAGCAAAAGCTAAAAACTTTCAAACCTGTAGTGAAATGTGTCCAGACATACAGTAGAGTGCGAATGCATGTGAAAGTGTGAAACTCTTTGGGGCTGTTTAGATCAGACTGACTGGAGTGTGCTGCATGATGTAAATGCTAGTACTGATCACAGTGTTGATATCCTAAATTCATACATTTCTTTTTGTGCTGATATTGTGATTCCAAATAAAACAGTGAAATGCTACCCAAATAAACCCTGGATCACAAATGAACTTAAACAATTGCTGAATGAGAAAAAAGTTGTGTTGTAGGCAACGATAGGACAAATTTAAAAACTTTACAGTAAAAAATTGATATGATTGTTTAATGCCCCAAAAAAGTACACAAATAAAATTAAAAATCTATTTAAGTATGACACAAAGGCAGCTTGGAGTGGTCTTAGGAAAATCAGTAGTTTTACTAAGAAAGCAGGCATGCCAGATATACAGAATCCTGAAAATTATTTTAATGACCTAAATAACTTCTACTGTAGGTTTGACATCCATGACTCTTCCATACACCAACACACCATCTCTGAATTCTTGAAAATCAGAAATGATGAGCAAATAGTTTTAACTCAGAATGACATCATGGACAGCTTGAAGAGGATGAAATGTAGTAAAGCGGCTGGACCTGATAAAGTAATTGCAATGGTGGTTTCTTTCTGTAAGGAACAACTAGCTCCATTTTTTTGTGAAATATTCCAGTGCTCTCTAAACGAGGCATCCATACCGAGACTGTGGAAAATTTCTGAGATAGTTCCTGTTCCAAAAGCCAGGACACCAAAATACCGTAATGATTATCGACCATTGACTTTGACATGTATTTTTACCAAGTGTCTTGAACGTTATCAATAAGTATGAGCAGTTAAATATAATATGGATACTTTACAGTTTGCTTACAGAGGGAAAAGGTGTATTGAAGATGCTGCACTATCACTCATAGATTTTGTTCTAAACTTTATGGAAAATGTCAGCACCAGATCAGTTAAGTACTTTGTAAAAATATTATTTGTTGGATTTTCAAACGCATTCAACACCATACAGCCTCATCTTTTGATGAAGAAACTAATTTTAGTGAATGTCAACTCTTACCTTCTGGATTCATGATTTGACATACCCCAGTACAAGTATGTGAAATTTATGGGTAAAAATTCAATACAGTCGTAAACACAAGGGGGCCCCAAAAGGTTGTGTGCTATCACGACTTCTGATTACTCTTTTATGGTACAAGTGATTGTAGATGTGTACATAACTCCTGTAGGGTTTTTAAGTAACCTACAGTATGCTGATGATACTCCGTTAGTTTCACCTTGTATGAACAGTTACCATATTTACAGGCAGGAACTAGACTATTTTACTAAATGGTGCAAGGGCAGCTTCTTGGAGCTCAGTGTCCGCAAAACTAAGGAAATGGTAGTTGATTTCAGCAAGGCACTAATAGCAGTGTAAGCCTTGATAATTAGTAATTATACTCAAACTGTTCACCGAGCCAAACGTAGTTAGCGTTCTGAAATACCTTAAAATAAGCTGGTCTATCTATGTATCTATTGCCAGACGCCTCAATCCCGTTTGGGGTGGCCACAAACAAATCGCCTCCAAGTCGCCCTGTCCCCCGCCATTTCACTGCCCTGCTCCCAACTCACACACCCCTCTCTCATATACCTCTCCACCCCATCCCTCCATCTCATCCTCGACCTCCCCCTCCCTCTTCCCCCCTCCACCTCACTCACATACACTCTCTTCGTCAGTCTTTCACCCTCCATCCTCTCCACATGGCCAAACCACCTCAGTTTGTTCCTCATGACGCTTCCTATCACATCCACATCAACACCACAACGCTCCTTTATATCCTCATTCGTCAGCCTGTCTCTCCACGTGACTCCACAGGCTCCTCTTAAATAACTCATTTCCACTGCTCTCACTCTTGACTTGTGTCCTTCCAACAACGTCCAAGCTTCACTTCCGTACGTTAGAGTTGGTATCACAATACTGTCATGTAGTAACTTTTTCACTTCCATGCTCACTTCCCTGTTTCTTATCACTGCTTTCAAAGAACCAGCAACCTTTCTTCCCTGCTGTACCCTTTCAAGCACTTCACCCTCCAAACCTCCATCCTTACTCATCACACTACCCAAGTACTTAAACGTACTCACATTTTCCAATTCCTCACCATCCAACCTCGCTGCACATTCAATAACTTCACCTCTCTCAAAGACCATCACTTTACTCTTCCCTACATTCACCTTTAGATTCCGTTTCTTACACACTCTCTCAAACTCATCCACCAAGCCTTGCAGCTCCCCTTCGTCTTCATTCAACAACACAGTATCATCTGCAAACAACAGTACAGGGAGTTTCCAAACACTGTCCTCTCTCACCAGGGCCACTCCAACATCCACTACCCTACCTTGTACCTCTTTTATTACCCCATCCTTGTACAGATTGAACAACCATGGAGACATGACACATCCCTGTTTCAAACCAACTTTCAAAGAGAAAAATTCACTTAGTTCACCATCCACACGCACTGCAGCCTTCGCACCATCGTACATACTCTTCACAGCATTCAACAACTTCCCATCTACTCCATATATTCTTAACACTTTCCACAATCCTTGTCTATCCACCCTGTCATATGCATTCTTATATATTCCAGGTAAGGTCAACTTTGACATAAACTACACTATAGAAGTTTTTGTTTCTCTTTGTTCCATGTTCCTTTTCTTTCTGTTTTGTCAGAGTAAACTAGATATGACTAGACTTGTTTCTGTTTTGTAAAGTTCTGTTTCTCATCATACAGTAGCCGTACACCCATTGCTATCACTCCTTAGGATAAAAATGCTAAGCTTCAGTAGCATTATTAATTTCCTTTACAGTGTCAGTGTAACCTAACCTAATGAAAAACATATTTACCAAAGGTAAGTGCTTACAGAAATAGTTATAAGAAAGCAGTCAATAAATGTAAGATGAAGGAATGAGATAAGTAGTACGAGGAACAGTAGCAAGCGAGTGGCGGCGCGGCAATCAGACTCATCTTGTGACGTCACCAATCTCACACCCAGGCCTTCACATAGAGACGGCCTTGGCTTAGGTCTCACTGACGACGAAATTCAAGCCACCCTTGATGCCTTCATAGGCGAGAGTGATTCCCCAGTCAATGATGATGTGGAGGACAAAGATTACGTGGCGCCAGAGGAAGAAACAAGCAGCAGTGATGAGGAGGTACCGTCGCCATGGAAGGTACGGTATGTCAAGAACCGCAGGGCTAGGGAAGGGCAGCCTGGACCCCAACCACGTGCAAACACATCTCTCTAGCCCCTAGACGAAGGGTCTGATGAGGACAAGGACGAGAACAGAGCAGTAGGTCGGGGTGTTCCCTCGTGATTGGGGAGGGAGAGGATTTTGCCACAGGGAGCTGAAGGGGCAGCAAAAAGGAGAATAAGGTATGGAACAATTGCTTTATCTGGAGAAGGCACGAGTGGTGGGGCAGGCGCCAGTGAAAGGGAAAGTGGTGGTGGTGATGGAGAGCCAGCTCCCGGGCGAGCATGTGGTGCACCTGGGGAGCAGGCAGGTGGGGAGCAGCCACACCCCAGCACCTCCTTCACCCTACAAACTTCCTGTGCTTCCTCCCCGCAGCCCTATAATGCAGGGAAAGGAAGGAAAGGGAAGGAAAAGGGGAAGGGAAAAGGGAAAGGGAAGAGGAGAGCGAGTGGGGAAGGACACTGCTCTCCACATCCCCAACCTCCCCCACCACCCTCTCCTCCCCACCCTGACGAAGACGACAATGGGGATGAGGCTGGAGACGTTGTTGTGTCATGGGACTGTGCAGATGGGAGCAATTTTACTCCCATCATTCACCAGTTCATAGAGGAGTGGTAGTCTGGCCGTACAGCACCTGGCCTCCAAACAGGCTCCACCAGGGTGGATTTTTTTCACCAATACTTCAGTGAGGAGTTTGTGGAGAGGATAGTAGAACAAACCAATACGTTCACTAGCAGCCAGCACTGTCAAGGCGAGCATGAAGGTATAATCACCAGCACTCCCAGCAATATGACTACCCAGTCACGACAGGTGAGATGTTCATATTTTTTGCCCTGGTTCTCTTGATGGGTATTGTAAGGAAACGACTAATTCTGGCATATTGGTCTACGTACCAATGATAAACACACCTTTCTTTGGGAAGGTGATGGGTCTTAAAAGATTTCAGCAAATTCTGAGCCGCCTCCACTTTTACGATGCCGACGACCCTGCAAATGCTAATAAGTCTGATAGAGTGAAGAGAATAAGGATGGTTTGTGATCATTTGCAGGAAAAGTTATGCTCAACCTTCTGACGTTACAGAGACCTTGTCATTGATGGGAGTCTCATGTTGTGGAGAGGCAATATTTCTCTTCGTAAGTACATACCCAGCAAGAGACAGCGTTTTGGGTTCAAGATCTTCGTTATGTGTGACTGTAAAACTGGTTATGTGCAAGACATAGTCTTGTACACCAGTCCACAGACAGACATAACAGAAGACTGAAGTAGTAATCTCTGTAAGACCTGGATACCCAAGTCCCCGACACCCCAAGTCCCGGACATTTTGGCCTTCAGAAACCAAAAATGGCCAAAAATATAAAAAAGGAAAATAAAAAAATCCAACATGTTTTCAACCGTACTTTGAACTTGGTGTGCAGTGCCGAACAGCTGTGTTTTGCCCCATAGTTCCACTGACATCCAGCAGAGCGACCCTCCCTCCTTCCCATTTCCCGCCTACCCATCATCATGAGTGCACGCTTGTCACCATGGCTGCCCATGTGCTTGCTTTTGTGGTGGTGCCCTACATGCTTCAGGCCTTGCTGTTCCTCTGCTGCCTTTTACTCGTGTGTCTGATGATGGCCCTGCTGCCTGACAAGAGGAAACAAGTGGTTCTGACTCTGGATAAGAGGGAGATATTGGAGAAGGTGGATGCAGGATGGTCAACATCCCGTATCCTACGAGAATTCAACCTGGCCCATTCTACCTTGTTTAGTATCAAGAAATCCCGGGACAAACTCACCTAGTACATGGCTGACTTTGCATCGAAGACCAAATGCAACATGCAGAGGAAGATATGTACCCTCCCAAGTTTGCAGAAATCGACCGGGCCACGTTGATTTGGTATCGTCAGCAACGTGCTGCTGGTGTGCTGGAGGGTGGTACAGAGCTGAAAGCTGCTGCCGAGAAGTTCACAAGGCTCTATGACACCCCAGACTTTAAGGCATCTGAGGGTTGGCTCTTCACTTTCAAGTTATGGCATGGCCTTACCAACCGTAAGGCCCACGACAAAGCTTTGGGTGCCAACAAGGAGGGAGTAGAAGAGTTTAGGCAGAAGGTGAAGGGCTTGCTCAACAGGGAGGGCCTCACTCTAGGTCAAGTCTACAACACTGACGAAACTGGTCTCTTCTATCTCTTGCTGCCAACTAACACCCTAGCAGAGGAGACAGAAAAGCATGTACCTGGACGCAAGCTCTCCATGTAGTGGATATCTATTTTGTGTTGCACCAATGCTAGTGGCATGCACTGGCTCAAGCCCGTTATTGTTGGCCGTGCAAAGCAGCCTTGGTGCCATCGTGGGTTGATGGATGTCCTTTCTATCGTTTGGTACCATTTGAAGGCTTGGTTCACGGCCAATTAAAGATCTTTAAAGACTGGTTTCTCCAGCAGTTCATCAAGGTCATCCATTATAGGACAAAGACACTGCAAATCCCACGCGACCAGGTAAAGTCTCTCCTTCTCTTGGACAATGAACCTGCGCATCCATCCAACAGGGAGTTGGTGGCTAAGAATGGCCGCATTAGGTGTTTATTTTTGCCATATAATACGACTGCTGTAATCCAACCAATGAACCAAGGAGTGATCATGGCTATGAAGAGGCTGTACCGTCAGAAGTTCCTGGACGAGGTGATGGTTGTTCTCGAGGACGAGGACGAGCGCATGGAGGGACGGGACGTGTGAGGCCAGCTGACTGTGGAAAACTTTCACTGCTACAGCCTCAAGTCAGCCATCTACAACTGGACCAGTGCATGGAGGGAAGCCTCTGTCAAGACTGTGGAATGTGATTGGTCTCGTCTGCTTCTCAGAGCCGATGTGGTGCACGACTTTCTAGGTTTTGATGTGGATTACTTTCATGCAAGTCTTTGTTCGGCTGGCAATGAGGTGGATGTGGACGAAGTAGGTGAATGGTTGGATGATGACGAGGGCGATCCTGGGTATCATATCATGTCTGATATCGAGATTGCATCTTCAGTTGCAGGTACAAGTACCCAGCTTGAAGTTTCCGACAGCAGCGAGGATGATGCGAACTCCTCTCAGCATGCCACTACTCCAGCCGTCCCCAAGCTAAGCACACTCCAGGAGCATGTCGAGTTCGTTCTGGACTACCTTGAACACCCCGACTATGACTGGGAGATGGGGCCCCTGGGACTTGTGGAGGAAGTACATGCTTTTAGGCAGTGTGTCGTCACTCGCCAGAATCGCCTCTCCTTACGTCAACCTTTGACACTTTCTTCAGTCCTGTGACCCCAGCCGTGCCTAGCCCTGGCTCCACACCACTGCCTCACCAAGACAGGACCTCCACCTCTGAGCCACAGCCCAGCACATCAGCCATGGTGGAGTCGCCACTGGACATGAGTTTTCTGCTTTCTTCGGAGTCATCTGCAGCGGGTAGTCCATCACCACATCCCAGTGACACGCTCCTCAGCCGCCTGCAACACCTTCTCTCGGACTCTGACAGTGAATAAACAGCAAAAACTCGCCACTAGATCACATGGGAATTTACAGCGTTGTGCAGTGTTAACCATTACTTTTTTTTTTTTATCCCATCCCGTGGTGTGCAAAAAACAATGGAGAAAAGTTTCTAGTTTTTTTTTTATTATAAACATGATGATAAACATCCAGGGCATCATCTGGTGAAAAGGAGAAATCTCTTTCTCTCTGTCTTTGTGTAGGGCCATGGGTAAGTTTACGTAAGGGAGTAGTGAAAAAAAAAAAAATTTGTTTAGTATAAAATTGAAGATTAACATCCAGGGCATCATCTGGTGAAAAGGAAAAAATCTCTCTCTCTCTGTCTTTGCGTAGTGCCATGCATAAGTTTTCATAGGGGTTGAGTTGTTTATGGTGATGTACGGCCAGCACAGCCTGAGCTGTGGCTTCAATGCGATGCTACCCAGTCTGAGTTGTGGCTCACAATCCACAGGTTAATAACAGAATGTGCAGTGTTAAGAGATTAAAATTCAGAGTGCCAAGGTTTAAGTGCAGAGTGCAACACTGGTGAGTTGCAAGTGCAATGCAAGTAATAAAAGAATGTGCAGTGTCAAGAAAATAGAATTCAGAGTGCCAAGGATTAAGTGCAGAGTGCAACACTGGTGAGTTTCAAGTGCAGTGCAAGTAAGAAAAGAACGCACAGTGTTACGGAATTAGAATTCAGAATGCAAAGGATTAAGTGCAGCACAACAACTGGATTACTGTACGTGCTTCAGGTGCACCTTCATACTGTCATAGTCTGAGAGGAGGCAGGTTGTTCTTCTTGATGGCCACAAGCGTGTTGTAAGTATCCTGTAAGCTGCTAAATATTTTCCATACTCACCTCTAATTCCTCATTCTTTGGTTCCTTTTAATTTATTTCATGTTTTCTGTCCCTTATTTGTGTGAATAGGCTCATGAATAGGTGCTGTGCATGTCCAGGGAGTTATTTAGGTGGTTTTCAGAGTTAGATTTGGTTAGGGTTCATAAGTACCTGTCCAGGAGGCATTTTCCCAAATCCCGGACAAACCCAAGTCCCAGACATGCCTTTGGCTCTATTACGTTGGGAAGGATTACTGTATTGGACTCTCAGGGGCCATGGTGAAGCCCATGATAGAGGAGTACCTTCATCGTGGTCACGTCTTGTACCTAGACAGCTGGTACAATAGCCCTCTTCTCGCTTGGTACCTCCACCTTCACAACACCAGAGTCTGTAGCACTGTGATAAAAAACTGCCTGCATGTGGTCAAGGTTGGGAGGAAACTCGACAAGAATGAGGTGGTTTTCTTCAAAGCAAATAACATCCCCGCCACCGTATGGAACCACAACAGGAAGTTTTCCTCCTTTCAACGGAACACCGCCCCCTGATGCACTGCACCAACTCCGTAGATTACTACAGCAAGAGGAGGCACCACGTCTGGAAACCGAAGTCAGTTATTGACTACAGTGTCAACATGAGGCAGGTTGACCAGTCTGACTCCATGATTTCCGGTGTGGAGTGTGCCAGGACGACGTTGAAGTGGTACAAAAAGATTTTTTTCCACCTGCTAGACATCACGGTCCTCAACACTAACTACCTCCACGCCTTGACTAGGGGTACCTCAGAGACCTTCGACGGGTTTGTGAGGGAGCTGTCCTGCGAACTAATCTCCAGATATGAAGAGGAAAGGCCACACCACTGCCTCCCCCCCCCCCGCCACTGCTGACCAGACTCCTTTACACCTCACAGGACACCACTTCCTCAGCATCCCCCTCCTCAACTGAACTGTCCTAGACCCCAGCGCCACTGTCACATATGCAGTCGCTCGAAAGCAAGACCAACCACTCAGAGAAAAGACATGAGGTACGAATGTGTTGATTGCAACGTAGGATTGTGTGTGGAGCCCTGTTTCCAGGAATACCACACTTTTGTACACTTCTGATACTGTGTCCCCTTACGATATATGATGCATACTATAGTAGTAAGGCCTGTAAATATATGTGATAACTGTTATAATAAGGCATAAACTTGTACAGTGTTTGTAGGAATGTATTATGTAAGTTGAAAAATAGAGTGTAAGTTGAAACAACAGTCACAGTAAGTCATTGGTGCAAGAAATTTTATGTGTTTGTGAGTGAAACAATGCTTATATTGCCTATATATGTGTATAAAAAACAGCATATTCTTGTACTACATATAAATTCGTACCAAATGAACAAATACTTACCTATTCTGAGTGGTTTGGAATAGTTATCCCTACCATAGAAAAAGTGAGAGCTTCTGCTCCAGAGAAGACTGTAACAGGTGTGGGGAGGGTCACCTGTACAGTGCACTTCTTAACTCAGGTGAGCACTTTTTTTGTGATTTGCCATTGTTTCTTATAAAAAGTGGAGGTTTGAGCCCCCCCCCCCAAAAAAAAAATTCCAAAATTGGTCGGGATGGTGGGGGGGGGGGCATTGGTGAGAAATAAGAGATTGTATATCGGTTATATAATTGTATTTTCACCTTGCAATTTGGTCTTTACGTTCAGTCGATTGTTTTTAAAAACAAATCTCCTCATCGTTGTTTTATCCCATACATAGCGTGCAAATGTATGAAGTGACATTAACATGATCTTGATTTGTGAGCTTTTGTTCTCAAAAGAAGTCAATCAGCCTGTTTACTAACCCTCACTCCCTACGCATTGTTTCTTCTGAATCGATAAAAACTTCTTAGGTTGACCTTACAATTTTATCTTGACCTTTGACCTTCCCATTACGTAGATGTAAGATTTATTGTTGGTAAAATCAAATTTCTTCATCCGTGCCTTACACTGAACAGTTCTACAAAGTTAGGTGTAAATCAGATGGACACCTTTTATGTCGACCTTGTCGTATTTTGTTTTCAAAAACAGTAGGTCAGCACCTTGATTTACCCTAAACCCTTCCACTCAATATTTTTTAACTTTTAAAAACTTTGTTAACTTATATACTCGTACATGGGCCCAGTATTAACCCTGAAATGTGATCCTTACCTTTGACTGATTGTCCTAAAAAAAATGATGCCATTGTTAATGCTTTACACTCAGCCTTTCTGCATAGTTTGGTTTAAAAAGGATAAAAACTGTATAGCTTGACCTTGTCAGGTGGCCTTGAAAGTTGACCTAATGTTCAGAAAAACTAAAGAGAACCCCTGGGCTAAACCTCAACATTTCCTCCAAGTTTGGCATAAAAATCGAAACACTACTGATTGAACATACATGCACTAACATACGAAACAACAAACATGTCGAGTAAACCATTACTGCCGTCGAGCTGTCGTCCGCTGTGCACGGGTATAATAAATATACTGTATATATAATTAATGCAAGGACAAAATGAGAGAGAAAGAATAATTGTTACAATACATTCATTAAGTGAAACACACACACACACACACACACACACACACACACACACACACACACACACACACACACAGAATCTGGTAGATACTGGAGTAAACCATATAAAATAAACTTCCCAGGTCTAATTGGAGTTCTACCCACACCCTATTATCCCCAGGAGCGCTGTCGACTCTTTCCATCTCGCTATTCGCGTCCAATCAGTGGGGTTAGTTATAAAGTGTGGTAGAGTGGCGTTCCAGAGTGAGATGGGAGCGTGAGAGGCCTGCCAACACGGCGCCTCCCCCCTCCACACACTTTGCCTTACTTTTGTCCTACCCCCATTTTGTTCTAAACTGCCTCTCGTTTTCTTCCTTTTACTATTTTTTTTTTTCGATATTCGCACATCATTCATACGCACTTTTTTTTTTTTTTGTCCTTTCCCTTGTCCTGCCCCTTTTTAGTTCCTCAGTGCCCTTTCACCTTGCAGTTCCTGTTTTCCGTTTTTTTTTTTTTTTTTTTCACTGGTTCTTTTCATATTCATCCGCTTTAACCAAATCCCAATCTAACCCATATCTTGCCTTTAATATATCTTGATTTCTTCCATTTACTCATTTTTTAAATTGTTTTTTCTCACACTCACCAGTTTCAGCTGCATCCAATATATACCGCATCTTGCTCTCACGTTATCCTGTTCCTAGATCAGCACTTTCCAACCACCTCAGTTTGATACGGGTTCCCTATCCTGTCCTCATTTTTTTCTTTCTACACATCAATACAGATGGGGACTTAGATATAATTTCGATTGTTGGTGTTATACTTAGGGGGAAGATTGTGAGTTGGTGTAAAACTGATTGCCTGCAACAATAAGCTTCCTGCAGCCGATATGCATAATTCATAAGCCTTCTTTTTCCTGTTTCAGTTACTACTATTCCTAAGTCACATACTGATGTTACTCTTTTCCATTTTTACCATATTTCCTCATATATCACTCTGTTTTGAAATTCATTATTCTGTTTATTTGTTGTCTGGATATATTGTTGTCTAAGTATATTGGCTTTATATATATATATATATATATATATATATATATATATATATATATATATATATATATATATATATATATATATATATATATATAATTGTGTGTGTGTGTGTGTACTGAGATCTATTTTTAAAAATTCATAAATAGTTGTTGAGGACCGTTTGCAATGTGATGCAGGCCCCCCTTCCCCCCAAAAAAAGGAGGGGAATAGACCCAGTACTTGCTCCATGCCAGAACGATCATTCTACGAAGCATCACGCCAAAACGGTAAGAGATATCAACATTTCCGGAAAGCAAAAATTTTTAAAGACCCTTTAGATTGTGTAATATTTTTCGTGCACATTTGATCGAGCAACTGCTTCATGCCAGAATAGTCGTTAAAAATATACCGAGAGGTAGTACAAGATACACATACACACACACACACACACACACACACACACACACACACACACACACACACACACACAATGCAGTGAGCACATACACTCTGAACAATGCCATTTGACACACTAGTAAACAAGGGGTGTGTGTGCACTGCTGCCTAGCATCCACACACTGTACGACAAGCGGCTTCTGCCATGCTTTAAAACTTCGGGAACTCTGGGGTAGCAGCTTGTTTATATAAATTCTTTCGAATTTCCAGCAACTCTTCAATATATCGTGTCACTCTCTCATCTCCAACCAGCTTTTGGCTTGCATTTATTTTTCTTTTATACCTCCTCTAAGCTGAAATATGTGTCCGTATCATGTTTCCGCTCAGGGAACGTGGCTGCTCCTGCCCAGCATAGTTTCGGGTCACCCTCCGGCCATTGTCCCACAAAAAAAGGTAGTAGGTGGATGGCTACCATCGTCTCTGGAGGTACTACTATGACAGTGACGTGGGACCAGCTCCTCGTTGCTGTCCTTGCTCGGCACTTCCAACCAGGGAACTCACGCATACTCGTAATAGCAGTCAAAGTCCGGGTTGAGACTAGAAGTCATATCTCCCATACGCAGCTTATCCTCCTGGGTACCATGCATTCCCCATTTTCCCTCCGACCCTAGCAAGACAAGGTCTGTCACAGGAAAATGGCTGCTTGTGATCGATGGGTCTGCTCGGCTTGACAGGCCGGGATAGAGCAAAAATAACATGCTCTTAAATATTTTCTACTGCGACTCTTCCCCAAATTTTTTCATCTTCTTTCCTCTCTAATTTGTTTTTAGTTTCCTTCCTCCTAATTTGCTCACATCCCGCACCCATGCTCGCTGTACCGTCTCTCCTTCCTAGCCATTACTCTCTTCCATTCTTTGTCTATTTACTTCTGCTCACCTTATTTTACTCTCAGTTCCTTTCCCATCTCTCTCATCCCCTACCCCCCCAACATGATATTTCTATGCATATTCTCCTTACACTAGATATTCCTAATCTAGTTTTCCTTCCGACTCCACAACTAGGTATATTTGTCATCTTGCTGAACATTGTCATCAGCCATGCTATTACACCTTTCTCATCCAATGCCAGTCTACTCTTCCCTCGTTATTCCCTGAGCCAAACCCTTCCGCTTCATTTTTTCCCATACAAAATCTATTAATCTGTCTTATAACATACTGGTGACCTCCACAGGCAGACGAACCTAATCTCACCCAACAAGACCAAACCTTTGCTACCTAATCCTCTCATGTCTTTATCCCATTGCCTCTCATCACCCCATCCCCATTCCCCATCTAATAAACTCTTCCTCGTGTACCTGTTCTCTCTTACCGAACATTCTGCTCCACCCACTTCACTTTTTTCTTCACCTTTTCCCATCTTTAATTTCTGTTATTTCAATTTTGATTTTTTGGCCTGGAACTCTACATTACTAATTATTTGGTCAGTCTCTCTCTCTCTCTCTCTCTCTCTCTCTCTCTCTCTCTCTCTCTTATTAAGTACCTCTACTCTGCACCATTTTCACCAGTAGTCGTATTTCACAATAAGCGTCATCTAGTTCTTCTCTCCTTTTCTTCTGCTATGTTTATGCCTCTGTGTCTACCATTTCACATTAAAACTTTGATATTCATGCCCACGCTTGCAAAGCCACAGCGGATATTTTGTTCGCTGTGTAGGTTTATGTATGTGTTTGTTTGTTTGTTTGTGAGTGAACAAAATAACTCAAATAGTTTTTACCCGATATTAACCAGTCTTGTGGAAAAGTTTGAGGGTCATGCAACGAGTAAATGTATTGGTTTTCAGTATGATCAAAGATGAAGGTCTGAGGGATAGGCAAAAGTTTAGCTTAGCAGTGTTAACTTTAAGTTAGCAGCGTTAATTTTAAAAGTTTTTAACCGACCTAGACCAAACCTGGAGGAAGAGTTAAGGGTAAAGCAAGGACGAGGTGATCAAGTTTTGAGAACAGTCAGTGGAGGGTCACACTCACAGGGCATGATCACACTTCAACCCATGAGACAGAGCGTGATCAACATGACTAAAACAGTTTTTGTCTGGTTTACGTCGAGCTTGTTGGAGTTCCTGAGGAGCAGCTAAAATGTTGGCCTCTTAATATTGACTACAAATGATCGAAGATTGAGGACGCATGGCCAGGTCAACTAAAAAAAAATAATAATATCCAATTTAGAATAAAGCTTGCAGATTGGTTCAAGATAAGGCAAAGTCTGAGGGATTTGATCTTGAAAACAATCAGATAAATGTCAGGGATACAGGTTAACCCAAACATCACTGATCCGATGTGTGCCAAACTAAGCGGAAGCGTTTAGGTTCAGGCAAGGATTAAGTGGTTTTGAGAGCATTTCTGTTGAAGGTCAAGGTTACAGGACCAAATCAAATGTCTGACACCTAGACCAGTTGCTGCATGCCGGTATTCTACTCCCAATGTTCCCTTATTATTTTTTATTTTGTTTTCGTTTCTCTTGTTTTTGCATTCTTTTTTTTTTTTAATAATTTGTTTTACAACACTAACTCAGACTGGTTCAACTTTCATATTCGCACCTACCTCCTCATATGAGCAAATCCTATTTCTAATTCTTCACTCTGCTATTTCTCTTTTCTTCTCTGTCGTTATGTTCTCCTCGTTGAACTTCAGTGCATGGATCGGTAGACCGGCAAGATGAAGCAGAGTTCCGAAGGTGATGGTGTGGAAACTTTTATTCTTAAATCTAATGCCATTTGTTAAAACTGTGCTTTCGGCCCCTCAGCCAGAATTCTATCGGCTTCAAGATATCACCGTCTACAGTATATGCCTACCGTGTGTGCGAACCTTCGTAATTCGTAATCTTTACCAAAGGTCTAGAAAAAATTATATCGTTAGTTTCTTGCTATCTACCGCCTCATAGGCTTCTGGAAAAAAAAAATGTGGGGCAGCATCATCTTTGCATGAGCCCGTGTTGACTTTCATTTATGAGATTAAGTTTAAGTGCTTTTTGAATTTATTTTCAAAAAGTGACTCGCATTTTCCAACTGTCAGTGTTAGAATAATCAGTCGATAATTCGGTGCAACTGATTTATCACTCATCTTTTAAAAATCGGTACAACGTTAGTTGTCCTCAGTGCCTCTGGAATTACTCCTGAACTTAAAGAACTATTTTTTAAAGTTATGATCAGCTGACATGATTCTTCTTTGGTCACCCTTATAATTTTTGCATTCAAATAATCAAGACCTGGAGATTTTTGATGTTTTGGCTAATCGTTTTTTATTTTTTTTAATACATCCCCCTTTCTAATAGTCATTATACAAAAATATTGTCCGTATTATCATCCTGAATGCTTGATGCCTGAGGGATCAGGTATAGATGTTCCTTGGTAAATATTGATACGAAGGAATTATTTCGGATAGAACTCATTTCTTTATCTTTACAGGTGATGTTGCCTTATTCTGATACAAGAGATCGAATTCTATCTTTATTTTTCTTATGGCACATATGATAAAAAAAAAACATTTAGGGTTTTCTTTCAGTTCTTGAGCATCCCTAATCTTAACCTCGCTTTGCTTTCCATTTCTTTCTATTTAATAACCTGTTCAAAATCGTGAACTGGTTATTAAAGGGTTCCTTTTCCCATTTTATATTCATGTATATTCCTTTTCTTTGGCCTATGATAAATTTTTATCTGTTGTTCAACCATCACGGCTCTGAATTATTCGTTCTATTGGCTAATAAAGGAATATTTCAATCCTGGCCTCTATGTATTGAATTTACTGAATCATCATACTTCCCACTGACCGAACGGTTACTTCTCTCCTGGCCTGAATTCATCTTGGTGATCTGAAGTACACTCCCATCTATTTCCTGTCTTTCACCTATGACCTTAGCTTCCCAACTGACATCAGTGACCTGAGGTACTCTTCCACCTATTTCCTATCCATCACCCATGACCTAAATTTCCCCATTGACCTCACTCTCCTTAAAGTAACCAGTCTGCCTATGGAGTACCATTCTGAAATAAGTACTTTAATTCTGCACGATCCCCTGGACGAAGAGTAGGAACAGTCGATCGGTTTTCACTGTAACAGTCATTTCAACTCTATTTGAACTAAACTTCTTCATGTTCATTTTCTCCAAGTCGTTCAACAAAATCTGCATCACTAATTGCATTTTCTTTTAATTGATAAAGCCATATCTTGTGCCTATATTTCTGCTAGTGGGTTCCCTAACAGGAAATTATCCTGGACTACTTCTAGAAATTGCAGAGATTGCTTCCCCTGTCAAATTCGGCCAGTCTGACCTTGACAGTTTAAAATCCTTTTTGATAATATTTGAGCTGCATTGTGCTGCTTTCATAATATCCTCTCACAGGCATTTGTTATCATCTCTTTATTTATTTATTTTTTTTTTTGTCTTTAAATATCTCATAGAATTAAATTCTCATTGCGCTTACTTACTTCATCCTAACATTTCCCGCCGCCTTTTCGTTCCAGCCGGTTAGACTGCAGTATATTACATCATTGAATCTGATACGGTGAATAAAACCCACACTTGTAGACGAAGAATATAATTACCAAACAGTTTCGGTGGACACTGCCACCATCTTCAGTGGTCAAGATAGTGAGAGGGAATGACATATTGACTATACAAGAGTTCCTTTTTATGCGTGTGTGTGTGGAAGGGGGGGTAAAGGTGGGGTGGGGTAGATTGTAAGCGGGGATAAACCCAGGGGGGGACATGCTACCAGGCAGGTCAGGTGTAATTCCTATCTGACCCTACCTGTGTCTTAGCAGGAAGGGACATTTCCACTAGGGACCTCATTATTGGATCTAGCTTGTACATACCTTCACTAAGGTTGAAATTCTCGTATTTCTGGACACACATGGCTTCAATAATCTTTCGTTTCCGAAAGTCATGACTTCTATACAATAGATGGCTACCTTGCCAGTCAATTCTGTGGTTGGCTTCACAAACATGGTTAAATATTGCATTATTTAAATTACATGTTCTTATGGCATACTTGTGTTCCTTAATCCGTGTTTCCAAACTACGACCTGTTTCTCCTATGTAAACTAGTTCACAATCTTTGCAAGGAATTTTATATATGCCTGCTTCTGAATATGT
Source organism: Coenobita brevimanus (assembly GCF_032717465.1). Classification (NCBI taxonomy): domain Eukaryota; kingdom Metazoa; phylum Arthropoda; class Malacostraca; order Decapoda; family Coenobitidae; genus Coenobita; species Coenobita brevimanus. The sequence continues at coordinate 17,211,772 of NC_137018.1, read as the reverse complement.
TGTACATTGTTGTTCTTCTACTAACATTGCTCTGATGGTGGAGGTATACCTAAATGCTATATTTACCATCACTACCGCCAACCTATTAACTTTAACATATTCAAGTCTGCAACATAAGGCAAAGTGA